>NW_028327175.1:19925000-20243903 GCF_987537825.1 Furipterus horrens
CTAAGGTGAATAACCAGATGGCTATTCTAACTGTTGCTCTAATGACAGAACCAATTATCTAGCTGCACTTAAGATTGATCAAGCCGATACAATCTATATAATATTTTCACTCATCTGAGGCCACTGTCTCACTGTATTCAATTTGAGTAGCATTTTTATTTCCTATTCTTCAGTGTGTTGCCCTTTTTACTCACATTCTTTCATTGACATGTGAGCTGCTCTCTTGATAAAACGAGATTCTGAGAAGGATCACTGAGAAGTCCTTGGTTCCAGCATTCTGGGCCATTAATTCAACAACCTTACAAAGTGGCTTCTGCAGCAGACAGTTTTCTCAGGCCTACATCAGCAGTTCTAAAAAGGGTTAGAAACAAAGAGACCATCCTTAAGTAAAATGTTTCAATTTCCTCTTATTACCTCTGTACTTGATATATGGGTGGCTCTTTTCCTACCTGTGTATCAAGGAAGGATTTATGTCAACCATTCCTTAACACTTTGTCACAGTCTTATTTTCAAAATGCAAACTGTGTAAAATCAATGTCTATTCTACTTTTCAAGTAGCCTTGATGCCTCTGAACTTCCTTGGATTCATCCTGATTTGCTTACATCTTCATCAGTTTGATTCACCTTTCTTCCTTTGACAGATCCCATTTTCTCTCCTCTTTCCCTAAGAAAAATACTATCCTCCTGGCTTAAGATATTAAAATAACACTTAAAATAAGGATATTAATCATACCTACCAGGTAGAAACTTTGGAATAATTTAAACCAATAATTCATGTGAAGAGTTTACCAGAATCCCTAATTCATGGACTAAAATGGATGCCCTAAAATCTGTATGTTAAAGTTCTAACCTCTAATGTGATTCTGTTGGAGAAAGGGCCAGCTAATTGGGTTTAAATTAGGTCATTAGGGTGGGCAGTAATTCCATAGGGTTAGCTGATTTATTAAGGAAAAAAGTGCTCCCCCCCTCTCCCTCTCTCTCCCTCCCACCCTCCTTCCCGCTCTCTAACTCATACACTGAGGAAAGAGGATATATATCTCAAATATGAAGGAACAGCAAGAAGTCAGTTCTTACTAGAAACCAAGTTTACTCTCAACTTTATCTAGGACTCTCCAAACTCTAGAACTATGAGAAATTAATGTGTATTGCACACACCACCTGGCCTGTGGTATTTTGTTATGGTAGCCTGAGCAGATTTGTATACTTCTTCAAATAGTAGTTACTACATAGGGTTATTACTATCATCATTAACCTTACATCTGTAAATGTACTGAAACTCACATTAGATCAAACTATTTTGTATTCCCAGAAGGTTATTGCAGTCTTTCTGTCCTAAGTGCTTATGTGTATGCTTTTTCTTTGTGGGGCTGGGGGCTGAAATGTTATGTGTCTACTCAATAAATGGTACAGTTACCATGGATCAAGGACACCCACTTTGACACAGTACAAGCATTTCTTTTTTTCTTTTCTTTTCTTTTTTTTTTACTGTGTGGTTGCCTCTCACTTGTGCCCCCAACTGGGGACCTGACTTGCAATCTAGTCATGTGCTCTGACTGGGAATTGAACCAGTGACCCTTGGCTCGCAGGCCGACGCTCAATCCGCTGAGCCACAGCAGCCAGGGTTAAGCATTTCTAAACATATACTATTTAATTTCTTTAATCTACATTTAAAATATATGTATTTGTTCACTTTTATATCTCCCACCTAAATAGAAGGTGCATTAAAGCAAACATCTCACCTGTTATAGGTATTTCTTGGCACACAAAACAGGGCCTGTAGTTCTCTTCTTCCTAAAGTTGTGGAACAATTGAATTTTCCTAGGTTTTGATGTTTCTTCTTTCTGATCCTTGGTCTAATCCTTTCTGGAAGTCTTCAGGGTTTTTGTTAGTTAGGTTCAAGGAGAAAGAGTTGCAGAAGTTAACAAAAAATAAGCAAGTATTAATTTTTATACATTATATATTTTGGCAGATATTCTTACACTGCATCCTGATTGACCTGAAGGACTTTTAACATCTATAAAGTTATTCTGTAAAGGTGAACAGAAAAAAATTGCAAATTATTTGGCTTGTACAAGCCTACATGCACCTAACTGCAATCACTTAATTTTGATTAGCAAATATCACAAAAGTGCTCCATTTACACTTTGAAACAAGGGCATCTACATTGCTACTGACCACTTAGGAAGATAACATCTTGCAATCTGAGGAAACTGCCATGGCATCTTCTATTTTGCAATGTAATCAGTGATCCCAAATATCAAAGATCTGCAATTTCGAAACAGTGACATTTATAATTAATCTGATTCAGTCTAGCTGTTATCAATGGCCAAAGTTTAAGAGCAAATTATCTTTATATAATTCTAAAGATACTATTGCATAACTGACGTTCTCCTACATAATGACATAGTAATAGATTTCTAGTAAATAACGTACTATTATGCAAATCTCTGTCCACTTACCATTAAAAATCTAATCACATATTACAGGCATATGATAGGAAATCAAGCGATATTTTCTACTAAGTCTGTCAGCTGCCTTTTTAGACAATCTATGGACATTCACTATGATATTGTAAGCTAAATGAATATATACTGATTATATGCTTCAGAAATCTCTGGTGTAACTATCTGTTCACTGTAAAAGAACAAAGTAAGTTGCAAAATATTATATGCAACATTATGCTGGCACTCTATAAAGCCACAGACATTATATCATGATTATATATATGTAGGTGAAAGTCATTTGTAGTCTTAGTAGGCACGGATGATATAATAAAGAGTATGATGAACATGGGCCTCAAACCATATCTGAGCAAGAGATAATGATGACATTTGTCTAAATGTTGCATATATTCAACATATTTTGACAGATTTTATTAATGCAAATCATTTACAGAGAATCAGTGTTCAGTTTCAGAGATTTAAAAAGTGCAAATTTTCATTTCTCTAGTTGAATTGTATTTTCCTCATGCTATGTTAATACTGACTTCAAAAGAAATTGATGCAATATGTATACCTCTATTTTGTGATAAGCTATTATATTCTAAAGTTTAAAAATCTTACTTTCAAAACAAATAATACAACACAGTAATGTATACTAAACACTCACTGTATACACACACACACACACACACATACTGTCTTTCCTGCATATATACATGTATGTATATGTGTGTGTGTGTATGTGTGTGTGTGTATGCAGGAAAGACACAGTATGTCAAAGACCCTCTTTTGTCTTTGCAATGATGTTGAACTGCAAATTTAGATAATGTCATCTCCTAATTAAACAAAATGAACTGGGAGAAAATTAAACAAATTGACAATTAATGGTTAAGCAAATACTTCTACAGTTTTATCTCCTGCTTTAAGTCATTGGAAAATTTTTCATTATTTTTGCTTCCTTACATTTACAGTGAAGGTTATCATGATATTCATGAGTGAGCTTATAGTTATAGCATTTTTACAGCAGCTACATCAATTAGGTCTTATACATGCATATTTAAAATTTGAAATATTATGCATAAAAACTTTAAAGTGCATGGCTCTAATACATATCATTTTTTTCTGCTGAAATTCAGCACCATCAAACATAGACATGTTTGGGGATGTACCATGAGATTCTGAAATGGCTAAAATATGCTTACTGTAATTTTTAAAATAAAATGGTTCCATGGCAGATCACAAAACCAGATAATTTGGAAGGCAAATGTATGATATTATGAATGATTTAAAATTTTCTTACACTGAATCATTTTGAATCTATGCTTCTTTTTGCATCATGAGATGGCTCTCTTGCATATTGTCATTTAACATTGATTCTATTCATAGCTCCCTAAAATTGTCCTAACTGACCCTAAAAATCAATTATCTGTAGTCTGTAGCATCAACAGAAGGAGTTGTCTATCAATATTTATTACATATTCAATGGAATAAGAACATATACACATGTTCTATGTAAAACCTAGGTATAGCCATTTAATATAATTGAGATATAATATGTACATATGTGTATGCTATATATACATTCTGAAAATTCATATTTTTAAATCAACATGTACCCAGTAAACTTTCATCATTTTTCTAAAATATATGGTATGATGGGATATTCCAAGCAAATGTGAGACAAGAGAACTTCCTTTATTTCCCTTGCATATAATTAAGACAGTTCTTTTCTCAGGATGTAAGATCCCTTCTTTCTTTACTTCGTGAGTCTTTCTAGAAGCCAATGCTGAAACAAAGAAGTATATTCAAATAAGAAAAACTTAAAAATGGGATTCACAAAAGACATGTAGACCACATAAAAAAAACTGTATTTTTTTAATTAAAAAAACCAGTTAGGCTTTGGGGGAAAAAAAATCAATGAAAAGCTTTTAGTTTTCACTTGTAGAATCTTACAACCAAGTTTTCTGTTTGTTTATTTTAGTGCTTTATTCTAAAAATCTAGCTAAGAAATGAGAATTTAACCTGTATTCCTTTAATGGATGATATATTCAAGCCGATACAAACAGCCATAATCCTGGAGACTCTTAAGTACTTCTTGTGCTATGGAACATTGCATAGAGGTTTATTGGGATTTACACCTATCTGTTGTCTAGTTCTCTATCTATAGTTTTAGGATTTAAGAAGAAGCATGTATGACCCTCTGTATGAACGCTTAAACATTTAGACACTTTATGTTTTGACATACCCATGCAATTTGGTCACCTCTTATGACACCTTGTAACTTGATATAAATTGTCCCAAAATTTACATGTAATGAATTTCTGTCAAATGAAGAAAACACTGCATACGCACTTGCAGGTGACATTTGTTATATTCATAAAGGCCTGGGCCCATTTAGTCATTTTAAACAATTAAAACCAAGTTATAGTTTTATGTTCACATACAGTAATTCATTTTGATCTTATAATAATCCACATAAAAGAAGGGTAGTATTGCTATCTTCATGCAAAGCAAACAGTTTGAGAAGAATGAAATAATCTGCTCTCTGTCACATATCAAGTTACGTAGCAAAGACTACACTAAAATCAAGATTTGCAGGCTCCCTTCCATTCTCTATTTTTAAATGTTATATAAGCTATAATGTATTAAAGGTACAGAACCATCTTTTATACTTTTATACTTTGAAAGTCCATTAGATTCTCTGTGGAATTGCACATAGACATTTTAGCAGTTCTGTAAATTGTCAGGGTGAAAGCTTTCACCTAGAACAAGCTGTCAACTGAAAGACAAATTTAACTCTTCAAATAGAAGAATTATAACTTGTAAGTTAGAGAGACAATGATGAGTTTTTTCATTAGGCTTAAAGATCTCACGTGATATTCATAACATATTAATTCATTTTGTCCCTTTCAAGTCATTTATTCTCCTTGTCAGGATTGTAATACATTTTTCTAGTCTACCAATGTTTTGAATTATTTGAAATCTGTAATACAGTAAAAAGTTAAACACTTTTCATTTTTCTCCTTTTTATATATTTAAACATATAGTACAAACAATGAAAAAATGTATTTATGTGTTATTGTAGACCGAATGTGGCATTTGCTGGTTCATCAGAAGCTCCAAAAGCAGACATTTTCTGATGTTTCTAGATGTGTGGACTGATTTTTTAAAATAATTATTATAACTTTTCAAAAACACGATGTGTATTTTAATTGCATATATATATATATATATATTGAGTGCACGGAATTTTTAAATTATTAATCTGTACTATGATAATAGAGACTTGAATTTATTGAGATTAAAACCAAGCAGGATTATGCACTGTAACAGTTCTTGAAAATAAACAAAATATATTGAGAAAATTACTTTGTTTTTAAACTCTAGTGTCCTTTATTTGGTAAACAAATGAATGCTAAGTATATATGAAATGCAAAATACTGCATAGAGTTTGATACTGTATAAAAGAATGAGATTTAAATGATATACATATTATTAATCTTTTGTGCATATTTGCTTATCTTATGCATTTTTGATGAAGGGTTAATGTGTCTTTTTATTGCATATGATTTAAAAAGATAAAATTAAATTAATTGAGTTAGGACATCCGAATGGAGAAAAATTAAAGTAAAATTTTATGAAATCAGGGATTAAGTTATTATACAAAATCCAAGCCAGGGAAAAGTATTTTCTAGATATTGGTTTCACATGAGGTCTTAAGCTTTCTATCTGCTTTTAGAAAATATAGCACAGTTATATGATTAGACTTTGTAGAATTTAAATACGAGCCTGTGCAGACACACAATTGTTTTGACTCAGTAAAAAGAAAAATTGTTCCTTTGAGTCTGATAAGAGTGTATCTCCCATTAGTGTTTTTTTTTTTTTTTTTTTTTTTTTTGAAGAGGGTAGACAGTAATAAAAACAATGGCCATCAACAATATCCCTACAGTTATTTTTTTTAAGAAAATACATTTTTATAGTAAATAATCTTATAAGTTTTAGAGAGCATTTTTTTGTAATGCTCCCTAGTGATATGTGCATAGTTTTAGACAGTACGCTATGACAGACATACAGTTAAATAACAGAGATGACAGAGAGTATTGCCGACCCAGGGCGAGGAAAATTTTGATATTGGGCACAACTGAGAATAGCGAATTTGTAATACACCCAAGATGGACGATTCCGTATCCTTATCCATGAAAGGATAACCAGAAAGTGGGAGTAATAATGCATTTGAGGTTTGCACATTTTATTCTGAAAACTATCAGGGAACATTAAAGGGGCAAGAGATTAGCTAAGGCATAATTGGTTCTAGGAAAAAAAGCAATAGAGTTCCTTGAAGCAAATCACACTCATGATTTGGGTGAAATGGGGTGCTCAACCAGAATAAAAGCCCAGCTAAGTCAACCCTGGTTAAATCCAAGGCTCATGAGATTCACACACTAACAGAGAAGGGGTTTAATAGTCATAAATATTTAGTCCAACCTCCTCACAGTCAGAAAAAAAAAGTTAAAAAAATCTTAATATGAAAACTTACATAGAAAGAGGGTAAAAAAGTAGGGAATTTTTTACGAACTACTAATTTTATTAGCTTAAGATAAGTCATACTTATGCATCGTCAGAATTTCAGAAAAGGTTAGGCTAATAGTGACACACCCTCCAATATGATGGAAAGGTAATACTCTAACAAAAGTATAAAGGAAATATTTAAGATAAATATTTAAGATAAAAATATTTAAGAATTTACATAACTTTTTCTCTAGTGTATTTAATGTGTTTTCAGCCAAAGATCCTGCTTCATTATTTTAAATTGATAAGGAAAAGATGAGATTAAGCTTCATTTCTAGCAGCATGAGAAACAAAAATATTTTTCCTAGGATGCCTAACATTCAGAAAAACACTTGTATTCTTTATTTTTTACTGCACACTTGTTTGATATAAAGTAAATGCTTAGGGGAAATAATCAATAAGTAATGTTGCTCTAGAGAATTATGCTTGTCCTAGAATTGTATTTCTTACTTGTGCCAGTTTTAATCACCACGTTGTGATTACATGTGCAAGAGACTTTTAGGAAAAGGGCATGTGAAGAATCAAACCAAAGAAGAGAGAGAGCCTTTGTAACATGATGGAGATCTAATCCCTGTAAAAGGAAGAAGGGTGTGTAGGAAGACCCTCACGCGACAGGGCAGTTTTGAAAAAGGTATTATTGGCCAGGCAGATGGGAAGTCTCATTCTAGAAGTTCTCTCTTGCTTAGTTCTTAGTGGTGAACATCCTGGGGAAAACATGGCCTTCGCGGCAACGCAGGGCAAGTGGAAGGTCACGCAATCATCTGGGTACCCTGCTCCAAGTTCTGCTGAAAGACACCTGAATGGAGCATTTCCGTAGTCATCAAGCCTCTTTAGGATAGAGTCGGAGATTTAATGGCCCCTACACAGTATGGGATAAAAAGCAAGTAGGGTCAGATTAGTACTCTTGAAAAAGGGTAAGTCTTTCAAAAAATTAAATAAGTTTCACCCCGTAAAAAGACATGGAAGATAGGCATGCCAGTCTTAGAAAGTTGCTCAGTGTGGAAAAAGGGGAGAGAAAATGCCCCAGACAGTTCTTATCCATGGGCTCTCCTTCATACTGGGTAGTCGTTCCAGAAAACCTTCAAGTCAAAAATGTAGTTAAAATATGATTGCAGGTTGGAATTGATCCCAGATACCTGAGAAATGCAATCCCAAATCAACTGCTAAGAACCATTCCTTAAACACAGACCTCAAAATTCCCTCAGATAAAGTACCTAGGAAATGAATTCCCAACAAAAACATTTTTTTTTTTAAATCACGATGAGCAATATTACAGAAAAAGGAAAATACATAATCAAATTTGAAGTAGTTGTAAAACTTGTAGGTTTTAATAACAAAAATACATTTTAAAGAACTTGCATATTACATGCCTGCTGCTTTTATAAGAACCTCATTTCATCTTCACAATAATCCTGTAAGGTGGGTACTATAATCTCCACCACATAGTCAACGACTCTGTGTTGTGTGTCCATAGAGGGCCAAGGAACTCTAGGAATACAGCAGTGTTGGAAGTACAGCAGCGGTGGAAACAGAAAATGCCCACTGCCTTCATGGGATTTGCCTTCTCATAAATATAAATCCATATTAACCCCTACTTTGTCTCCTCCTCTCTCTCGTCTCTTGTGTCTTTCTCCTGCTCCATCTCCCTCCACACATATAGACATGCACACATTTCTTCGGCTAGTGAAAATAAGTAAACAAATGAACAATAAAATGAAATAAACCTAAAGAGTCACAAGGCAGAACAATATAGGCTGAAAGCATCAGCAAATACTATATAACCTAACTCCTCTGTGGTTAGTATAAATGAAAGAAATCTGGAAAGAATTTCTAACATCATCAGCCTTTTCTCAGCTGTTTGTGCAGTTTTTAGTATATTCCAGTGTTATCTCTATTAAGTTATTCTCTGAGAATTCTCAACCAGTAATAACAACATAATTAAGCAAAACCAGGAAGTGTTATGATTCTGACAAGGTACTTTGCTCGGCTCTAGATTTGCTACCAACACCAACATGTCTTATTTTTCAAAACAGTGAGAGTGGAAGCAGTTATTACTTTGTGGTCAGTGCTTACCATCTTCATTTTATGTTAATTCATGACAGACTGAATCTAAGCTCTGTCTGTTATTAAAATTCTTAGTTTCCTTATCATTCTCTAGCTACATTGCTTTAGTAGATTTTTCCTAGAGATTATTCTAAAATGGTAAATTTAGTGGCTTTGATGCAATTTATTATTGAGGCTGTTTCTATTCTCAAAATGATTGGTTTATTACTTACAGGTTAGTTTCTTCCAATATTAAATAAAATGACTCATATTGTTTTTAAAAAGTTTTATTTTTTTTAATGAGATCAGCAAGAGAATAACCCAGGTAATGATATACACTTCAAAAATAAAAACAGAAAACCCTTATTGAAAGATTGGGTCAAGACCGTTGCTGTGTTAACACTTTATATGCCTTATATATTTTCATACACAGAGTGACCTTTTAGGCTAGTTACTGATAGTGACAACATTTTACAGATGAGGACAGTGGAGAATAGATTACTAATACTGAGTGTCTCACTCAAAGCACCAGATCTCATTCATTAGTTTGTAAACATTATGCTTATAGGGCAAGTTACTAAAGCCTTGAGACATAGGGCTCCATATGTAGCACTGTCACCTTTAAACTATGAGTAATATTTCTGTTCTATGTCTGAAACTTAAAAGGAGAAGTTCAGAGGAGTGGGTCATTTGAGTGTATTAATAAGGATCAAAGCTGTGAAAGTAACTGACCTTAGCTGAGAAAGCATTTCAATTAAGAAGAGAAGATAACCTGAAACACAGATATAGAGTTATTCAAAGGGCCGAGAAAGATGCACAATGAGTCTGAAAAGGGAATGGGTGAGAGGCCCAGATGGCAGAAGGAAAATCAGGTCAGAGTAGTATCTCAGACACCAGCAAGAGGTGATTTTAAGGATTAAAAAGTAAACATCATCAGAGGCTACTAGAGAGGCCTGAACACTTTTCCACTGGACTAAGCCAAGCTGAGCTCATGGATAACCTTATCGACCTTCCCTAGAAAAGGGTTGGGACTGGAGGCTCTAAGTGAACTGAACAGGTTTGAAATAACCATGGCAGAGATAGGGGAACAAGTTCACAAGATGTATAATATCAGATAATTGTTTTAAAAAAAGATCATTTGAACTAGTAATTATAATTTATTAATTAACTCAAAAATATTTATTGTATAAGCAATCGTAGAAAGTAAAGCACTGTTCTGGGTGGCTGGGGCACATTTGTATATAACACAGATGTTATCTTTGTTCAGTTTGGCAGGCTGGTAAAGAAAAAAGAATATATGGCAGACAAGACATAACATAGTATGTTTAGCGGTTTTTTTTTGTTTTTTTTTTTAATAAAACAAGCAGAATAGATTTAGGAAGGTTAGCAATATTCAGGGTGAGAGCAGGTTGCAATTTCAAATGGGTTTTTAAGACTGTTTAATTTTAGTGATATCTGAGCAATGATATCGACTGCAGGAAGTAAGCGTTAGTCATGGGGACACCTTTAGGCAAGGGACTGACTAGCGGGAGCTAGTTCTGTGAGTCTGCAGGTCAGTGTGCACGGAACCCAGGGAGCAAGAGGAGAGTGATTACACATAAGGTTAAGTAAACAGTGAGAATAGGCTGTGAGGGCCAGAAAACAGAGGGGATTGAAAGTAATTGCATGGATTTAGAGCTGAGTGAAATAAGAACCATTTATTTTGGCAACAATGTACTACGCTAATCCCTGCCTTTCTCCAGTAGAGTTCCACTTGTGGGTTATATGCACGAGAGTTGGCATCACAATCAGTTTTAACAGTTTCCACAAAAAGACAGAGTGACAAGAGAATTGACTTTTGACAAGTGTCTTATAAAAATGCAAGACCATATGTTCTCAGCTTCATATTGAACAGAGGGAAGATGAGACTGATTGGTTGTATTGGAAGAAAGGAGAGGAAAATGGATTGGGGAATTTGATGAGGATGTTTGTAGTTTTCATTCACTGATAAAAAGATAAATATGTTCAGTCTAGATTCAGAATTTGAGCATTTTTCAGCTTTAGGACCATCTGGTTCTTAGTCAAATCCCTATCATTTTGAGGTTCTGGGAAAAGAGGAGAAAAAAAAAAGATAATTCTGAACCAAGAATATTTGAACACAGAATTGTGCTTTTAATAATATATTTCAAAAATTAAATATTACATTTCAAAAAGTAAATATTTGGTTTTGGAGAAATCCAAATATATATATTTTTTGGCCTACTGACCATTTACTTATTCATTTGTTTAGTTACTATGCACAAATAATTAAGATGAATATTGGGCAATACTACCCTTAAGAATTTTCAAGAAGCTGACAGTGTGGCTTGTGTATGAATAGTGGAAGTATAATGCACTGAAAAGACTAGGAATGCATTAGGAATATTGGGCAAAGCTTCTAAGAGGACACAATATTAGTAGATGGTTTACTCAGTAAAAAGGATTGCCTCAATATTTTATTAGAAAGTTCCTCTTCCAGGACCATGCACCAAAGGGAAATCAATATGACAACAACTCATTCTTCTTCATTTTGTTCTAGGTAAATATTAATAAAAATAAAGGGATGATAACTATTACATTCTACTTAAAATACATGCATTGAAATACACAGACACAATATTTTAAGAATAAAATCAAATGGGTCCACATAATTCCATAGGGGTAAACTGTTTTACTAGGAATAAAATAAACTAAAATGCATTTTCATTTACCTTGTGTAAGGCAAACTTTTGTTTTAAGGGGAAAAGTGGAGAGGAACTAAAGCTACTTTAGTCTACACTGCTGCTCTAATTTAGAGCTGGTTGGCCATTAGGGTACTTTTCTAGAAAGTCAAATACTAATTTTATGATTTGCTATTTAATTGTTTTTTTTATTTACTATCTCCACACTTATTTTCCTTTCTATAAGCATGTGTCAATTACCCAGTCAGGGAACCCTGGCAGTGCAGTGCTGAAATTATTCAATGAAATGATCCTTTCCCATAGTAAATGCAACTGAATTCATTTCAAAAGTTGATTTCCAATAACAATTTTTATTCTGACATATTTTCCTTGGCTTTCCTTATATAGTAGATCCATGATTAAATGAAACCTTTAGCCTTCTAAATTACTGGACCTATAAGTGAAATATTTACTTAAAATTGTTTTAGTTAGTTTGATAATAAAAAAGCAATGAAAGAAAAATGATCATATCTTAATTAACAGTGACAGCTGACTGCATTTACTAATTCTGGTTAAATAAAACCTTGATATTATCTACAACTCACACATTATTCACATATATATTGGAAACATGTGAAATTATAGTTCTTGTTATATACATATTTAGTATAAATGCATCATCCTGAAAATGTTATTTATTATATAAGGTAAGAATTATTCATAAATTTATAGAAGAAAATTCCATTCTCTGACTAGCAATAAGATCCTTGAACACTCATATATAGTTTCCACATGGGTACAATTAAAATGAAAAATGTTCACTTTTTAGGCATATATGCACTAAATCAAAAGCTCATTTTTGTTTTAATATTTTTCTTCAACTATATGGTATTATTTTTGAAAGCACAATTAATAATGTTCAAACAAGGCCAATCAGATATACTCAGTTTTGAATGTGTTTCAAACATTTCTCAGAATGATCAATAAACAAGTACCTCTATTTATATTCACTCTGTATCAGTTTTCACAGAATCATACTTTAATCAGGAAAACTGAGTTTATGAAATGTTCATAATACTTATTTTTTCAATATCATTATGCCCACCGAATCTTGTCTCCATAGGCTAATTAAGTATTTTATTGCATGATGTGTCTCCAGGCTAGCAAAAAAAAAAAAACATGAAATATTATGGCCACATTTTATATAATATTTTGTATTAAAATAATTGACCATGTTTCTAAATAAAAATTACCATGTGTTCCCTTCCCTAAAACATTGCTTCTGTTCAAACATATATACAGATATTCAAACAGACAGCTTAAAACTAAATAATTTGTAATTGGTTTGATTGAATTTTAATTACATTGCAGAAAGGATATGGGAAAAATTAATAAAGGACTGATTATAATTTTAAAATAAAAATTTTATATTTTGTTAGAAAATATAATTAAACAATGGATATTACATTATTAATCACAAGATCTAAAGTTATTTTGTGCAAATTAGTATATAGGCTTGTTTTCTGATTATCAGCCAAACGTAGCTTTATGTTTCCACTGCAGATATGATACTTCCCCTTAAATTTTATCTTTGAAAATTATTTACAAAATAGTTGTTTTATTATTTATTAAATAATTTTTAATAAAATTTTATATGATTGAGATATTTGTTTAGGAAAAAAGTACAAAGTAAAATAATGCAATAAAAATATTTAGAGTATTTTTATGTTATATTTATCAGTTGAGTATTTATAGAGCAATTAATTGAGTTTAAAATTCTTTTACATGTTTGTAGAAATTATTCTTATTATAAATTGTAAATAACTTTTACAAACATAATTACTGTCGTAGGGAGAAAAAATACCTACTAAGTTAGAATTCAGCTGCATGGAATAGAAATCCAATTATAATATCTTAAACAGATAGAGGTTTTTCTTGTGTAAAAAACGTCTAGAGATAGACATCTTAGGTCTGGTTCAGCAGGTCCAAAATACCATTTAAGAAAAAAAAGGCCTTTTAATTTTCCAATCAATCACCTTAAGCTTTTTGATTTCTTTTTTATGTTCATAAAGTAACATCTATGTGTCTAGCCATAATGGTAGCAAGACATGGAGAAAGGGGAGGAAAAAAGAAGAGAAAGTGGAAGAAAAGCAGCAAAAATGTACATGTCAGATGAGTATGTCCATTAAAAAAATGTTTTCCTAAAAGTCCCAAAAGGTTTTGTTCATATTTATCTCATTAGCCAAAATGGAATCCCATATCAACCCTGGCTCCAAAGTATTATGGGGAGATGAGCATTTTAATTAGTAACACTGCTAGCCAAGAAACAGCCCATTGGTAATAGATTTCATTAATACAGAAGAATCATATTAATAAGGAGAAAGAGAAATAAATATTGAACAAGCGACCAGCAGTGACTGCCATACTCATCAGCTTTGCAATCAGATCCCAAAAGGCAAAGTAGCCCAAGCAAAATCAAAAATAGCATATCTTATTGCTTTTTACAATTTAATATTCTAGAGTAATAATTTACTGAAAGTTGCGATAAAGGTGGAAAATTTAGAGTCTGAAGCCATTTATACCTTCAATTTTACTCTTTTTCTAGCTATGTAGGATTTGGCAAGTTATTTAATATCTCTTCGCATTTATTTTCTAATTCATACAATGGAAGATATTTTAGTGAGCACATTCTTGTGCACAGAGGACATACACAAATATCAGATAACTTACATTTTTCTCAAAATTCACATAGTTAATAATGATTTTTAATGACTGAATAGAATATTCAAAAATATAAACTGTCAATGAAAATTTTTCTATTATTTTTTCTAATAATGTCAGAAAATAATTCTAAGTAAATAACTTGTTGATAGTAAGAACCTTTACAGGCTCTGTTTAAGCTGAGTAGGTATTCAATAAAGTATAAATACACTTCCATAGCTGAAAAACATAGTAAAATCAATTGTACCTTGACTGTGTTTATATGTATAGCAGGAAAAATATCCCTGCAGCATTCTGGCCATCACTTAGACATTGAATGTAATACCCTTTGCTTCTTCCATACGGCAGAGATGTCCTGATCACTGCAATATTTCCAGTCAGCAACAACTAGAGTGTTACGACTAGAGATTGAATCAGCAACAATTAGGTCACTTTATAATTAGAAGCAGTAGTGGTGATGGACTGATATTGAGTTGCTACAGCAAGAATCAAGAGGTCTAGTCCAGCCCCTTTCCTTTTGTTCTTGGTTAACCAGCTCAGAGTGAAAGCCTGTGAACAGTCCTCCTGCTCTCTCAGAAATCTACACATGCTCATGACCTATTTTGTCTTGCAGAAAACACTTGACCTCAGATTCCATCCTCTGTATATTCCATGTGGCATATATAGAGTCAACATAGATGCTTTCTCATGCTGTCCTTTGATAGGAATTAAAGAACAGAAGAGCATTAAACATCAGAAGCAGAAAGCAGTAGTTTAAATATGACTAAACCTCAGTCATGACAGCAATAACAATGGGAACAAGGATGTACGAATAAGTAGTTGAAGGGAAATAGCAGCTAATGCTTAGCAGTGCTTAAATTTCGATCTGTATAAACTTCACTTTTATTTTCTTATTTAACTAACATTATCATTATTATTAACTAACACTATTATTTTCATATGCATATAAGAAGTTAACTATTTTGCCCAAGATCACAGCACCAAACTCAGGCAGGTCCATTCCAAGTCTGCTTTTAAATAATATCCTACATTATATGTACATAACATAAAAATAAATTTAAAAGAAAGCCTTAAACTATTTCTGAGTTTATTGCTTTGAGAGACACCTTAATACATTGACCTATCCATGTTTACGACTGGAAAATTCTACAGCAAAAAGGGGGCTACAGGCCAGAGCAGAGATGCCTTTAACTGATATTGTTCACTAATAGTAAGATTTATCACAGACATTATGGACGACATTTAATGGCTACAGAACACTTAGAGACATGTTCTGGGAATATATGTTTCAGGCTACTGCAGTTCTTCTCAGATCAAATCATATTTCTTGTGAAAATAGTGCAGTGTGAACTGATGGAGCATCAAATCTGAAGGGATAGATCAGTGGGTTTGTATCCTGAATTGAGAAAAATAGTCCTTTTTTATTTGCTCTTAGACTAGTGTTTTGAATCATATAATATCAGATGTGATGAGAATATTAGAAGATGTTGCTTCCAGTATGCCTTTTAAATGCCCATGCTTCATTTTTTAAGACCAGAATAAAAGTAAGTGACAAAAAACACCTATAGAAATTTTTGAACACTTTTCTCATGGTAGAGCAATGTCTAAATTAATTGATATTTGAAGAAGAACAAATGAGAGTCAGTTAAGAAAGATTAGTAAATAAAAGTTAGTTTTTTTAAAGAAATAAATCAATAACTACTATTGCTTTAATAAAGAATTTTCTATAAATATCCAACAGCAAACCGTAAATGGGAGAATCACTCCATCTAAGCTCTGTGAATGGAAATGGAGAACGAAGACACTTTTTATGATTATTTAATTTAATATATGCGATGTTTTGAAACATTATTTTAAATGTGCATAAAATATAGCAAATATAAGTCTTTCAACTTAGCATGAGAAAGAAAAGAACAGAAAGGTAGAAACTATGGTGCCAGATAATGTACTGAAGGTGGATTATGGTTTCAGGAGACCAACTGTGGTTCACCAAAAATATTCTATCTAATGACACAAAAGAAATGCATAGGGTCAGGGAGGAGAAAAAGTAACAGTTAAATAGGATAGTAAGGAAAAAGTACCATTTAGGTTTCCTTCTGTCCCCTTCAAACATAGGTCTTGGCCTTGTATTTAAGCTCAATCTACCCGATTGAAAGAGTTCAAAGAACAGTCTTTTTTTCTAACTTATTTTTTAAAACAATTTCCTGCTAAGAAAATATATCCACAGTCCACAAATGACTTTATGTCATGTAATACCTTTTAAAATCGTCGGCAGCCGTCCGTCTCGAGAGACGATGGTGTAGCTTCTTAAGAGTCTATCTGCACCGCCGAGAATGGCTGTGCAGTCCGACTCGGGAGTGACATGGTAGTATCTGTCTCCTTCCGTGTTGAATCGACATCTTGCGATGACGCTGAAGCTACAGAGCCTGGGCAGGGTAATATGGAGGGTCTGCTGTTGCCCATGCAGCAGACCCCCCCTCTCTTCGCAGCTGAAGGGTCCAAGGGAAAGACGGAGTCAATACAGCTTGGCTTCAGGTGCGCCGCAGGAGTTGCCGGTGTTGACTACAACGTCAAACCGCCTTAGGGACTCCGGCTCCGGATTTTCTGTCGGGGTTTACTCCCTTAGCCTTTCCCCTGAAGAGGTATGCCGCAAGGCAGCGGAGGTTTTTTGGAGTCAGAGTTTTCCTTCTCTGATGTACCCTGACTGGAAGATCGAACCAGCGACACTTAGCTCGCAGGCCGACGCTCAATCCACTGAGCTAAACCAGCCAGGTTTTAAAATATATCTCTCAAAATGGGAAACAACATTGTGAAATTTAAACACTGAAGATTTTATAATTGTTCCTAAATCATCGGGTATATTACTTTACATATAATCTATGAGCTTGAAAATTGCAGATTTATTTGGTTTTTGTATTTGCATTGCAAACAAAAGCAGCTATTAAACTGCATGTATTATTTTAGATTTTTATATATGTTATAATAAGGACAGTGAGGAAGGATGATTCATATCCACATAAAAATAAAATAAAATTTTACTCATTGAACCAACTATACACAACTATTTATTGTGTGTAAAAATAGGGAGCTGACAGTCTCCTTTCGATGTTCAGGTGACAGTTATGTCATGACATTTCTAGCTATTTCCACATTGCTTTCCATGGAGAAATATCACTTAGTTTTATCAATAACACAGGGAAACAATTTTCAACATGATCCCTGTTGAGTTCAATTTTTCAGCTGTTTTAGACTTAAATAGGTGTGCTGATTTCAAAACTGCAGTGTTTTTTTCTATCACATCAAGTTTTTTCTGTGCAGCTTATCTTTCTTTTCCCTCTTTTTATAACTTAAGTATATTTTATTGATTATGTTGTTACAGTAGTTCCAATTTTTTTTTTCCTTTGCTCCCCTCTGCCCAGTAACCCCCTTCCCTTTAGCAATCCTACCCTGCTTAGTTCATGTCCATGGGTCATGCATGTAAGTTCTTTGGCTTCACCTGTATATTTTGTACCAACCGATTATGCATCTTAATTCCTGCACCATTTCCCCATTGCTCCCCCTCCCCTCTCCCAGCTGATAACCTTCCAGAAAATGCCCATACCTATGATTCTGTTCCTATTCTGGTTTGCTTAGTTGGATTTCGTTTTATTTTTTAGATGCAGTTTGTGAGTTTGTTGTTATTTTAGTGTTCATAGTTTTGATTTTCTTTTTCTTAAGTAAGTCCCTTTGACATTTCATATAATAATGGCCTTGTGATGATGAATTCCTTTAGCTTTAACTTGTCTGGGAAGCACTTCATCTGCCCTTCCATTCTAAACAATTGCCTTGCTGGATAGAATAATCTTGGTTGCAGGTTGCCTTTCATCACATTGAATAGTGCTTTCCAGTTTCTTCTTGCCTGCAAAGTGTCCTCTGGGACATCAGCTGATAGTCCTATAGGCACCCCCTGTAGGCAACTCTCTGCCTATCTCTTGCTGCCTCCAGGACTCTCTCTTTGGTATCTCAATAACGATGTGTCCTGGTGTGGTCCACTCTGGGCCAGCTCACCCGGGACCCTCTGTGCTTCCCAGACCTGTATAAGTTTTTCTCATTTTTTTCAATTCTTGTTTCCTCATTCTGCACTGATTGACTGTTTTTTACTTTCTTATGTTCCAAATTATTGAATTGAACCCCAGATTCCTTCCCTTCACAATTGGTTTTGTGTGGATTTTTCTTCGTTTCACTTAGCATAGCCTTCACTTCTTCTCTTATGCGTTTGCCATACTCAAGCATATCTGTCAAGCCTGTGAGCATCTGTATCACCAGTGTTTTGAATTATGCTTCTGTTAGGTTGTCTACCTCTTCATCTGTGAAGTTGGTTATCTCCTTGTCGCTTAGTTCTCCCACTGGAACCTTGATCCATTCCCCCTTTTTGGCCATACTTCTGTCTCCTCATTCTGACAGGCTCCTGTGTTTGTTTGCTTCCATGTCCTAGGTAGAGCTGTCACTCTTGTTAATGTTGTAAGGGGCGGAGCCTTAGGGATTCACCAGTGCAGGGCCACCTGTTTCACCATGTTGTGGTGCTGTATGCGGGGGAGGGGTCTAAGAGGGAACAGTGCCACTTGCCCAGCTGTTCCCAGAGCGGGTGGGTCTGTGGACATTCTGGACATTCTAGGACCGTGGGGGCCCTTTAAACAAGCAGACTCTGCTGAAAGACTGGCAGTTTCTGCCTCCACCCCGGCCCCTACTGGTCTGCACAGTCAGAAGCAATGAGGCTCGATTTTCCCTGGTGCTGGGACCGTGAGCTGCAAGGGCCAGTCAGGAGCTGGGAACTCTCCCCAGGCTTGCCTCCCAACTTTTAAAAATGTGTGACTGCGCTTTCGGTCAGCCTGCCACTGCTGCTGCTGCTGCTGCCACCACCACATCGCGTTCTCTCTGCCCCGGTTCCGCCCCTCATACCTGTCTGGATGAGTATTTCTTCTTTATATTGTTGTTTGCTAGACTTCCATGTAGTTTTATTTTCTGGAACTTCTGGTTGTTTCTAATTTTGAGGTAGTTGTATTCCTTCTTAGTTGTGGAGGGAGATGCAGCATATCTGTCTATGCATCCATCTTGGCCAGAAGTCTGCAGCTTATCTTAATGGGACCACTCTAGGCTGGATCAAGCCTGGATTGACAGAAGCACTAATGCTCTCCTATTGGCTGAGAGCAAACTTCCCTTGAAGACCAGCGACAAGTTCATATGTGTCTAGGCTATTCAGTTACACATGAAACTGTGTCATGAGAGGTTGTGTGCTGCTCTGTGTAGTTAATTGTATTCCAAAGTGTAATCCAAGTTCTTTTCTGTATACAAGGAGTTAGCAGAATTTATTTTTTAATTTACATATGTACTTATTTCCTTTCCTTCAGATCATGTCCGCCTCTGCTATTTCTCATCATAAATTCGTAACAACCCTAATTCATTTTGTCCTATCTGTGGCAGTTTCACCATTCCCAGTCAAGGGACAAACATCAGCGCATTTGTCAGGCAAGCCTATTTTGCATATTTTAAAGTAAAACTTGGCGATCAAGATAAGTCTTGGGCTCCTTACAAGGTGTGCAAGCAGGGTGTCAAGATTTTATGGATGTGGATGAAGGGAACACGTGATAAATTGCCATTTTGCATACCTATGATTTGGCGAGAGCCCAGAGATCATTCAAGTGACCGTTACTTTTGTATAGTGAAAACATCAAGATAGAGCAAGAAAAATAAATGTAAAATTGAGTATCCTAGTCTACCATCAACTATACATCTAGTGCCTCATTCAGCTCAAATCCCAATGTCAGTTTTCAGTGAACTACCTTCTTTCGAAAAACAAGAGTATGGTGAAGAACTAAGGGACAACAACAATGAAGATTTAGAAATTGAAGATGACTCAGTTTGTAAGGGATTTGATCAGCATGAATTGAATGATTTTATACGAGATTTGGGACTATCCAAAAAGGCTTCAGAACTCGTAGCATTGAGACTGCATGAGAAAAACTTGCTTGAAAAAGGAGTGAAGGTATTCTACTTTCGATCAAGAGAAAGTGCATTTCTGCAGTACTTTCGAAGTGATGGTGGCTTTGTGTATTGCCATAATATGCATGGCTTAATGAAGGAATTAGAAATTTCAATCTATAACACAACTGAACGGTGACTATTCATCAATAACTCAAAGCGGAGCTTGAAGTGTGTCCTCTCCCACAGTGACAATTGATTTGGTGCAGTCCCAATTGGCCATTTAGTTTGTTTTCATGAAGAATATGAAGACATAAAGAGAGTCACTGATATGTTGCAATATCTCAAGCACAATTGAATCATCTGTGTTGACCTTAAAATGGTCTGCTTCCTTCTTGTTCAGCAACACAAATACACCAAGTATCCCTGTTTTCTGTGTATATGAGAAGCATTGGGTGGAGTCGAATTGGCCTCCAAGATCTGACCTCAAACCTGGTGATTTAAACATTCTACATGAGCCACTTGTTGACAGAAAGAACATTATAGTCCCACTACTGCACATAAAATTGGGTCGTATGAAGCAATTTGTTAAAGCTTTGCCAACTGAAGGAGACTGTTTCAAATATCTCATTTTGACATTTCCTAGCCTGATGTTTAAAAAGATGAAATACCTTAATATGTATGTTTGGTAGCAGAACTTAACTACTTGTACACAATTTGACTTACAGTAACAACATATAACCTTTACATGAATAAAATAACTCTAAATAAACAGTATAGTCAGGTAATTTTTCTTTATTTTCCTTTGTATGTACATTTTGTATGATTCTGGGAACAAAGGGAGAGTATCCTGTACCCTAAAAAGTTGACGTGATAGAGAAAAACTACAGTCATTTTTGTATCCAGATGCCAAAAATTAGTCAAAAATAATTATCAAATCTAACTCAACAAAAATTGTATTCCTCATTGTAATTGTTTACTTCAAACCTGCATAATGTATAGTCAACTATTTATGAATAAGATAAATTATATTGCAGCTTTAATATTTTAGGTTTACAACTCTTACTTGTGACTAGGAAAATGAAGAGATTTACAATCCATTTTAAGCATGTAACTACAGTTTCATAAAATTTTATGGTCCACAAAATATAATATGATAAAAAATGTAAAGTACAGAAAATATTCACCATTACTGCCTCTACGTGTCTACAGGTTTTGGGACTTTAAAAAGGTTAAATGAGGGGAATGATCCCCCCCCCTTTTCTCTTTGAAAACCTTCCAAAATAGGTTACACTAAAATGAAAAACAGAGTAAAAGAGATAGTATCTTATTTAGACTAAGTCAGTGCACATGAGTTTGTTTCCAGTCCCTCAACTTCTGAGCTGTGATACAGTGCAGACATAATTTAATATCTCAAGCTTCAGGCTCCTCATTCTCATTGCTAAGGAGGAAAATATTATTAATGATCTCAAAGAAGACAATGTTTATAAAATAATTAGTACATCTATAAATTATTTAAATAAAAAAGATTAGTGTAATTATGAATAATCAAATGATCTCATTTTATTTGAAATATATTGTTCTCTACACACATACTCAAGCCTAATAATAAAGCTTATGTCTATTAATTTTAATCCACGTTATTTTTCCTGTGTTGCTAATGGACCTTGAAATTGATGTGATGCTTTATAAGATCAGCATTGATCTATTCTCAGTCCCTGACAACTTTTGGTGGTACTGACTTTGTCTTCATATAAATTCTGTAACACATTTACATATGAAATCACAATGAAATACATTTATGTAATGTAATTTATCTTATCTGCAACCATTAGAAATTAAGTTTCTTTTACTTTTAAACTTTTAAAATTGTATTGGTACATAAAATTTTGATTTATTGTATATTTTAAAGCTGATTTCATTGCCACGTAGCCCCAAAATAAGAGGAGGTAATTTTACTTGGCTTAATGGAAAGAGCTCTGGGCAAAGAATTGGATAACCCAGTTTCTATTTTGATTTCTGTAATTAACTACCTCTATAATATTGAGAAAATCACTTAGGTTTTCTGATTCTTAATTTCCTCATTTATGAAAAGAAGTAATTTAAACAATGTTCTCCAAGGGACTTTCGAGTCCCAAACGCTTGATTTTATGTCATGACAAAAGCCATTGATTGCATTAAGACCATGGTTTTGTATTTTTTTAAAAATCTCTATCTCCTTCTTAATAATTCAAATTACATTAACAGTATTTTTGGAATCATGCCTCCAAGGTATTTCAGTTTGGCTTAATAGTTGCCTATGATCAACATAATTGGGTGATGGCCAGAGTGGCCATTCTCTCTAGCCTAGGAATTATGCAATGAGCTGGACTGGTCAGTTCAAGAGTCATGGAATAGTTCTGGAACAAGAAAGGCATAGACTAAACTCCTGTTATGCAGATTTTAAAGAAATTTTTGCACATGACCTGATATTTGAGCTGACTGCTCAAATGCTTCGTTATTCTTCTTCCTCTAACCAGCCGAATAAGTTTCAAGCACCATTAGCAGCAAGTGTGTACTCAAAACCAACACATGATATGGCACATTCCCAGAGAAGGCTTCAGGATATATTATTAAATGGATGGCAAGTTTGTTATAGCTTCAAGAATAGAAGGATCATAGAAGCAAAAGCACTCAACATTTTATGAGTCAATAAATAAAGCCTGTTTGAAACTAAAATACAGTGTTATTTGTATGCTCTTTATGTGAGAGGAATGAAAAATTGCATTAAAATAAAATCATGTTCAGCACAGTGTTTCTTCCTCAAAAGGTAGGGGATTGGCTTGGGTAGCAGCTTAACCGTGGGTACTTAAAGGTTCAAACAAAGAATTTCAAATGTCTTCTGTGAATTGTGAAGCATTTCTCAGTGTGTATCTGTGGTTATGAATTGGAGAAGGGGACAGGGAGGAACTGTGAACCCTGACTCTGCTTCGTTCAACATGTATTTTGTCTAATGACGGAGCTGCTAAACTTTCATTTTAGAAAGTCCCACATTTTAACAAAAAAAAAAAAAAATACTTAGAATGGCTGACTTAGAGAAGACTACTGGTCGTCGTCGTATCGTCGGCAGCCGTCCGTCTCGAGAGACGATGGTGTAGCTTCTTAAGAATCTATCTGCACCGCCGAGAATGGTTGTGCAGTCCGACTCGGGAGTGACACGGTATCTGTCTCCTCCCGTGTTGAATCGACATCTTGCGATGACGCTGGAGTGTCCTCTCCAGTGAAGCTGAAGCTACAGAGCCTCGAGAGACGATGGTGTAGCTTCTTAAGAGTCTATCTGCACCGCCAAGAACGGCTGTGCAGTCCGACTCGGGAGTGACACGGTATCTGTCTCCTCCCATGTTGAATCGACATCTTGCGATGATGCTGGAGTGTCCTCTCCAGTGAAGCTGAAGCTACAGAGCCTGGGCAGGGTGATATGGAGGGTCTGCTGTTGCCCATGCAGCAGACCCCCCCTCTCTTCGCAGCTGAAGGGTCCAAGGGAAAGACGGAGTCAATACAGCTTGGCTTCAGGTGCGCCGCAGGAGTTGCCGGTGTTGACTACAATGTCAAACCGCCTTAGGGACTCCGGCTCCGGATTTTCTGTCGGGGTTTACTCCCTTAGCCTTTCCCCTGAAGAGGTATGCCGCAAGGCAGCGGAGGTTTTTTGGAGTCAGAGTTTTCCTTCTCTGATGTGCCCTGACTGGAAGATCAAACCAGCGACACTTAGCTCGCAGGCCGACGCTCAATCCACTGAGCCAAACCAGCCAGGGCTTGAGAAGACTACTAGAGTGTTATAAAATGAATGCATCTATGTATTTGGTTTGAGTTTAATGAACTGTTGTAACTTGGATGGCGGGAGCAGACCTGTGCCACAGCCTAAGTGTCTCACTTCCCCCAACAGTGTACATGATGAAAGTACTGCTCTCCATCCTGGGCTCACCACACACTAGATCATTTACTTACTTTTCCCTTATTCAAAAGTTAAGATTGGGATATATTTCCCTCTGATCTAAAACAAAAAGCGGAGTTGTTTCAAATTGTATGAAGATGAAGTAGTAGCAACAGTAAGATCTGCTGCCCCCTCTTTTTTTTTAAGTGGATTTTGATATCGAATAGATCTGTTAATCTTTAGGGACTCACTGATTGGTTTGTTCCCAAATCTGTAGCACTTGAATACAATCAGCATTTAACAAATGCTTATTGCATGGAAAAAGAAAGTGGATAGTTCTGTTTCCTGGGAACTTAGCAAGGTTTGTTTGTATGACTCACAAAACTCAGTTCGGGCAGATTTTTGGGTTCATTCTATGTGGAAAATTTAGAATGTATCCTGGAATTGACATAATGTCATTGCAACTATTCCTTCTCTCTTTTCCTTATTTCTTTCATCTTAGACTCCCTTTGTGCATAGACTTCATTTTCTTGTATTTTCATGGTGCCTCCATTATATTGTCTAAGTTGCATGTGAAACAGAACCCACGGGCTGTTCAGTTATGAGGGGCTCGATTGCCCTCCACTAAAAATTAAAACTCTCAATACTAGGGTTTGGTGAAAAGGAAAAGAACTGTTTATTTAAAGGATATACAGATTTAGGTTAAAGGCAGATTTCTGCTGTTAAGTCTTACTTTCTTTAAAACACCCACAAATACATAGTTCCGCCTCCCCCTACCAAACCAGGCTAGTTTTAGAACAGAAAGGTCAGAGGTGGTACGTTTCTCTCTAGGGAAATAGAAGTCCGTGGATTTCCCAGACACAGCTCAGCTTTACCGGCAGCTCCCAATCACTCGTGCCTAATTGAGGAGGTTTTGCCTGTGTCAGGGTGTTTTTCAGCTTTTAATCCAGATCCACATGGTTCTCCCCTTCTACCTCCTTGCAAACCACGTGGAGTTCCCCCTTTCTCTTTCAAAACCACATGGTTCTCTCCTGCAAATAGCTGCCGCCTTATGTTTAAATGCCTGACCGCGGCCTGTGATGTAGGCCCCGGAAGCTTTTCATCACTGTTCTATGATCAAAACCCCTCCCATCTCTCTGGGGACCCTGCTCTGTATCACATGGACTCTCTATCTTAGCAGTTAAGCAGAGACTTCTTTGGCTTACTGGAAAGGCAAACACTGACATTGGCCAGACCTGAGATCTCTGCCCGTAGGATGGCCAAAGGGACAAAATGCAGTAATGAACAATATTATTAGAGTCACAGGGTGGATTGTTTCAGGATTACTTACACAAAAGGGAGGAACAGATATGTTTATTGGAAATAGTGGATTTGGGATATTGGTAGGGACACTTAAAGAAGTAAACAAATTAAATAATGTGTCAAAGTTGGGGAACAACGAAGAAATACAAATTGTTACAGATAAGTTTTAAATGATGTAACAATATTAGCTTTCTGTAATTAACTACATGTACTAGTTTTCGGTTGCTGCGTAACAATTTCCCACAAACAGCAACTGAAGAAAACACCCAGGTATTAACTTATGGTTCTGCAGGCGGAAATGCAGAATAGCAGGACAGGGTCTCACAAAACTGAGACCAAAGTGTCAGCAGAGTTGTTTTTCCCTCCTGAGTCCGCGGGACAAATCAGCTTTCAATCTCATTGACACTGTTGGCAGAATTTATTTTCTTGCCATTTTATAACTGATGACCTCTTTCTATTGCCAGCAGTGTTATGGAGACTGTCCTCAACTCCTCAAGGTTACCTCCCCCAATCCCATATCAGTAATTATCAACATGGGAGGTTGTGTTCTAAGCCAGCTGGAGCATGTGCCTGTGACTTCCTCTTTCTATGCCTGGAAAAAGCCTTCTTGCTTGTAAAGGTGGTCTGAAATTAAGTCAGCCCCACCCAACGTAACCATAGAGATAAATCCATAGGCTTCACGATGTTGGAGATTATGAAGAAAGTGTACCCAAGTGGAGAAAAATCTTGGGCAACATTGTAGAATCCTGTCTACCCCACCCCCATATGTCTGAATTCAATTTTAATCGACAATATTTGCTTTGGATTTAATTTTCTATTAAATATGCACAAGTTTTATGACCTACAATATTACAGTGAAGTATAATTGCACCCTCTTTTATCACAGAAATTCTGTCTATAACATGTAATTAGCAACCAATGATGTTGTTTCCCATTTTGAGAGATATATTTTAAAACCTGGCTGGTTTAGCTCAGTGGATTGAGCGTCGGCCTGCGAGCTAAGTGTCGCTGGTTCGATCTTCCAGTCAGGGTACATCAGAGAAGGAAAACTCTGACTCCAAAAAACCTCCGCTGCCTTGCGGCATACCTCTTCAGGGGAAAGGCTAGGGGAGTAAACCCCGACAGAAAATCCGGAGCCGGAGTCCCTAAGGCGGTTTGACGTTGTAGTCAACACCGGCAACTCCTGCGGCGCACCTGAAGCCAAGCTGTATTGACTCCGTCTTTCCCTTGGATCCTTCAGCTGCGAAGAGAGGGGGGGTCTGCTGCATGGGCAACAGCAGGCCCTCCATATCACCCCGCCCAGGCTCTGTAGCTTCAGCTTCACTGGAGAGGACACTCCAGCGTCATCGCAAGATGTCGATTCAACACGGGAGGAGACAGATACCGTGTCACTCCCGAGTCGGACTGCACTGCCATTCTCGGCGGTGCAGATAGACTCTTAGGAAGCTACACCATCGTCTCTCGAGACGGACGGCTGCCGACGACGACGACGATATATGGACAGCTTATGTTTATAAAAAGGAGTGAAAAGAGATCAGTAAAAAACCAATGTTTAATTTTGGAAATAATACTACTATCCACTTTATAATATTTGTATGTTAGCTTTAGTAAAATATGGTGCAAACACACATACACACTCAGTTCCATAGATTCCATGAATTGCTAGGAAAATTTAATAACAAAACAATTAAGAATCTTTTGGAAAAAAGTAAAACATTGAGAGATTTATCTATTATTTAAGGTTTCAATTAATATCACATTAAGCACCTGCTTTTATAATCCAGAAGTTCTTATTAAAAAAAACAACAACAACAAAAACTTTGACCTCTATAAATGCAATCAATTTATTTTGCTCAAGCATCCAATAATATGTTTGCTAAAAGCAGTCAAAACTGATGTTTCAGCATCTGTGAGAGATGTTTTCATTTTTGTTTTTGTATTCATTTATATATTTGAAGTCAAAGTGGAGCTATATATTTTTGGGGATTTCTTCAGATTCTTATTAGCCTTAGTGGGAAATAAATGAACCCTGAGAATGATTTCTTCTTTATTGTGTCTATAATGAGAGATTTAAAAATAAATCTGGCTAACCTACACCCAGAAACAAGGTTCAACTTACTGAATTTTTAATTTCTTACACAGAAGTTACTGTTTCCGTTTCTTATTAACACATTGAAATGTAGCATTAAGATTATTCATGTCCTTACTTTTGGGCAAAAACTGAGTATTTAATTCATAAATACTATGCAAATAAGATAATACTTATGTGTATAAGACTGAGAAATATGAATACTTAACAGTAAATTTGACATAAAATAGCTTAACTCATTATATGAAAAAGAAAGAAACTTAGATTTATTTTCCCTGCATTTGTGATATTATACTTTCAAAATCCTTTTAAAGTAATTAGTGTAAAGTGAGGAAAGGAAATAAAAGACTTCAATTAGGTGGCTTTGTGATTAAAACATAAAGCAATCCCTACAGTAATGCATGCTACAGAAAATGGGTCACCTTCAAACCACCCTTGAAAATAAGCAGATAATGCCATTTCAGATTGCATTCTTAAAAGCATTGCTTTACAGTGTATATATCTATTTAGCTTTTTATTCAGTTTGAAAAATGTGTATATATGAGCACATGAAAACACAAATACTCTTTTATTCTCTTTTTTTCCCTCACATATAATATGTATACACACACCCCTTAATATCCTCATACACGTGTCCGTGTTTACTTGTATGGTCATTAGTTAATTGTGAGAGAGAAAGTATACATATTGATGACTATTCTCTAACTAAGTGGATTTTGTATGTTTCAAAGCCAATCATGGTATAAATAATATGCAGAAACTTAGGAAAAAACTCAGTTTTAATTTAAGTTTTTTATATAAAAGTATATTCTCTTCAACTTAAATATTGTTCACATTTTTCTAATTGACTATTAATTGTTCCAAATATATAATTGACATCTTGTATATTATTGGAATATTTCTTTTTTTATTTTATTTTATTTTTTGGTTTTTCAATTACAGTTGTCCCATTTTTCCCCATTGCTCCCCCCACCCAGCCCATCCCTTCTCCCACAATCATATCCCTCCCCGTTGTCCCTATCCATGAGTCATTTATACACATTCCTTGACTAAACCCTTTCCTTACTTATCCCTCTTTCTCTTCCTCTCCCTCCCCCCATATTGACTGTCATTCTGCTCCTTGTCCTACTTAGTTCATTTGTTTATGTTGTTCTATTGGAATATTTCTAATTGCCAATATATCACTTTGTATTTTAAATAAAACATAACATTTTAAATACATAATGTATGCTTATTAAATTTTTAAATAAAAAAGTGTGAACTGAGAAGCACAAAACTACAAAAAAACTGTCTTGAATTAATATTTTTGTTGTGATGATCCATATTGCTCCCAACTAGTCTCCTGTCTCTTTAAGATCATGGACTAAGTTATGTTCTCTATTCTGGTGTCTCCTGGAATTGATAATTGCTAGTCCAAAGCACTTTTGAATTAATCTATTTCTATTAATGCACCAAAATAATACAACCTGGTTTTGCTCAAACTGATGTCATAAAACCAGTTCTGAGTAGTTTGCATCAGTGATTAATCTAATTCTCTCTAACCAAAGATTCAATGATTTTTTTTTCTTTTGGTTTCAAGAGAGTTTCAGTTTTGAAAGTTAAGAAATATGACATTATATTAATCAAATATAAACCAGATGGCAAAAGGCAAATACCATATGATCTCACCTATAAGTGGAACCTAATGAATAAAACAAATGTACAAAATAGAACAAGACACATGGAAATAAGGAACAAATTGACAGCGGCCAGAGAGGAGGGGAGAGGGGGATAATGATAATGAAAAAAAGAAGGGGAAGGGTCTAATTGAGGATCAAGTATAAAGAATCCATGGATATGGACAACAGGGTGAAGGTTGACTGTGGGATGGAGGGGCAGGGCGGGGAAGAGCAATTGGGACAACTGTACTTGACCAACAATTAAATTTAAAAAATCTGATTTGGTTTAAGTACAAGTTCCAAAGATACATGAGTTAGACAACCTGATTTGAATCTCAGCTTTGTATATTTCTATTTGTGCATCTTCAGGTAAACTTGATTCTCTGTGCCTTAATTTCTGTAGCTGCAAAATAAAGGTAAGAGTAGGGTTGTACTTACAGGGTTGTTCTAAACATTAAAGTGGTTTTAGACTTAAAAGCCATTGGAAAATTGTCTCGCAAGTAGTAAAAGTTTGATAGAATTTTCTGTCATTATTTTGGATCCAATTAGCTTTCTTGTGCCTATGAATATAAATTAATATAAATGAAAACAAATCGTGTTGTAGTGGATTCATTTGAATGTAAATGGAGAAGAATGAAGGAAAATAGACGCTATGAAGTTAAATATTTTACAATGTCCTCCAAATTTTATGAATACCTATTAGAATCCACATTTTACATATGAGGATTCTGACATCCAAATAAATCTAGTAACTTATACACTAACAACTAGGTAAGAAGTAAGGGATTTGGAATTTTAACCCCAAATGTCTGATGCTCATGATCACGGATTTTAGATCAGTCTATGTTTTACATTAGAGTTAAGACTTGAATCTCAGTGCTTTATTAACAGAGTTATTAAATGCATATGCAATGAGGTTAGGGTAACACCATATAGTTTTTGAAATTTAAGTTTTACATTTGGAACTACTAGAATTTAATTTAAAATATTTATTTGATCAGATTTATTATGCTAATATATTACTTATTAGTTTGATAACTACATAAAGCATAAAGAATTTATTGCACAGTGAATGGTATTAAGGGCTAATGATAAAAGTAATAATGTGGAGAAGTAGTAACTAGTAATAACAAATTAACAAAAATATATATTTATTACAATGCATTATTATTATTAATGACCCATGATTTTTGGCATTTATCTTTAATCTAGAATAAAACATATCTACTCAGTTCTGAAAAAATAAGCACACTTGACATTATACATAAAATTAACTTTTATTCCAAATAGAGAATTCCATCACTAACAGTTAGATCAAAGTAGTTTATTGTCTGGAAATGTTTTGTTATCTAAAACATGGCTCAGAGGAAAATGTTCTATGGTTTTGGAAATGCAGTAAAAAAAAAAAAAATTATTTTAACCTTCTGCTCCATATTTTTTCTTCCAAATCCAGGCACCATGCCAATGACCTCTCAAACTTTTGCAGAAATACCTATTAATATATTGTGGCACTCTCAAATGATATAAGGTAATCTGGGTGAGCTAAAGTTGTAAAATGCGACAATCTGGAAAACTAGTTAGGATGACCCTCACGTATAACCACACATGCAATATTTGAGGACAAAAAAGAAAGATCAAAGAGAATATCAGGTGAATAATATATTTTTTCTATAGCAGTGTTAAATAACAAAAAAAATAACTGCATAAATTGTAAGACTGAATGAATTCTATTCAATGATTCATGGATTAGGCCAGTGTAGCAAATAAAAATGAATTTTGTGGCACTGTAGAAAATAAAAGGTTTTTAACAACGGAAAGGGAGTAGTAAAAAGAATTTATATTAGCAAAGCACTAATTGTTTCAGGCAAGGTCACCATCCTAAGGGAAAAGGAGGGGCCTATCGAGTAGATTATCTCTTTAGTGCTGACCAGGTAATTCCTGCTTGACTGGTTAGAGGTTACATTCCTGAGAGAGGTTGAGACTGCAATTAGGTTTGGTATTGACTTGGTTCAGTGGTGTGAGGCTTAGCAGAAGTGACTCCGTTTTGGGCCTGTTGTGTCTTTTTAACAACATACATATAATGTATCCTAAGACATTAGCTTCTGTTGCTCCCATGCATTGCAAATAGCCTTTGTTCTTTGTTCTTCCTTGACACACCTCTGGGGAAATGTGGGCTTTTTTGAAATGGATTTCTACTTTCTTAAATAGAAGTTGAAATATTTTCAGATGACAAATAGCTTTGGGTCTGTAATCCAGGCAAGGGAGTTCTCAGCTTCCATTGGGCTGTTGAAGGGAATTCCCAACCTTGTAATGCAGTATTCTTCTTGCTCAAGTGGAAACAATCAAGCTAGGAAGAAAAAAATGAGTCCCTTTTGGGTGCCGAATGGAATAGATGTAAAATATTCTTGAACATTCAGTGGCTTCAAAGAGAGAGAAACTTTGCATTATACCATTACTCAGATAGAGTTATAAATCATCTTTGGGTCTGGTCTTCTTTTGTCAATAAACAATGCACTAAAAAAAAAAAAATCTAATGTTTTTGTAGTTAATACAATGGCCACTGTGATGTTCCTGGAACAGAATAGGCATTAACAGGAAACTAAGCAACTATAAGAAAGAAAACAGTAAGTATTTTTTTTAAGTTCACCAAGGAGAATCTAGCAAAAGTCATTTGTTTTCTACATAATAAAATTATTTCAGCCAAGGAAACTCACATAAAATTGTCTTACACTCATTTTTGCAAGTTTATCTCAACACGCTGTATGTAAATAAAACAATTTCTCCTTTCAACAAACTCCATTCACTCCCCATGCCTAGTAACCATCTCCTATCCTGGCAAAGAGCAAATGAAAATAAAATCACTGCCAGACATAGTAACATAAAACCATTTTCTATTCTTACGTGCGCTCTCCAACCCAAGGAAAAGAAGAATAAATTCTTTCTTTTGTGCAGCAGTTCCTGAAATATAATCAGAGTGATGCTAGTAAATACTTAACTTTAGATTAGCTTACGCAAACTTTTAAGCACTAAAATTCGGTTTCACTTCCATGCAGCTAGGCCTTAGTATCTTCTTTAAGTCTCTTTTGGCATCTCTTTTTCACGCTCCATCTGAAATGACTTGGAGAACATCAGAAAATAACAGCACCGCTTCCACAAAGCAACTGCCTGAATGTTGCACGTTTCTACATCGATCATTTATGGAACTCTGTTTCTAGGATGATTTTTATTTTAAATGTCAATACCAAAAGATGATTTTATTGGAGTTGGCTGTGTCAATCAGTAAATACAGTCAACACCTACTCAGAAACAGCATTTTCATAATTATTGAAATAAAATAAAAAAAACCATGGTTTGCTGTTGTTTTTAAATGGCTATAAATGAATTGTTAGCTTGCTGGATCTGTAGCTTAAAGCCCTGGTATACAATGGCATCATGTGATTTTTTTAGTTAACACAACCCAAAGACTAACAAAAGCACAAGAATCCTCCTTCTGTACCCCTCCCTTCTGTATGCAAATGAGCTAAGGAGTAGCTTTGCAATCAATGTAAGCTAAACCTGAATTAAATTTCTTTGCTAAAAGATTTTTTTTTTAATTTCATCTATAAAGATCAATTGCTGGAATCATTCAAGATTTAAAAAATTTGATAGTGATTGTCATAATTTTAATCTTGAAAATTACCCTTTTATTTTAAGAAACCACAGAACACACACACATTCATTACATTGTTTATAAAAAGAATAAGCAAAACACACTGACCTCATTAAGTGAATATAATACAGATTTTAAAAAATAATTTTGAACAATTTCAAATGACACTGAAAAATTATTATACTATATTATTATTGAAAGTATTGACTCATAATTTTTCAATATTATGTATATATGTATTTATAATCAGAAAATTATATATAAATATAAGAAAATATATGAATATGTTTATATATGTGTACCATTTCAGATGTGTATATTCTTATTTATATTTACTTATATATAAACACATATAACTAAAAGAATATAAAAATGATCAAATAAGCTATCTATAAGTAAGAGACTGATGGGAATTTTCATTTTATAATATTCTCTATTCAAATTATTTTATATATGATGTGAAGAAAATTCTACAATATCCAACATCAGACAAACATAATTTATTTAATATTAAAATTGATTGTGGAAAACATCTCTAGTTTAGGGTAGTAAACCCATCTGCTTGACTTAACACTGAATAACTAATTTTGAACATTGCTTGTCAATGCAGTTTATTCTATGTTTTAAACTGCATGAGCTACTATAAAATTCTAATCCTCTGATAAGTTTTACATTAATCAAGTTTATTTTCAGTTCAAATTTTAATGTATTTTCTTCATATATTTCTTTGACACTTTCATCTTTATACAACTCAGATTTAACTTGGAAAGGGTAGAAAAGGAAGAAGTAACAACAACTGAATTTAATTTAAATTTTGGATAGAGCTGAAAACATTTGCTTTTTTATTATGCTAGCTTGAAAAGAAAACTGTTTTGATTTTAGCTAAATGAAGATTTTTTTTTTTTTAACTACTTGGATCACATTGTAAAAACCTGTTTAGAATTTTCACTCAGATTCTACAATATTACCATATATTTTTTTGGAGCCATTGGCAAGTAGATCAAGTTTATAAAGTCATTGTTTTTGCATTGAGCTTTTGCCTGCCTCATATCTTTAGGTAAATTTAAAAGCAAGAGGAATACCAGTGCATCCAACAGCTTTAGTAATATGGTTTAAATTTATAACTTGAAGCTCCATAGTTCAAAGAAGATTTATCTACAGTTTGATTTTATTCTTGAAACTTCCTTGGGTGGGGGGGGACTTCATCCTAATATTCAAAGCATTTTTTCAGACATGAGTAAAATACACAGAAACTTTTAAAGAAAAATCAAAATCTAACGCCCCATTATTGTTTTTTTCATTCTCTTAATTATGTAACTTAACCAGGTATAAATCATTTGCTTATACTCATATACAAATATACATTCAGGGCAAATTTTGAAATCAATACAAATTTACAAAATGAATCAATGTATTTTAATAACACTAATTTGAAAGATGATATCATATTGAATCTAAACCAGAATGTGAAATTTAAGAGCAAAGATGTAACTACAATTGAGTTTATTTTTATATTAATAATGCTAATACCAGGCCGTCCTTTGGCAAAAGTATATTTATATAACTTAAAATATTTTCAAAGCTGTTTTTTTTTTGTGTGTGTGTGTGTGTGTGTGTTGAAACATAAAGAAAAACAAAATTTGTTCATTAACCAAAATTTTGCAAGAGAGCTGTGGTAGTCTGCAGATTTTAAAGCACAGCACAAATGGCTATGGATACTTTAAAAGTTTAACACTTTTTCTTTGACTGATCTGTTGACTGAAATGAAATTTTAAATATAAAGGCTTGGGCATTGAAATCAGATGCTGTACCCAAATGAATGAGAATGGTTTAAAACATTTTAGATCAGCATCTGAATGAAAAATAATAGTTTATTTATATGAATACTACATATTTAAAAAATTTTTATATTAACTATGCAGGTATAAAAACATTTATGAGTATACGTATTATTAAAGAATTACATATCACATATTATTTATATAAGTTAATAAATATAACATACTTATTAATTTTGAATAATTTATAGATTTCTAAGAATAGATTTATAAATGGATTCCCATTTGAACACCGCTGACTTATAGTATCACAATGATAAGCTCTCTTCTTTTTGTTCCTCTGCCCTATGCTATTTATGTATAGCCTATTTCATGTTATGATAGTGAATTATATATATATTTCTTGAATTTCAGAAGAAATTAGCAGACGTTTAAAAGTTTTCTTCAAGTTTTCAAATATATAGAGTGACTTAGAACAAGCCATTTGTCTGTGAATATGCAAGGATAACCGGCAATCCTACCCATCATTTGGATAGTAATACTGTTTTGAATAACTCACGGAAAGTCAGCCTGTCAAAATGAGATAACTGTATTATGTGTAACAAAGCTGTCCCGCTCTGCCAAAACGCTGTTCTCCTCCCAAATGAAAAAAACCAACGTGCTTTGGGTACCTTCACTTTATTTCCCACTAAATTTAGGGCCTGATTTCTACCTTCAATATATTTGGAAGGCTTAAGATTTGGCATTTATAAGAAAATTTCTTATAATTACAATTATTTAAAATGAAACAATAAGTACACTTAATGTTTGTGCATTTTAAATAAAAATATATCCCCAAAAGCCTATTAAAGAAGTAAACCAGTGAAAATGCTCAAAATAGTTGTATTTATGCATGCTGATGTATTTAGGGGCTTTACTTCTGATCTCTGCAATGTATTAAGAAGTAAGATTACAGAAGGCTAAAATGATGGATAGATATGTGATTTATCTATGTAAAAAGTCAAGTAGACTAAAAGGTGAATGATTTTTTTAGGATATACAGGTGTTCGTCATGTATTTTTCAAACTTTGTGTGTGTGTTTAAACTGTTTATTAAAAACAAACATTTAAAAGACATTATTTTGTTTAACTTTTCTGATTAAAAAAATCGAACCACAAGTAAAGTTTTTTAACCTAGAACCATGCCTTTAGCAGCCTCATTCATTCTCTCTCTGTCTCTCTCTCCGTTCCCCCTCCAAAGCTCCATTCTGACTTAGATAAGGGTGAGGGCACTGTCAAGTACACCCTCTCAGGAGATGGCGCTGGCAGCGTCTTTACCATTGATGAAACTACAGGGGACATCCACGCAATAAGGAGCCTGGACAGAGAAGAAAAACCTTTCTACACGCTTCGTGCTCAGGCTGTGGACATAGAAACCAGGAAGCCCCTGGAGCCTGAATCCGAATTCATCATCAAAGTTCAGGATATCAATGATAACGAGCCCAAGTTTTTGGATGGACCGTATGTTGCCAGTGTCCCAGAAATGTCTCCTGTGGGTGAGTAGACAAACCAAAATTCTGTCAGCTGCTATCAGGTCTTTTCATATTTATTTCCTGCTGGTCGATATAAACATCTTATTTGTAACCCAGAAGATCATTCTTTTACCATAGAGGATACAATTATTTTCATTTAGCTTTTCCTAATTCTATTTAATATTTCTTGCTGCATTCTAAATACACAAATAGCTACATAAACATCTAGGATATATACTATTCTTTGCATTTTTCCAATCATTGCATTTCCCTGAAATCATAGAATTCTTTTATACTTTAAGTGTAAAACTCACTTTGGAATGAAATTGATTGTCATTACAATTCCAAATACCTATGTAGCTGGAGGTCACCACCACACTTACCAAATGCCAGACAGTAATTCTTGGCTGAAAGTAACTTTTCCAAAGCATGTATCTATCACATCTGAGAGTGAAGGTGGTCTAGAAAGGGCTGTGTTGCCTTTGTGCCTATAGGCCACCTACATTTCAATAATGACCTAAGTGTACACAGTCCTGTAATTAGTATTTTAATGTCGATGAGTTAAGGATTCCATCTTTAATGACAACTTTACATTATGGTGTTTATTCCTCCGTCACTATTGTCAATCCCACAGTTTTTTTTTTTTGTTGTTGTTTGTTTGTTTGTTTTTCCAAAGTGCATTTTAGTTTCTAGCACACCTGCAAGGTAAAGCTACTCATCATTTCCAGGTAACAATGTGAAACTCTTATGTGAGCGGTTGCTAATATCTCCGAAGTCTGACAGTCCTCAGGGGTGGGGGTGGGGGGGTATCTGTAGCCCTTATCATCATTGGAGACCCACAGGAGGTTTGCACAGACTACCCTGAGGGCAGAAGCAAGTTACTGGCTATAGAAGTTGTCACATAGATTTACCATAAATGCACTTGAAATTGTGTCTGTGACCTCATCAGGCATTCAAAGACCATTTTCTCTCCTTGACCTGAGAAATCTGCTCAGAGAAGTTCGCCTGAATTTAAAATTTTTGTGTACATACTCAAGGCTGTATGTTACCTTGTTTCTGCTGTATTTTTGAGCTGCCTCTTTTATACGATGCTCTGGTTGCTAGAGATTAAGAAATACAATTGGAGGAGGTCTTATTAGAAAAGCAGACTCTGAAAATAGAGAACTGTGATTTTTAAAAATTGTGCTTTGCTTTTACAGGGAGAGAAAAATGAAGGTAATCGTTTGAGAAACAGTATGGCTTTTAAGAAGACAATGTTCTTTAGTAATAAATGGTTTAACCTGGTGCTGACTTCATGAAAATTGGAGATATTTTCATGAATTCATGATCCTCAATGACACTTTATTACTGAAACAGCATCCTGAAAGCAAACATATACACCTCTCTGCACTATTAGAACATTCTCTTACAATATAAACAATTAAGTCTTCTGTGGTGCCAGTTAGGATAAAGGATAGCTGCTGAGTTTGAGCCCTTAAATAAGGAGCTCACAGCTAGTTCCTGAAGAGAGAAATAAATCTGGAAAGTCAGGCAAGTGGTAGGTAAGTAAGAGAACAAAATAGCTTTCATATACTTATGTGGTGGAGACATAGTTTGCTTTGCCGCCTGCCACGAAGTATCAGAAAGAGCTACGGTAGAATATACTGCATTTACACAATAAAATATTTTTAGATAACTACTGAAAATTATAAACACCACATACAGGTAAAATATTAGAAATTGAATATCTGCCAAGCACTAATTTTGCAATCCTCCACAATCCTGCCTATGCACATATAACCAAAAAAGACAGGAGACCCCGTTAGATTTGCAGTACGTGTTGTTTTTGCTTTTATGTGGCCAACCAAAAGGTAACCAAAATCTAACAAAATGAAGTTGCATCCAGACATTGTACTGATTTTTCTAGAGGTCTTGAACTCCATTCCCAAACGCACCCTTCTTACCATAGAGACATGCTTCGCTGCTCTAAGCCATTTTGTCCAATAATTATTTTTTCTCTATTTTCTTTCTTCATCCCCCATCTAGACAACTCCTGACTCTGTATCATTTTCCTTAGAATTTCAAAATAATTTTTGGTCTAGACCCTATGAAGCTCATGATGGCATATTGGGCAGTATATCTATTGTTTCAGCAAATCCCACTGCCAGTTTTATACATATATATATATATCTGTGTTTGAGATATTCTCTAGGAAACCACTGTTCTTTCTCAGTAACTGAGAATGTTGCTATTTCATTTCCAGTAAAAGACAAGAATCAAGCAGTGTAAAATACGTGTTGTAAAATAGCTTATTTATACTATAGGATACCGGAAAATCGAAATAAAGTTCATTATGCAAATGTCTATTTAGCAATAATTGAGTGTACATCTAAAAGTCCTATGAACAATTAAACCTGGAATGAATATTAAATAAAGTGAAAATTATAAAGAACATAAATGTACAAAGCAGGGATGGTAGTAAGCAGGGTAGGTAAAGATTTCAGAGGAGAATCAATAGTTAAGACATCTAAGACTGTGGAATATATTTAGTTCCTGAAAGTTGAAGAAAATTTTAGTGAATCTATGAATTGTTTAAGAGAAAGGTCACTTTGTTACTAACTTGTGAGACATTCAATATTCCATAGAAGTAATATTCATAGGTAAAGTGCTTTTACTCCAACCTGAGGAAATTACTTAATGATCCAGATTCCCCAACTCAGGGGTACTCCTTGGAGACAAATTTGGTCATTATGAATGTGGTCTTAATTCTTTAAGATCACTAGAGTAACAATGAATTACAGTAATGTGCCCTCTTCCATGTCTGGTAATTATGCATCCGTAGGGTATGCAGTTTAAGTTCCTTTTCCTGGCGTGCTGGGAGGTTTAACGTCTTCAAATACATATTCATACTTGTATTGTCTTCCTCCGTCTAGGCTAAGTCATTTCGAGGCAGCTGATTGAGTTATTGGTAACCAGGTCTCTATGACACATTTAATAGATATTATTTCTGGATCATAATTTATGTGGAAACCTACCACTTTCTGAACAATAGTTAGGGGCCAGATGATCTAATTAGATATTTCCATTTCCTATTTTATTTAATCATTACAGTATGTCCATGCACTGCTGTTTACTGTTTGATCATTATTTTTATATAAAAACACCTATGTATCACAAAGTAGGAATGACTCTCAGGCTCTTTAGATAAAATTAATTGCAATTAATTATACATTTACTTTAGGGTTAGTGATTTCTAAAATATCTTTGGGGAGCTTAAATTTAGTTTTCATCTCAGGTAAGCTGTTTCTTTGGAATGAGTATTGTGTTATATTATATTATATTATTAATTGTATTATATTAATTTGAGAATGAAGGTCCCCAGTTAAAACAAAATCTGAGGAATAGATATATCTTATCCAATAATGTTAAGAAATAGGTCGATTACACTTAGGTTTAAAAATAGCTATTAAAATATTCTCTTTGTTTTCTTAATCTGAATTTTATTTTCTTTGACATGAAGTTTGGGGATAAATTTAAGATGAAAATTTTGGTAGATTTTTTAGTAGATTGTTAAAAAGAGAATATTTTCTATATAGTCATATTTAAATAACCCAGTTCTGGGGTGGAAATAGGAAGGTTGTGACTACACTTAATATTAATTTATTCTATCATTATTATAATGTATAAATATATATAAATATCCACATTTTCTTGCTTTTACAAAAGTGCCATGGGTAGACAAACCAAGAAATGATAAAGCAGATTTAAAGCAGATTTATTACCTTATCCCATGAGCCAGCCATGACCGCAGAGAGCAGCTCAAGTAGTATAGTAGTAACAGGTGAACTCTCTCTGGTTTTTCTGTGTCCCATAAACAGAGTCTTTGCCAGGAAGTTAAAGACAAAATATTGACTGTTTTCTATAAACAAAGATATTCTCTTTGTAAGATCAAAATATAATGCTTAAAGTCAGGAAATTAACTTTAATGCATCATTGCAATCTAATCCTTAAACTCCATTCTGGTTTCATCAAATGCCTCAACAATGTCTTATAAAACAAAATGTTCACGTTCAAAATTACATATTGCATTTAAATGCCATGTCTCTTTAGTTTCCTTCTGTCTAGAAAAGTTCTTCACTTTTTTTTTTTTTAACTTCTGTGACTCTTAACAGTTTTGAAGACTTCTGTTTTTTTTTTTTTTTTTTAATAAAGTAAGACTCATATTGGGTTTTTCTGATGTTTCCTCCTATATTAATTTAGCATATTCATCTTTGTTAGGTACATCACAGAGGTGATGCTGTATTCTTTCTGTGTCCTATCAAGTGAAACATAATTTCTATTTGCCCCATTACACATGATGTTTATTTTTATTACCTCATAAAGGTTTTGTATTAGTTATCTATGGCTGCAGAAAAAAGTAACCCAAAACTTAGCAGTGTAAATCAACATGCATTAATTTCTCACAGGAGAATGGATATTCAAGAGTGGCTTAGCAAGGCACCTCTGGTGCAAGGTCTCTCAAGAGGTTGCAGCCAAGTTACTGACTGAGGCTACTGTATGATCTAATTGCTTAATTGTGAGGATATAGGAATTTTCTTCCATGTATTCCAATGCAACATGGACCTCACTATGGGATGACATTAAACATGGCTTCCCTCGGGGGTATCTGTCTAAAAGAGAGAGAAAACATTTCTGATCAAAACCACAAATTATTTATAGCCTAACCTTGAAAGTGAGGTCCCATTTCTTCTGCTCTATTTTAATTGTTAGTAGTAAGTCCAGCCCAAATTCAGGGAATAAGATTATACAAAACCATGAATACAAGGAATCTGGGATCATTGAGGACCCTCTTATAGTCTGTCTGCCACACTCCACCATTGCTGTAGTACTTTGTGGTCGAGGGCGCGGAAGCAATTCCAGCAGACAGAATGTGGCACCATCTGAGGGCTGCTGCATGTTCAGGCAGGATCAGCACTGAGCAGTGCAAGCACCCTCCTTTTATTGGATTTTGCAGATATGCTAATCAACAGGGAGAGTCCAGGAGTGAGCTCACAGGCACATCCCAGGAATGATTACAATGTACTTGAAACTTACAACAGAGGAAGCTTAAAGGATTAACTGAAGAGAACGCTTCCTGATAAACAAGTCTATATATCCTCTATAAATTCAAAAACAGAAATCCAATCACTTATTCTTTTAAGGCTACGGAACAGATGCACTGTTCCTTAAACACTAACAGAAAACCATCAAGGTTAAACACCATTTGTGCTTATTTTTGTTTGATTTCTTTATCAACACCAGGAAAGATGGAGTACTCAGCAAGATTCTTTTTAAGTCACAGTATGCCCTTAACATCCTGAGGCCTGAGCAGTCAGAGACTGTCAGCACCAGCGAGTCCAGCTCGCTGCTCGGATCATTAAACACCTGGACCGAGAGGCATGTAAACATACCTCAAATCAGAAGTCTTGATTTCCAGCATCACACCATCTTCCCACGATTATTCATGTTGTTCTGTCATGCAAAATACACTTGGCCCCCTTCTAGGATGCCCACATTTTTGTCATACTATTGCACAAGTTCAAAGTTCAGACACTCATCTAAATGAGGGTACAATTGAGACATCTTGGATTTACTTCCTCTTATTCCGTAGACCTGTGATGCTGAAGAGACCTGTTATTAACCCACAAACCCAGCCTACAATGGTAAGATATACATGAGATAACTTTATGACATTTCTGTTCAAAAAGGGGAAATGCACAGCATATAGGAGTTAATGGTCCATTACATTTCTGAAATCTAACCAGTAAATAATGAAAGCTCTTTGATTAGGTTCAAGGCCTAGAAATAGTTGTCCAGGGTTCTTAGTTCCATTGCCTGGGCTCTTGATTCTACCTGCTGAAGTAATCCTTCCTTTTTCATTAAATATAGCATCTACTTGCAACCAAGCAGTTCTCTTATTTAGCTTCCCTCAAATAGAATTCAATGGGTCCAAAGGCCTCCCCTCACTGTACAATTTCTTTCTTTTCTCTGTCATTCTACGCTTGTGATATTTTTACATGTATAACTTTTTAAGAACTTTATAAGTAGTATGGATAGCCATGAGTTTTCTTGGGGTTAACTAAATTCATCAACAAATCTCTTAAAGATAACTCCTTCCCTACCTTGAACTTACCTGAGCTGTATGAAGGACAAAGCCCTTACCTGAATTGGGATCCTTACTGTTTGGTGGAGAGGCTCTTTGAAATACTTGTACCGTTAATCTCTTAAGAGAGGATTGGACTGAGTAGGCAGTAAGTCAATGGACTATCTTGATCATTTTAAGATCTTAAGAGAAGATTTTACAGTCGCTACCATGGCTTTGTCTTTTGACCATGTCTGCCTGTGTGTCCTACATGCCTCAAGGCAGGACCGGCCCACAACCCAGGCATGTGCCCTAGCCTGAATCCAACCTGTGACATTTTACTTTGCAGGACACTCAACCAACTGAGTCCTGCTGCTCAGGAGTTGAATATATTTTCTTATTTGATCAAGTTCCTATTTATAGCCAAACTTTCCCTGTCACCAACCCTTCCAAAGCCTTGCAGATGCCCTGATGACTCCATTCCAGCCTTGACCATCTGAACTGGCTATTTCCACTGTTTTCTCTCTTTCAATGTAGGGGACTTGCTCACCTCACTAGCTCTCTAAATCCATCCACACAGATTGCTTCCTCATTTCAGTGGATCACTGAGACAATTACCTGTGCTTCTGTGTGGACACCTTCCTCAGTCTGCTCCAGCTCCAATACCTTGCTCTGGTCTGTTGCAGCTCCAGCCCAACTCCATCCCCATGTCTCTGCCAGCACAAAAGCCTACTTCTCCCCATCCCTGCTAGGCCTGAAAACTAAATTATTATAGGAGATCAATGAAGAGGAAGGAGTTATCTTTGATTCGTAATGGGACTTAAAGTGTTCCTAGAATCACCTGTCTCTGGGTTGTATTTTCATATGCATTAGTGGTGTTTAAAACAGGTGTCCTTCATTCCATTTTTGCTTCTTAATTTGTTGAGCTATCCAAAATTTTATACGAGAGACTGAGGATGACCAAAGAAATGTTTGGTAAGACCAAATTCTATTTTTGCTGAAATACTGGGTTTTGAAACTTCTTTTACATGTTGGAAAGTATCAGTTCTCTTCTTACAGTCAATTAAGAAACAAAATGACTCTACACTGAGAGAGTGGGCAGAACTCAGGACTCTGGTAACATGTTCTAGTCAACTCAGTACATGGGATTGAATTTACGAGTCCAATTGTCTGCTCTGCATTTCCTTTTTTAAGTATCTGCATAGGCTTTTGACCTCATTGTGCTTTGGTTTCCTTACCTGCAAATGAGGACTACAAATGCCTTATTCCCAGAGTCATTGCAAGCGATAAAAGAGAAAGTGTATATGCCTAGAAAAATTGGGCTTAATAAACGAGGGAGAATCCTGTTAAAATTTGGTGATGGTTCTCAAGAAACTAGTAGGAGAAAAAGCCTAAGTTCTTGAGGTCCCCGCTAATTATCTAAGTCTTTTTATTTTTTCATATAGTTACTCCCTCTGACACATGACCTCAATATTCTCTACTGCCCTTTTTTTTTTTTCCTACAAACTGCACCAAATCTATTTAAAAACCTTACAGACTTTCTATTCCAATTTAAATTTTCTTTGGTGTAGAGTACTCTTTTACCTTCACGAGTGGAGACAAGCTGTTGATTTGTAAGAAGCATCAATTATCAGATGGCTCGTCTGCTTTAGAATCTGCTAAGTCACTTAAACACCTTTGATGAAATTGAGCAAGGCCTGGTGATCCCTCCAATGTCAGCAGTGATATGTCCACAGCACACAGCATGACACAACTATTTTCAGGGCCATAGGATGTTATGACTATGTGTTCAGGGAGCATATTATTCCCATACTTGAGTCCTATGATTTTATTAGTAGTACAATTGCAAAGGTAATGGTATTGACAGTATTTTATGGCTTTGAGAGAAGTGTATGAATTGTTTTTGTAGCAGCGCAGCGTGTCCCCAAACATAAAGCATGCTACATTGATAGTTGCTTTAGCAGCCACTGATCAGCAATAAATGTTAAAAATTAACAAGAAGTTCCTTTTTTTCCCCTAACAGCCAAATGACTCTAAGCATTAAATATATGTTAGCAGGAGTTGCTTTTTGGCCACTGAGTACTTCAAAACATTAAACATATTTTCAAAGTGTTACTATTTCCCCAGCCTCCAAGTGGTTGTAAACATTAAATATGTTTTGTAAAAACTGCTTTGCCAGCTACTGGCGGGATGGCTCTAAACATCATTTTTCTTTAAAGCTGTCTTCCAGCTGAGGGACTGTTTTTCCTTATTTGCTCTATTCTGGATAGTGTTTGTATACAAAAGCAGGCAGAGGGCTACCTTGGCCCAGTTGTTTCTTGCTTTATGACACGTCATCATGGGAGAGCAGTTGCAGCTATGTGAACCCCGCTGGCAACAGGGGTTCTCTGAGGTTCAAAAGCTTATACTGGGTATTCCATGTGGTTGTCAGCTAAATTTTCTAAAACAATTTTTGTTTCTGCTTTCCATTGTGCAATGCATTCAAGAAGAAGATGGACATAAAATAAGCTTAGTATTAAGGAAAATAACTTCAAGCAACCAGACACTGATGGATTATACTCATCCATCAAGGTGAAAACGTGCCATCAAATGAACAGACTCAAAGACAGACAAGATGGCAGGACCACTAAGTTAATGAGATCTTTAACCCAAACATGATGGAGGACTTGAAATCTATGTCTAGAAATAACTTGGTGTGACAAGTACATGTAATTCAAATTCAAAATCAGTGAAGAGCATGTCACTATATACAAATATACCCAGAAATTAACCTGGGAAATCTGTTTATGTTTAACCAAATTCACAATCAAAACCAAGTGCAGCACCTGAGTCAAATGAAAAAAAAGGAATTCCCTTTATCATCCTAAGCATAGTAATTCATCATCAAGCTAAATAGTTCCTCAGTAAAACTTTGATTTCCACAGGATCCAAGTGTTTTCCAAATCATATAACATTGTATTTTACCACATGCATTATTCTAGGTGTATATTTAACAGATTCCCCTGGCTGGTTTGGCTCAGTGGATTGAGCGTCGGACTGCGAGCTAAGTGTCGCTGGTTCGATCTTCCAGTCAGGGCACATCAGAGAAGGAAAACTCTGACTCCAAAAAACCTCCGCTGCCTTGCGGCATACCTCTTCAGGGGAAAGGCTAAGGGAGTAAACCCCGACAGAAAATCCGGAGCCGGAGTCCCTAAGGCGGTTTGACGTTGTAGTCAACACCGGCAACTCCTGCGGCGCACCTGAAGCCAAGCTGTATTGACTCCATCTTTCCCTTGGACCCTTCAGCTGCGAAGAGAGGGGGGGGGTCTGCTGCATGGGCAACAGCAGACCCTCCATATCACCCTGCCCAGGCTCTGTAGCTTCAGCTTCACTGGAGAGGACACTCCAGCGTCATCACAAGATGTCGATTCAACACGGGAGGAGACAGATACTGTGTCACTCCCGAGTCGGACTGCACAGCCATTCTCGGCGGTGCAGATAGACTCTTAAGAAGCTACACCATCGTCTCTCGAGACGGACGGCTGCTGACGATGATATTTAACAGATTCCAATGGGATACCTTTTAGTTACCAGGCACTTTTAGGTCCTGGGGTTAGAACAGTGAGGAAAACTGACAAAGCTCCTGTCTTCAGAAAGCATTCATTCTAAAGGTCTGGTTGCAGGGGCAGCGAACCATGCTCTGTGGGCTAAAACCAGCACATCACCAGTTTTTAGTGGAATATACAGTCACATGAACATTTACGTACGTAATAATGTCTGTGCCTGCTTTCACACTAGTTTCACAGAGTTGGCAACAGAGACTATATTGCTCCCAAGACTAAAGTGTTTGCTATCAACCCTTCATAGGAAAAGTTGAGGTAGTGGATTGAGTATCAGAGAGGAGGCTAAAATAAGGTCTGTATTTTAAATATACCTATGAGATAAAAAAGTGTTTATTGTAGGAAATACCTCCTCAAAGAGACAGGAAAAGAAGGAAGGAAAGGAAGAAGGTAGGAAAGGAGAAAGGAAGGGAAGAAAGGAACAGATAAAATGGAGTGGAGGCAAGTCTCACACTAGATGTGGAATAAAATCAGATGCTCCATTCAACCAATGCTTAAAGGAATGGTTTGACTTTATTGAAATCACTTGAACACTGTCTCAAACTACTAAAAGTTCATATGAAAATATTTCTTATTTCCCTACAATAATAATTCTTTCAGTTATGTAGCCATATTTTTTAATATAAAAGTTTAAAACAAAAACTAAGAATGTTGAAAGATGATCTTCAGATTGAGTTGAAATATTCTTATTCCATATGATTTTCAGGATTTATAAAGATTTCTTTCTTTCTTTTTTTTTGTCTCACCAAGATATAAGTGATGAAAGAGAAACTAAAAAAATTACTGAAAACAGATTTAATAACAGCAACCAGTATTAACAAGTACTATCCAGTAACTGTTACAGGGAAGTTGTTTGGAAATAAGGTAAATTGATCAAGGTTGGCACTATTTTCATTTCTGACCAAAAGTCTGAAGCTTGAAAATAAGAAAATAAAAAGGTACAAATTTAACAATAATTAACAAAAATAAATATCAAAATTTAGTACAATTTGTTTAACTGGCCACAAAACTGGAAAAAAAAATAACGTATCGACTGTCATCCATGTTAACTTTGCTTGTAAGAAAAACATTGCAATAAAATGATTTCATTAAATGCTTTGATGGTGAGGAAGTACCACAACATGATTAGCTACTGCACATTTTAAATTAGATAAGAAGGAAACTGGCAGCCTGAATATGCAATTATTTTATTTCATGCCCTTTTTTTTTTTCTTTTTGCCTATGTTTAATCAAGTATATGCTGTTTGACCTTGAAATGATTTATTCTGAAAACATTGTTATCATAAGAATTTAGTAGAAACTTTATTATAAGAGGAGAAAACATCTCCAGTTTCCCAAATAGTCTAAAAATATAATTTCCATTTCTGAAAGAATTTATTATCTTTATAGAATATTTTTCATAACTAATACTTAGTGCTTATTTAGCTAGAGGCCTCATGCAGAAACGACTCACTCATAAGATTATATTTCTATTTCTATTGTTAAATATATTTATTTATTATTTAAACTGAGTTCCCTTTTTCTATTTCTTTTTTTTTTTTTTTGCCTAATTAGTCAGAATGGATATTCTAGAATTATTCAAGGTTATATAAATTTTTACTAACTATATTACTTATCCCTTACTCTTAAAAATAATAATCTGGTACTACTTAAACTAACAAAGAATTCTAAACATCAGAATACAAAGGGGCTTATGAAAAATCACTTTCTAATAGGTCTGGTTTTGGCCCTGTATAAAAAGGAAGCATAAATAGAATATATGGAAATTCTATTTGGTATTTTTTAAAACATAACTTGTATGTTATCGGAACCATAATAGGGCCACACACCCTATTGCCAAGAACATTGTCTTTGTGTGTAAGTTTTTAATGATACTAGCACATTCAGAGCTTCTAATCGTGAGAGAGCTCTTAGAATTAAATATTTTAGAATGTTTTTTATTACAGTAGTAAGATTGTTATTTGGTAAACAAAAGAAGAAATAAGTCTTTTAAAGATTGTTTTGGGGGTCCACATATTTATTTTTCATGAGGGTGATTTTTGGAAAGTATCTTAAAAAAGGATTAGTACCACTGAGAAGGCCAAGGCTAAAATTATATTTGTGGAATACTGATAACAACAAACTTTCTTAATTATAGAAAGGCAGAATCTTTTAAGGGAAACAAAGAAGACCCTAGAGCACTAAAAATATAAATTTAAACGTTGAAGAATTATGAAGGAGTGTTTGGAAAAGTTTATGTTTTTTTTTTTTAATTTGCTTTTTTTTTTTTTGTAAAGCTTAGATGATAAGTATTATTTGACATCATGTATTGTCATAAAGATTGTGAGAGATACCACTTTAAAAAAACTAAACTCTAGAGGGGTTTCAGTGAATGCTAGTCATTTTCTCCCACCTTTCTTCAGTAGCTTTTTCTCCTGCAGGGTTTTTAGATTTGGAAATATGTCATCAATTACATTTGCTTTATCTTCATCCTTGGTCTTAGTAAATTATATTAGGGCATTTCCACAAACATTTCCTTTCAAAAATAAATTCATTTTGTGAAATATTATTTATCCAAAATATTTGAAATAAGGACTCAGAACATAAGAAATGAGACATGATGGGTATGAAATATAAAAAAGATACTGAGGAAATATGTCCACTGGAGGTAATACAGGTCAGGGAGATGTTGAGATGTCGAATTTATTGACTTGACACAGGGGAGAGATTTCACCGAACAGCTCAGACATTTATGTGATGGACCAGAAATGCTTTGTGTTAGGAGTAAGGACCATTATTTTCCATAACAGCTATGCCCTGTGTCTATGAACAAAAATTTAAGAGACTTTCCTCAACGAAAGATAAAGTAGGCTTTACAGGATCAAAAGGATCTGCCAATAATTTAACTGCAACTGTCTTAAGGCCTTTACAAGTAGACAATATCCAGATTTCTAAAACATAGTATTCTAAATATATAGCATATAGTGAAAATATAGGTTATGCAGAAAGGCAAAAACTATTTTATCAGTATTCAAGAATTAAAAAAACAGTCAATAATAATAAACATCACAATGACTGAAGTGTTGAAATTAACAGATATTTACTGCAAATCTACCCTGGCTGGTTTGGCTCAGTGGATTGAGCGTCGGCCTGCGAGCTAAGTGTCGCTGGTTCGATCTTCCAGTCAGGGCACATCAGAGAAGGAAAACTCTGACTCCAAAAAACCTCCGCTGCCTTGCGGCATACCTCTTCAGGGGAAAGGCTAAGGGAGTAAACCCCGACAGAAAATCCGGAGCCGGAGTCCCTAAGGCGGTTTGACGTTGTAGTCAACACTGGCAACTCCTGCGGCGCACCTGAAGCCAAGCTGTATTGACTCCGTCTTTCCCTTGGACCCTTCAGCTGCGAAGAGAGGGGGTGTCTCCTGCATGAGCAACAGCAGACCCTCCATATCACCCTGCCCAGGCTCTGTAGCTTCAGCTTCACTGGAGAGGACACTCCAGCGTCATCGCAAGATGTCGATTCAACACGGGAGGAGACAGATACCGTGTCACTCCCGAGTCGGACTGCACAACCATTCTCGGCGGTGCAGATTGACTCTTAAGAAGCTACACCATCGTCTCTCGAGACAGACGGCTGCCGATGACGACTGCAAATCTATTTTAAAACTAAGAAAAATGTCATAAAGATAGAATAAAAAAGAAAATTTTGTATAGTAGACATAATTGAAATAACAAGTGAAACATACAATTAAAAATTAACTGGCAAAATGAAATAGCAGGTTGCAACTATTGAAAAAACAAAAATACAAGTGACATTGAAAACAGTGTCTTTAAAATTATCTCATCTCAAATAAAAGAGGAAAATGATTAAGCTGATTAAGAGATTAAGTGACATGGGATGACATACATGAAACATTTGTATAATTAGTGTCCAGGAAAGATAAGAGGCCTAAAATGAAACATAAAATACTTGAAGAAACAATTGCCTAAAGTTTTGCAATTTTTAAGAAAATTTTCAATACACAGATCCAAGAAATTCTATCGAACAATATATAAAAAAGGCTAAAAAATTTAATGATATAAATAAAATAGAATACTTAAAATATCTACTTTGTAAATATTGTTTAAAATGTACAATAATTGGTATTTCTGGTTGTTTTAAGGGGAACATATAGTTCAAATAACTTATCCCTGTATTACTGGAGATTGACTCTGCTCATTGACACATGCAGTACATTTTATATATTAAGCCATTTGTCTTTTTATAATTAATTTTATTTTAGGACCATTTTGGAACCTCTATTTTATGAGAAAATAGATTGGCATTTGATTAAGACAATATTAGCTCCATTAATTTCCTTCTGAATGACATTTATGAACACCTAACTTCTCATTTGTAAAACGGGACTATGTAAGGCTGTATAAGTATTAAAGACCTTAATGCATAACAATCTAACATCGCACCTGAAAATAATCTGAACTAAATAATTAGTGCTGTCAGCCATCCTATCTGCCACTAAAGTTCTTGGATGTGACTGTCACAAGGGAACTCGTTGTATAATCACTCTACTCAACAACACGTAATGTCTTGTTGTCTCCTGGGGCAAGTACTTCTCCCAGACAAATCAACCCATGTCACTCACACAGCTTTGTTCTGTCTGCTCATAAACCCCTGCTAATCTTCTGTTTGCATTTAAGAGAGGGTAAATTCTTTGCTCGTAATCATAATGAAATAGTACCTAGAGAACAAAAGTTACTGAGACCAGCCAAACACCGATTCAATTAATAACTGACCTCTTCCTATTCCAGAACATTACTTGTTTTTCCAATAGTAAAATCTCTAGTTTTATAATAAAAAAACAAACAAAAAAAAACAGACAGATGCTCTGATAGTTATAAGCAACACACAGAGTTCCAAAATGTAGTCTCACTTCGGAATTTTAGCTTGTAATTGGTGTCTATTTGCGTATAATTATTTTCATAACTGAGAGATATCATGTTGTAATTTTTATCAAACTTCCAAAGAACATCTTAATGCCTAATTTTTATTCCTATATTTATTAATCTAATATTAATTGTCTAAATAAATATTAACTGCATATTCCAAACCATAAGATAATCAGTATAATGAAAAAATAGCATATCTAATTATAACTAATAATATAAATAATAAAGACAATAATAATTTTGAGAAACATTGTTGCACTGCAGTGAAATAATATTCTTATTATTTTCCCAACATTTTATTGTCTCAACTCTCCAAAGTGCCCCAGATTTGACAACAAATTAAATAATCCCTCTACTTCTATTTTTTCTTCTAGATAGCAATCATCATGCAGTCCCTCAAAATTCTTCTTCTCTCTTCATGCCATCAGCATCCTTTATCCTGTTGAACCCAAAATGAAACAAACCATTCAAAAACCCTTTCAGACATTGAATTAGAGAAGAAATGTGCTGTTCAGTTTCCCAGTGATGGAAAGCAGGGAGGTCTTCCACCTACCGTGATAGAAGGAGCACTAAACTGGCTGTCAGGAGAAAGTCCTAAGTGTGTTTGGGATAAGGTTACTTGATTTTTATCTCAACTACTGATATTACTGAAGTGCTCTATGGTTCAGTTTTCTCCTTTGTAATAAGACTAGGTTGGACTAGGCATTCTATAAAATCCCTCTAAAATCTAATTCTGAGATCACATAAACACATATGTATTGATACAGATGTGTATGCTGTTTTGTATGAAAACATGGGTCTGGGCCCTAGCCTTAAACTTTTATATTTATGACTACCTCATTTTAGGACTGTTATTATAGGTCTGTGGCCTGTGCATTTGCACAATGTTCTGTGCTAGAAGGGCACTGCACTTCATTAAATCTCTTCTGTTACCATGATGAAGTTTTAATAATTTTTGAGCAAGGTCTCCCATAGTTTAATTTTGCACTATAGCCTGAAATGTACTTTTTAGCTTGTCTTGGTAATTCTTTGATAAAACTTCTCTTTAAAACCTGCCAAATTAATAAGGCAATGATTAAAAATAATGTCTGCAGTTAATTATTAAATTCTAAATTGCTTTACACAGCAACACTACAGTATTAACTCCTGTTTTCTAGTCTGCAATTGTATTTGTTCTATATAAGTTTAAATACAGTTCATTCTTGAGTTGCTGCAGTAGTGAGTAGTGAGTGAGGATGCTTCCATCATTCACACTGATTCAACATGGAAAGACTTTTCACACAATGCTCTTCCTACTAAATGCCTTGCCACTGAATTTATGGGATACTGCAAAGTCAAAGAACACCAACCAGTTTGATAAGTATATGACATAAATGTTTTGGCCCAAAGAGTTATTTGAATTCAACTACTTCCAAGCACACAACCACTAACTTAAGCTTCATTTAGTGGAACAGGCTTTGAGTCAAGTTTCTTGATGGGAAGGACCAGTCATATTTTTTTAAGTTTGGCTTTAAGCATAAATCAACAAATTATTCATAATTTGAAACATGTGAGCTCAAAAAATTTTTACATAATGAAAAATGATTTTATTGATTTAAGACTACATTTGGTAAAATGACTCCATTATCTTAATTTTAATCTTTTCATAAATGTTGAACAGTCTCTGAAACCATTATCTTACTTAAAAAATTGTCAAACAAGTTGTATCTCCTTTTGATGTTTGGATCATCAGGTTATTTCACGTTTTTCTCTCAGAGATTATGTTGCTCTCCTAAAGCTTACCTTTGGCTGGAGGCAAGTGCCTGCAAAATTTTACCTAGAAATAGTCATAGAAAGATATTGCACATTAGTGCAGCTTCTGGTAACTAAAATGACCTGCAGCTAACTTGCAGACAGCAGTGAATATTAAAATAGGTGCACAAAAGTTCATTTCAGAACTTCAATCCTTTTTGAAGTGAAGGGAATATTTATAACTGGGAAGTCTGACTCTCTCATGAACATTATAGTTTCAAGTAAAAACATAGGCATAAAGATGGTATATAGAAAATTCTGAATTTTTGTTGTAATCTCAGATGAATGATTTTGTTTTTCAAAATAACTGTGAAGAGTAGTGAGAAAGAGAGCTAAAGAGGGAAGGAGGGAGGGGTTGTCCAAAGATGCATGTACAGTTTTCTCTACCCATTACATTTGGATTACCTAGTAATAAGGTTAACTATGTGGTACATGAAGTAACTGCATATAATTAAATTTACATAAATCACTTTCTGAAGAAAAATAGATTTAATTGAATATTAAACTAGTTTCTTACACTTTTTTATTCTCAGGGATTTTGTTTCAGTGGTGGTGGGGGGTGAGTTTTTATAATTCAACCATTTTCTGAAACAATTGTAAACTTCACAAGTGAAATAAACTTGACAAGGTCTTTTACATGTAAGAAAACTACTATTATTCTCTCATTTATGTCAAATAAACACAAATTTTAAAGTTTTTAGTTTTGCAAAAAAAAGATTGATAATAAAATTAATGCATTTTAAACATAAGCAGGCTTGTTCTCCCTCCATGATAAAGTTCAAAGTCCTAAGGGAGTTTTACCTATTTTTGGAATTAGAGACTTTCAATAAATCATAGTTTTGCATATATTGCTTTTGATATTTTTATTTGGCATGAGAGCACACAAAATTATTTTTAATATATTTTCTCAGATATTTTAATTATTAGAAAGAAAAGAAAAATGTGAGTTCATTAGGTAAAAACTGACAAAGTATATTCAAAGAAGATATAAAGCTTTTAAAGTGATTATAATTAATAGCGGAATAGGTATCTAAGTTTTCAGGGATAAAATCACAATGCAATTTGTAATCTTTTTCTATTTTGTCTTAAAAGCTATTTATGCATAATATTACAACTCCCTCCTTTGTACATTTTAGTAATTGAGATGCATTGTTTGTGATTATCATTGAAATAATTTCTGTAATCTAAAACCAATTTTTTGATGAATGTGAATGCTTTATTTTAATAAAGAAAAATGAGAAGGCAATAAACTTAAGTATTTCACTGAATGAAAGAAATTGAAAAAATTTCATGTAAAACCCATTAAAATATGTATCTTGCCAAAGTTACTGTTAAATCTTAAACAACTTGTTGGTATTTTAAAAATATGATTATCATATATTTTTGAAGAGATTAAAAGATTCAGATTATATGAAATTCAAAGTGGAACCATTTTATCTTATTTTTATGTACTATATAGTCAACATTTTTTCTACAATTTATATTTGTACAGAAGTGTATCAGCCACATATATAATTTAATATCTTAGTACAACTTTTATTAAGGTTACATATATTTACCTAGTGTTCCTTTTTTTTTTTTTTTTTACCTTTTCATTACATATGCAGCTAACTCAATTTTTAGAAGGCTTCATACTTCTCTATAACATGAACATACTAAAATTGACTTTCTCATGTCCTTATTAAAAGATAATTAAGTTGATTCCAGGTTTTGCTATTTTAAAGAGCATTTCTATAAATAAGTTTCAACATACATCCTTGTGGCCATGTAAGAATGAAAGTATTTCTGTGTGTGCCTAGAGGTGTAATAGATTAAAACGTACACACATTTTCAATTAGGTATGTACTTCAAAAAAGCTTATATTTTTTAAAGAATTTTTACTCACTCACTTGCTCTCTGTCTAAGCCTAGTGGAAGAAAAGAAGGGAATTGAGAGGAAAATGAAATAAAAAGAAGGATTCTATTTCTCAGGATCTTGAAAACGGACTTGTGAGGAGAAATTGAATGAGGGTCAGAAGGGAAAAAATGTATTAGAGGAAAAGGATGGTTAGCAATAACTAAAGCTACTACCTTGTCAGATTTTGAACCAATATTTTTTCTGCTTATAAAATGCTTCCCATTTGCTAGAGTAAAATGCCCTTTAACCTCACACCATTATGACCTGACTCTCAAAACTTCCCTTACGCTATCCTGTTGCTCTGTTGCATTCCCATAACATCGTACAATTCTCAGCTTCTGCTTGAGCTCTTGGAACTCCTACGCCACCGTCTTGCTCTCTCCTAAACTGCTTTAATCCTGCTTGGCTATTCTTTTCATGTCCTTTCCTAAAATGATTTACTCCACGCACACACCACTTGATTACCATAATTTCTAAGCACTCTGTTGCAGTGGATCCTCTTTGCTAAGATTTTCCTGACATCAACATAAAGCAGATTTAGCTGTCTTACCTTTTCCTCCCCCATTTCTCTACAATTAACGTATGTCTACTACCGGACCTCACATACGTTGTAGATATTTTAGTTTAAATAACTGGAGATCTTAAGTTCCTTAAAATGCATAAACTTTATGCTTTATTCATCTTTGTATGCTTATCACATAGAACATTGAGACAAGGTATATACACTGAATATATGCCTAATAAATAAATAAGTAAATTTAAAAACCTAGATGGATGAATGAATAAATGAATGAAAGGATCTAAGAAAGAGAAGACATATTTATGACTGAATATTTTCCCTCAGTTAATTGAGAAAAGTGAGGAAAAAGGAAAAAAGGAAGTGTTACATATTTATGTATCACACATGGCATTAGTTCCAGCAAGAATCATTTTCCCCTGACCTCTTCTTTCAGATTTTTAAAGTTTTAAAGTTTGCTAATATTCTCAAAACATGACTAAATTGAATAAACATTTTAAATTACCCATTATCTTTTAATACAGAAATTTAAAGAAAATGAAAACAAATATCTTAAATTTGCACATGACCCCATCACTGGGAAAACGTTTAATTTTTAAACACAACACGATAAATGATGAACCATACAAACACGATTAGAAGAGTTAGAAGAAGACCCGAAGAGTGGGAGGAAGGAGAGGAAGAGATGGAAGGAGAAGAGCAACGATGAGGAGTAAAGAGAGAAGGAGAAAGCTTGTTTTTCTTTCCCGTAAGCGCCCCTCCCCACCAGAATGCACAACACATACTGGCCTACATGTAGAAACATACATGTACACATATTGTGCATCCTTGCAGGTATATTCATGTATATCCCTGTGTGTATCTGTTTCTTATTTTTAACAGAAGTTTGTTTTATACCTTTATTTATGCATTAGTACTATATTTTGGAAGGCTTTCCATATCAGCTTATCCTTCCTTGTTCTTTTGGAAATCTAAATAGTCCACTGTGTGGCTATAGCTTGATTTAGTTGAACAGTTGTCTGAGGCTGGACACTTGGTTTCTGTTTTTATTTTATACTATTATATGGAATAAATTAGAATTCTAAAATTACTTTTATTTTACAAAAATAATTTTGTAGTTATTTGGAACTCATTTTAAAATAACTATCTTCTTATTTAATTTTCACATCAGCCCACTATTATAAATAGAATATGTATAATGTTGCACAAAAAAGATGCTTAATAAATATTTCTAAACAAATTAGGGAGTAACTGAATGGTTACTTCTACCTCCTAGATAAGGTAATTGAAACTCAGCAAATATTAGAAAGTGTCTTCATGTTCAAGAAGTTATTAAGTAGTGACAACAGTGGTAAAATTTGTGACTTTGGACTCTAATTGTTGACTCTTCTTGCTATCATGAGAATTTAAGAATTTAACTTCAGTTTAGATGTATCTCAATTACCTAGTCAAAGCAAGAAATATTGGATGATGTTTGACAAAAGTATTTTCATATCAATCAACCTCATGCATCAACATTGTCTACATATAAAGAACACTCTAAATAACATTGTGCTTAAATATGAAGCAACTTTTCAAAAAGCAATCTATACTCAGGTAATCACTATATTTCTAGTAAAGCAGTAGCCTATAGTAAGGTAATAATGAGTATTATTGTTTGAAATAACTGGACAAAAATTATTAAAAAATTGATATAAGAAATAATTTTCTTCAGCTCAGTCTGTGGAGCTAGAGATTATTTTTATCCTTTATTTCCTCCACCAATCTGGTGAATAATCTTTTTGAGATTAGATTATCTTTTTATTATTATTAAAATGTTTCTGAAAAAAAGTCACCCTCTAATACAGCACATTCTTCTGAAATGTACCAATTAAAGTTGTCTAGTTGGGGCGCCCCCAGAGTGTAAGAAACTACTATAAACGAGTTTGACATTTACACATTGTATGAAAAGACTCTTGGTTTCTCTCTTTATGTTTAAAAGCAGTCTGAGACTATGCCAATGAGTTAGGTAGTCTGAAGAAACACAGATAAAGGGGTGTTTTAAAATTAGCAGATAACAAAGGAGGAAAACCAGCAATTTTACACACAGAAAAGCTTTAAATGGTCCTCTTTGTCTCAATGTTCCTGAAGTTGCAGGGATGGATTTTGTCCATTTTGAAGTCAGCAGAATGCACAACAGAACTTTAGTTCATTCTGCATAGAGGAAAGTCCGTTGTGGCGGCATTTTCGCCCATCATATCTAAAAGGGAAAAAGGAAGTGGCATCGCCGAGGACTGCCAGAACAGAGAGGATTGTGTTTCTCTTTCATCTGGTGATTGGACTGACCTCAGCACACTTTGCTGTGACTTACAGAAGCTGTTTTGCTAATTCAAAAAGGATCTTCAAGGATGAAGTGGTAATGGTCTCTAACACTTGCTTCTGGCCTCATACAGTTTTGATTTGGAAAAAAACAACCAACCAAAAGAAACACAGAGAGCATCTCAGTAGCAAATAAAGGAAGTCAGAGAGGGAAATTGGTTTAAGAGGAACAAAGGTAAATAAAAAAAAAAAAAAAAAAAGAGCAAATACACTGCCTGTAGGAACAAAGTACAGAGATTAGTTTTAGGATCGGATGTAGGATCCTCCTTGCTAAACTTATCTTGATGTTATGATAAATGCATAGACAATGCTAACCACGTATTAATTTATCTCCTTTATGATTCGAAGGTTTAAAAAGAATGTATGATAGTAACACTCAAAGCCGTATAGTCATTCTGGACTTCTAAAAGGCCTCCTGGTTTTAAAAATGTCTTTTCTGTATTCCTCACATTTTCCAAGGACAAAGTCCTCAAGAAATGCTGTTGACCAACTTTATATCCTTCAAGGACAGACACAGAAGAGGGATGACAATATGAATACTTCAGAGGAAAAGGTTTTTCTCTGTGTAACTGCTTCCCAAAATGTGAGCAGCAGATGTAGAATTAGAAGAATCTGCAGTTTGCAAGCAGCTGCTGCAGATGGAGTCTTTCCTTTGCTGAAGCAAATGTGACTATCAAAACACTCAGGCCACCCTTTGTTCCCCTCACTACTATTCCTGTTTCATCCAGGTATTTTCTTTTAGATTGCTGGAGGCTCAGAAAAATGAGATGAATTTAAGGAATGGACATACCACACAACCTCAAACTTGTCACAGTACCATCCAAAGAGACCACGTTGTTTCTCTGATTAGCTTTTGTGCCAAGTCACAGAAAGGTTCACTTGACATGGAGGGTTATTGATAGGTAGTTCCAGAATAATTAAAAGCAATCAATGTTTCTCTAAAACTTTAAATATCTTCCAATGAAACTAAGATATCTGACTTTAAAGGCATATTACTCTTTTCCAGTCAAAATCTTTCTATTTATTAGAAACACTATGACATTTATCAGGTTTTGTCTAAAACAGTGTTTGGACATTGTTGTCCTCAATAAATATTTCTTGACAAATAAGCGAGTGAGTGAAAGTCTCTTACAATGTTATGAACGTTTTTGCAGCCAATATATGATATATGTATACGTAATTAAATGTTTTAAGTAATATATATCATAATGTTTCTAAAAGAGAAATGACAATGTAAAATGAAAAACCATGTTTAATATCTTCTCATTTATTTTTTGTAAATGTGATAGGTATGTTTGCCTTAATATCATAAATGGAAACATGTAGAGATCTTTCTTTCCTTTTTTTTTTTTTTTAAATATTTGAGGGGAAGTCATTTAGACGTCCTCTCATTAACTCTGACCATCTCTCTGACAACGGGAATGTTTGTCAGTGCTTGATCCCCATGTGACAGGCTTTTAGTGATCTTTAAATAGTAAATATAATACTAATTAAAATTTTACTGCATCCAAATGACTCCTCCCAGACAGCACTGACTTTTAGATTCAATAAATTATGTATATATCAGTCTGGTTTTCTGTGAATCAAGGCTATCTAGTTGTTTTTGCGAAGAAAGTAGTGACATCTAGTGGTGGTAATACATACTGCGCAAGACTAAAGTTGAGGATGCATGGGCATTTGAGGGTAAAGCATATGAACATGACAATTTTGCTAAGAGAAGCTAGAAAAATTTGCCTGAAAGAAGAGGAAAAATAAGAGACTTATGAAATAGTGGCACATATTAAGTAGAATTAAAGGATTAATATGTTTGTTTTTGTGTCCAATAAAACACATTTTAAATTGTCCATTCAGAAAAAAATAATAATTAAAGAATAGGCTTACAACTGAACCATCTATTTGAATCTTTGTGTTTTGGTAAGAAATATTTGTATTCCAATAAGTACTCTAAGTAAACATGATCAAACCTCCAGGCATTAAAATCACATTCACATATAAAATACTTCACACATATTAATTCGAAGACAAGTGACCAGTTTCCATACTTTTGAAACTATAGTTCTTTAATGTTTAATAAGTCAGGTGCTTTCTTTTTCAGAAAGGGAATAAGTTGTATGTTATCCTTAGCAGGTCTCAATATACAGAAAGTTATCTTCCCTCCCAGCTTCAGTCTCCTAAGATAACATATGCTGTCAATTCTTCACTATATTAAAAACATAAAAATCATTGAAGTGGACTTTTGACATCAGACAACTAAGAAGAAATCACAAATATGTTTGCTTTTCTCTTTAATGGTGTATTTATCGTGCATCTTATGGATGGTAATTAGTGTAAAATATGGAGAATTTCCAGTAGTCCATATCTAAAAAAGCTGAAAGACACAGGAGCAATACAATTTAGACTAATAACTGTTACTATTGAGGAAATGGCAACATTCTATAGTAACACAGAAAAGAACCAATCATGGTTCTCCATAGAAACATGCCAATAACATTTATGCATCCTATCCTATATTTCACATATCTGTGTAAAATCTATCTACCTACCTACCTATTGAGAGATTTACTTTAAGGAATTTGCTCTCATGTTGTGATTTCCCACAATCAACAAGGTAAGTCAGCATGCTGGAAACTCAGGCAGAGGTTCATGTGGCAAACTTTAGGCAGAATTTCTTCTCAAGGAAACCTCAGTTTTAGTCTTAAGGCTTACAACCGATTGGATGAGGCCCATTCACATTATGGAAGGAAATTTTTCCTTTTATTCAACTGATTGTAGGTATTAATCATTTCTATAAAACAGCTTAAAAGCAACATCTATATTAGTGTTTGATAAATAAGTAGGTACCATAGTCTAACCAACTTCAGACATAAAATTAACAATCATGTCAACTGTCACCAAGCTGGGAAGGCAGGCTAGAGTGTATATTTGTTTAAAGAATCAGAAATATAGGACCTGTATTATTATTATAAGAAAGTCTGAAAATTTTAGAAATCATGTGGGTAGTAGTGCAGGACAGATTATCCTTGTTAGTCTGTGTAGGCAAGGGTGGAGGGCATGTGGGAGAGTGAAACCAGGATCAAATGCTGGAAAGGCAGGTTAAGTCCTCCTGGGAAGAAGCTGGAAAGCCATCCCTTTCCTGTGTGTAACTGGTAGACATGAAAGTTTTCCAGCAATGAGTGACTTCATGAGATTTGTCTTTTGGAACAATGAATATAATATTTTATAACATATGTTGAACAAAAGACTGGAAATCAGTAAGGATTGAGTTAAATTTTACTTTTACATTCTGAGTGAGACAATGTTTGACAGAATAACAATGGCAATAGCAGTATATAGAAAAGAAGGTAAAGATGAGGGAAAACAAACAAAAACATTAGGGAATTAAACTGCCAAGATCTGGCCAGATAAAGGAAGGATTTCTGAAAGGGACACAATGAATAACTTTTCTTCTGACCTGAATGTTGAACCAGTGAAGAATAGACACAGGAAGAAAGCATTTGGAGACAAAAAATACCATATTCATTTCTAATAAGATGGATAGTGGAGAGTGTAGGTCATAATCTATAGAAGGGAGGTTTTCAAAAGTGAAATCCCAGATTTAGACAGATTTAACCATTAGCTGTGGCAGATTGGGTCACAGGCCCTGCCATTATTCCTCCACTACCCCTGTGCACCATGTTGATCAGTGGTAGCGCAGCAAAGGTATGCTCCCTACCTTGAGTGAAAGACTGAGTAAGGAGGGTGAGGTACAGAGCAGGTCAGTGTGCAAGGAAAGTCACGTGACGCCACTGTCACTCACCTCTGTGGTGGTTTTCTCTCGGTATGAGTTATTTCAGAGGGTGCCATACGTGAATTGGTCAATTATTTTAACATTTTAAGTTTACTCCTGTGTGTAACCATGTGTGTGTGTGTGTTTAAGAGTGAAAAGAGGTAGGCAAAATAGATTAGGAGAGGGAAAACAAAAATAAGGGGCCAGGGCAGGGGTAGGGGTGTTGGGGGAGAGAAGAAAGCAAGACTTCAGTACTTTTAATTAGCAGAAATATATAAATTTAAAGTATAAAGTACATGTTCTCTTATTTCATAATAAACAAGTGATTGTCTCCATGATACAGTAATTTATATTTGCGTATTTTTGTATTTACCTATTCACTAAATTGTTTTGAACATCTATCAGTGCCAAGTGTAGGGGATCCTCAACCTTAACACAAATGGTGCTTACATAATAATGTCACATCAACAATAATAATGATGATTATATAAGTTTTCTCTCTACAAGAAATTCAGTGTTATATGTTAGATAAGCTGTGAGGACAACAGAGTCTGTCAGGCTCCCTCACCCCGGATGCCCAGGTATGGGTTGCTTATAGATAATAATTACATTTGCATGTATAGCACACTTGCAGTTATATAAGCATTGATGTCATATTTTGGCTAGTAGCTGGCTTTGTCTATGCATAATATAAAAGAGGCGGAACCCCCACAGGAGTGTTCAGGCAGCAGGCAGTAAGCAAAGGGTGGGGGTATATGCATGAATACGTAGTGTCTGCGATAAAGGAACTATCAGAGACTTCAACCCTGCCTCACATATTCTTCCAATTGCTGGACAAAAAGAATCTGCATTGGGTTCCATGACATAAGCTATACGCCCACATAAACATAATTTCCTTTGCCTATTTTATATTAAGCTAATATCTAGCAATTAGGAACTTAGGCTACATGTTTATTCAATGAGATGGACTCAGGAAGATAATTATAGGGCAAGTTCATTTTGTTCTACTTCACTCTCTTCAAACAAGCTCCATTAAAATATTCTTGCCTTTAGATTACAACTCGAAGATCAAATGTAACCCATTTACAGTTGTTCCCAACAATCCAGTTGTCAAACGTTATTTTGATCGGGTTCAAATCTTCCCTTGGCTCACAGATCAGGCCTTACTGGAAGCTATCTTTGGCAAAGTAGAAAGAGTATAATTAATTTCTTTCCTCTTCCCTGCTCATTCTAAAATCCTTCCTATTCTCCTACAAACTAACATCTATTTATGGTCCCTTTCACATCCGGTCCAGAGTAGAGGTGTGGACAGAAGGACAAAGACAAAGTTTTATAGGAGAATTTAATTATAATCTGGATTGATGTTCTCTGGCTACAGCTAACTCAAAGTTCAAAGAATGGCCCTGTCTTGGGGGTTAAGTGGGTCACTTGGAGGGTCCACATTGGGGATAAAGACTCAGTTTCTATCCCAGCCATTGCTCTATTTGTTAACATTTGTGTTTACAAGTTCCACTTACGTAGTTTTCACCATTTTTTTTGGAATTGTTTTAAAATAAAATTCTTTTCAAAACAACTCAAGAATACTTCTATTTTAGATTATCCACACCTGGCTCCTATAAGGCAGTAGTTCTACCCTGCAGTTGGCAGGAGTACAGCTCCTTCTTGCTCAAGTGTGATAGTTCTTTTGTTGTCCCCTCACACCAGGCCCCCTTGTGTGGTCCTCCCTCCTGCAGCATTTCTCAGGGATGGGTCAGTGATCCTTCTGAGACCCGAGCTTCCCAGTATACTAGTCAAGCCCTCTAAAGCTTCCCAAAGTCCTTCATCTGTCTTGGGCACCCTGGTGAGAGAAGGAGAAAAGCAAGATCATCACGTGGACAGTCTCCAACTTGGCTGTGCACTGGAGTCACTCACCTGGAGCTTGAAAAAATGCTAACACAGCCAGTATTCCATTCCCAGAGACAGGATGTAATATTTGCAGTATGGCCTGAGCGATTTCAATGATCGTTCTGTGTAGTCGACATTAGCAAAGATGCTTTGAAGTCATCCTTTCCACTGACACCCCTAAGAATGCCTGTCTTTAGAGAATAACCTGGAGGCTAGCCCATGGTCTACTTGTGGTGGACTGATTTTGGATCACCCTCTATGGTAATATTCCTTCCAGATTTTTACAAATATGAAGTTTGACACCTTTTATTCTCAGTGTTGGGACTTCTATCAAAACTCTGAGAGAGCAGAAATTTCACTTAAAAGCATGTGTTCTGTTTTGTTGAAGTGACCTGATTGAATGCAAAGCTGATGGAAAGGATTATAAGTTATCTGAATCCCAAGGACAAAAAAAAAAAAAAAAAAAAAAAAAAAAAAAAGAAAGAAAAGAAAAGAGGCTGCTTAACAATTTTCCAGTCCATTTCCTTTCCTGTGTATCATTTTGTTTTCACTCAAAAAGCATACTGTGTCTCAGGTTTTAAATATATATTCACCTTACCTAATATTTACTAGGATCAAAGTGTCAGAACTGAACATCTCAAAGTCACATGCTTGCTTCTTAATTTTTTCTTTGAATATATAGCAGCTGATAATTTTATATATAAATATTTGGAAACAGCCTCTTTTGCTGTTCGTTGGACTTTTATGATGAGAATGATACAAAAACTTCTGAACTAATTTATCTCCCTAAGCTTAAGAGTTATTGTTAGGCAATGGATTTTGCAATCGGACTGTTTAAAGTAGTTCAACTCATGTAATATAACCATCATATTCCACACACATTTATTATGATCACAGAAGTTATAAATGTTTTCAGCTGAATAAAAAAGAAAAGAAAAAAAAAGACTTCTGAGTTTGAATTTAATTTGAAAATAAAATACAACATGAATGTGCTAAGCATGAAGATTAATATTTGAATGGCTACATAGTATATTATATAAAATAATTTTGCTTCCATTTTACAAGATGAGGAGTAATTGTGATTGAAAGAACAAAAGCATACTTGTTCTTTTAAAGAAATACAAGTCTAGATGAATGTTTTCCATGTAATTTCCATGTATCTGACACAGAACTGTGTTTAATTGTTCTTCTGTATCTTCTAACCTTATTCAGTAGCTTTTTAATAATAATCTTAAAATTGTTTACAATAGTATTATAGTATCATTGCTTATACCAGCCCCTCTTTTATCAACTCATAGGCAGAAGTCAACTCATGATCAACAATTAATTATAGAATTCTAATAAGTATTTTAAAATAAGCATTGAGTACAGACTCTAATTTATAGCCCAAGGATGATTTTGTTTTCATAGGATGTGTTGGGATTTGATACTTCTGCCTGCTGGGATTTAGATTTGGACTTTCATGAAGAGCTCAGGGTTTTCCTAAGGACTAGTTAAGCTAAGACAAATAATGGAATGACCATCAATGGAGAGAAATATCTACTATGTCTATGCTTTTTTAAAGAGTAAATGTAATACTTCCTTAGAGGGGAGGAAGACAACATATATATGTTTGTATTTCTTGTAAATTAACTTTGCAAACTAATTTATTTTGAACACTAGGAGATGTATTATTAGGTCTCACCCTGTAACCAGGCAAATGCCTTGAAGAAATATCCCTTGAGAACATTTTGATTCCAGAAACAGAAGTTGGTAATTGGATTTGTATTGTTGACACCTCTAGTTCCATGACCCTTCGGGATCCAGTAATTGAGGCATCTGGAAGGGAAGACACATAGGACTTATCAATCACCTTTCACTTGGCATAGAAGAAAAGACTTTGCTTATAGATAAGCTTCAGTAAGAGGTTTAGGCAATGAAGTATTTTAGTGTAGTGGAATCTGCATTTCAGTGTGCCCAGCAACCGTGTGTGTGTGTGTGTGTGTGTGTATGTGTGTGTGTGTGTGTGTGTGTGTATGTGTGTGTGTGTGTGTGTGTGTGTCTTGCTTTTTTTGAGGAGAACTAGTTCTTTCTCACCCCTTTTCCACTCCTGTGTGGTGGGTTGCAAAGCATCAGCCCCAGGGGTAAAACAGATTTGGCCAATCAGCTGAAATTTCAGGGATGGCCCACAGTCCCTGCCATGCCAAAGTAATCTGCTCCAGTGAGTTCCAATTCTAAGGTTAAAGTTGGAGCTATCTTGTAAGAAAGGGACATTTTCTTTCTTCTAATGAGGCTGAGAGGCAGCTTGGAAACCTGGAGCCCCTGGAAGTCTTGTCACTATGTCTGAGAAATGAGGTAGTACCACAGAAAAAAACAGAGCTCCAAAATAGAAAGCATGAGCCCTGGTGACATCCTTGAAGCCTCTGGATCTGATATGCCTGAAGCCAGATCATTCCTGACTTGCAGGTTATGTGAGTCAATAAAGCCCATTTCCCCCTTAAGCAGTTTGAGTTGATTTTCTATCACTTTTAACCGGAAGAGTTCTGAATAATGCATCCAAGAGGCTCTGTCTGCAAGTACACACACAGTTTCCACATGGCAACTCATTTAGATAAGTGGTGGCCTGGGTGTTACATGGGGAATGGCTGCTAAGCATACTCCTATAGATGGCAAAATAGCTGAGAAGCATAGATTTTTTAAAACTGCCACAATCTAGTTCTGTGTCAAATAACAGCTATTTTCTCTCTGTGACCAAAGATTTCCATTTGACCCCATAGCATTTGAAATTTCATACCAATCAAATATCTCTCCAAATCGGTAGGTTAAATATAAAGCTATTTAAAAGAATGATTTTTAGATTTCAGTCTATGATGATGTTATCACCGATGGGTGACAAAATGGGACAATGTCAGCACAAAGCCATGCTTTTTATTTCCCATAGCTAAATTGCCTTTTATCATGAGATGATCTCTTAACCTTGTTTTTTTTTTTTTTCTTTTGGCTTAAAAATGCCTCTAAGGAAATGAATCTATTAGCCATAGTCAGCAGTCGGCAGCCGTCCGTCTTGAGAGACGATCGTGTAGCTTCTTAGGAGTCTATCTGCACCACCGAGAATGGCTGTGCAGTCTGACTCGGAAGTGACACAGTATCTGTCTCCTCCCGTGTTGAATCGACATCTTGTGATGACGCTGGAGTGTCCTCTCCAGTGAAGCTGAAGCTACAAAGCCTGGGCAGGGTGATATGGAGGGTCTGCTGTTGCCCATGCAGCAGACCCCCCCTCTCTTCGCAGCTGAAGGGTCCAAGGGAAAGACGGAGTCAATACAGCTTGGCTTCAGGTGCGCCGCAGGAGTTGCCGGTGTTGACTACAACGTCAAACCGCCTTAGGGACTCCGGCTTCGGATTTTCTGTCGGGGTTTACTCCCTTAGCCTTTCCCCTGAAGAGGTATGCCGCAAGGCAGCGGAGGTTTTTTGGAGTCAGAGTTTTCCTTCTCTGATGTGCCCTGACTGGAAGATCGAACCAGCGACACTTAGCTCGCAGGCCGACGCTCAATCCACTGAGCCAAACCAGCCAGGGTTTAGCCATAGTAGAGTTATGCAATATATATATATTTTTTTCTTTTTTGACTGTCATTATTCACTAAAATAAAACATGGACAATCATATTACTGACCTCAAAGTTTATTACTATTGTTGTCATTGTTGTTATAAAGGTTATGAAAGGATACTGGTTTGAGCAATCTTAAATTATAAGAATCAGTGTTTTATCACAACTAAATATTTCTATTCTTGATTTTAATTACAATATGTGACAACTCATCCCTCACTACAAGATGGTGCAAAATTGAGAACCAAACACAAAGTTTACAAAATTGACTTTTTCTGCTTCCCTAGAAGTAGTTCAGATTTGCCTGTATGCCCCTCAGCGTTGTCTGATGCGAGGAGTTTGGAGAAGCCCCTGATCTGGTACATATCCTAAGGGACCTTAAGTAAATAAGTTAAGTACAAGCAAAAGTGTGATATATCACAGAAGTATGGATAAGTGTTTCACCTTTTTGAATAATCATTACTGGATATACAGCCCTGGCTGGTTTAGCTCAGTGGATTGAGCGTCGGCCTGCGAGCTAAGTGTCGCTGGTTCGATCTTCCAGTCAGGGCACATCAGAGAAGGAAAACTCTGACTCCAAAAAACCTCCGCTGCCTTGCGGCATACCTCTTCAGGGGAAAGGCTAAGGGAGTAAACCCCGACAGAAAATCCGGAGCCGGAGTCCCTAAGGCGGTTTGACGTTGTAGTCAACACCGGCAACTCCTGCGGCGCACCTGAAGCCAAGCTGTATTGACTCCGTCTTTCCCTTGGATCCTTCAGCTGCGAAGAGAGGGGGGGTCTGCTGCATGGGCAACAGCAGACCCTCCTTATCACCCTGCCCAGGCTCTGTAGCTTCATTGCAAGATGTCGATTCAACACGGGAGGAGACAGATATCGTGTCACTCCCGAGTCGGACTGCACAGCCATTCTCGGCGGTGCAGATGGACTCTTAGGAAGCTACACCATCGTCTCTCGAGACGGACGGCTGCCAACGACTGGATATATAACACATCCCGGATTCAACAGACAAACACAGAAATGTTAGCTTCTGGAATAATGGGAAAATGGCTTGTTTAGACTTTTAGTTGGTGGTGATATTCAGACAGGTGCAGTCCAAATTTGAGCAATGAAAGGGACTCTCCTTTTTTTTTTTTTTTCCATCCTCACTTGAGGACATATTTATTGATTTTAGAGAAAGAGGAAGGGAGAGGAATAGACAGTGTGAGAAACATCAATGCAAGAGAGAAACATTCATCAGTTGCCTCTCATATGAACTCTGACCAGGGACCCAACCTGCAACCTAGGCATGTGCCCTGACCAGGAATTTAACCTGTGACCCCTTGGTTTGTGAGATGATGCCCAACCAATGGAGCCACACCAGCCAGAGCTGAGGGGTAGTTTTCTTCATTATTTTTATTTGGTCTGTTTGTTCTAAAGAGAGAGTATAGAAAAATAACAGGCACAAGCAAAGAAAGAATCATAATTCTCCAACACTGAGTTCCAGAAAACGATTAAATTGGAAGAAATTCTAGTATAATAAATGGGTGCTCTTTTTGTTCGCTCTCATTTATCCCATGCTCCTAAACTGGACAAGACCTCACAGACAGTTACAAGAGCAAATAAACAGCTAGCCTACACCCACAATCTGATTTCAAAAAGATTGGAGAACAATATAGCCTTTCCTCAGAATTTATAGAGGATAAAAGAAGAGGAAGGAGTAACAGTGTATGAAAACGTAGCATCCCTTCCCATATTCATGTCCTTTGTTAAGGCCTTTGTCCTACTTCAGACAAGAAAGGCTTCTCTGCTCTGTGAGTTAGGACTTGGTGATGCGACTTGCTTTGGTTAATGGCATGTTAAGAGACATGAAAAAGTCGAGATGATGTGTGCATGCACAGTTGAATTTCTTTTTTCTCTGTAAATGCCACAAAGGGAGAGGTTGCCAGCCAGATACTTGTTAATATATCAACTTGGGCTCCCGAATGAAGATCTGTGGATCAGTCCTTAGCCTGTCCCGTACAGGGAGGACAAGAATAGTTGGATCCACTGTTTGAAACAGAGCCTATCAGAACAGCCCAGCAGAACCATGAGCAAGAGAGTAGTGGCTTATTGCAGTTTGCTAATGAATCTTGGAATATTTGTTACAAAGCATTACTGTGGTATAATTATTAACACAAAACTACCTTTTAACACATAACTAACTTTATAAGACTTCTCTTTCAATGCTATCTCTTCAGATTCTTAATTGCTGCACTAATTGCCCTATGCTATGATTCCACCCTGCCATCCAACTCCTTTTTAAGTAAGTAAAATTAACCTAAATATGCATAGCACTTTCCCTCAACACAAATACCCCAAATGCCACCTTTAGAGAAAAACAAAACAAAACAAAGAAATAACCCACCTTTTCAACAAGTTAAGAGAGGGGACACATAATCTATTTTCCACCTAACTGGGGCAGTTACAATACACTGGTCACTCTTCTGAATTTCAAACCTTATCATTATACCCATTTTATAAAAGAGAAAACTGGGGTTTACTCAGGATGTGATATTATTCTGGGTACTCAAAATATTTGGGTAGAATATGTCTGAGCATAAAATCTTCCTTTTTTTTTTGGAAGAAAACAGACACTAGAATCTACTACTGAAATAACAAAATTCCAAGCCAGGAAAAACAGCAGAAATTTTATCTTGAATTCCATTTCTACCAGTACCCTGACCTGAAGGCCTTGAGTAGTTCTAAGATTTTGGTAAGGAAGCATGCAAGGGGATGTTCTCTGATTCCCACCTGGGGTAGGGCTGAGGTAGGAACTCCCAGACACAGAGTAATCATATTTTACTTCCAACTTTACATTGGTTGCAGCCAATTACACCCTTCTCTGAAGCTATTTCCATCAAGTTTACATTGCATGATGCATTATCTCAGAGCCCACCTGCAGTCAGCCCCCTCCCTTTGCCAATGTAGAAGTAAATTACATTTCATGTGCTTGCTTTGCAGTTTCACACACAGTCTCCCCTTAAATCTCACCCAGTGCTCTCAAGATTAGGGAGAAAAGCTTGCCTGATTCTCCTTTTCTTTTCTAGGTCACTGGCTTTGCCCTGCTGGGTCTTTCTCTGCCCTCCACCCACCCCCAATCCTCACCCTCCCACATCATACAAACACAAGAGGTCTTTTGCAGAAAGGTTTTCAGTTTAACTCTTCCCTATTTAGACTTTAAAAAAAAATTCCTCATTCCTGATATCATCTTCTAACTGGCAGCTACATTATGGACCTGCATAGGGTATAGAGAGACGCTGTTAGAGTTTACGTGTTTGGTCTCCCAATAAATAGCAGTATTGATGTAGGTTATATTTCTGGAAGACTGAGGCTGTCTTCTGCAATAATAGCCTGTTGATCACGTTTGCTACTGATCTTCACAGGAGCTGAGCTGTATCTAGACCATTGTTTCTTCATAACTGTGAGTACTGATAGGTGGCCGCTGGGAAAGGCAAGGTGGTGGTGGCACAAAGACAGGGAAGGACAACACCGGGCACACATGTAGACTCAAATAGCATCAGGTCCCAAAGTTCTTACTGAATTGCCTAAACTCCATGATTTAATAAACACAATAAAAATGATTATCTTCCTGTGGGAGCTGGAAAAAATGCAATCTGAAGGGTTATGTTCTATAAATCAAGCAAGACAACAGAGTCAGAAAATGACTCTTCTGTGATTATTTTCAGCACCTCTTAACGCCTTTTCCTTCCCTGAAGATTAAGGTGACAAGAAGAATGTCAGAGTTGTCTAGTTCTCTCCTTTTAGTATCTGTTTGTGATCCTGGGCTAATAATGTGTTGCCAGCTTCTAAAGTATCTGTCAAAACCTCATTATGTTGGACACAGAGCATTACACATTTCCGTTTTTGCTAAATACATAAAAACAGGAATCTACTCAATGAATAAATATATCAAGAATGCTAAAAGCATGACAGATCTTATGAAAAACCTTGACCTGTCTACTTCATGTAATTATATACACATCTGAAAAATATTCTACTTTAAGAAATGGATTTAAACTATTTTAGAACACTAGTTTATCTTTTTAAAAAACTACCTAAAGTACTAGTCTTTTAAAAAGGACTGAAACATAACTTAAAGATTAGAAGTTTAACATTATAAATGTATGCATATAGTGACATAGTGTGAGATTTTAAACTTTTATTTCTATATATTATTTTACTTTTACTTTTCAATTCTTCTTTTCATCCAAATTTTAACATTGAGAATCTAATATTTACCAGAAAGTGTTCTAGACACCATGCATTCAGAAAGAAATAAACATATGAGAAGGCTCTCATATGTCTTAGCTTATATCAAGAAAACTGACAAAAAACAGATAAATAAATATTAATATTAAGTTATGTGGGCATAAGTGCTATAAATACAGAGTAGTAAAAGGAGAAAGAAAAAAGAAGTGACTGACTGGTAAGTATTTTATTTATTTTAATTTTTTCCAGCTTTATTAAGACATAACTGACATATAACATTATAAAATTAAGGTATACAATGTGATAATCTGAGGTTTTATATATATATAATTTACGACAATAAAGTTAGTGAAGACATTTATCACCTCAAGTTACTTTTTTTTTCAGTGAGAACATTTATGATTTACTTTTTGCAGCTTTCAAGTATACAGTATATATATTTTTATTATAGTCACCATGCTGTGCATTACACCCAAGAATTATTTATCATGTAAATAGAAGTTTTTATTCTTTCACTAACATCTTATTTCCTCACCCTGGAACCCATGGAAACCACCACTATACTCTATGTTTCTGAGTTTGACTAACTTAGATTCCAAGCATGTGATATCATACAGTGTTGCTCTTTACATATCTGACTTATTCTACTTAACAGAATGCCTGTAAGGTCCATCTGGTTGTTGTAAATGCCAGGATTTCCTTCTTTTTATAGCTAAATAATATTCCACTCTGTGTGTGTGTGTATTACATTTTCTTTATTCTTTCATTTATAGAGAGACTTAGGTCCTTTCCATGCCTTGGCTATTGTAATTAATGCTGCAGTAAGCATGGGACTTCGGGTATCTCTTTTGAATTAGTGAGTTTATTTCCTTTGACTATATATCCAGAAATAGGATTGCTGGATCACATGTTAGTCCTATTGTTAATACTGTTTTCCCTAGTGGCTGCAGCAACTTACATTCCCACCATGAGTACAAGGGTTCACTTTCCTCCACATCCTTGCCAATTCATGTTCTTTCTCGTCTGTTTGATTATGACTATTCTAAGATGTATTAGACAATATCTTCTTGTGGTTTTGATGTGTATTTTTATGATGATTAGTAATATATAGCACCCGTTGGCTATTTGCATGTTTTCTTTGGGAAAATGTCTATTTAGTTTCTTTATTCAATTTTAATAATTGATTTGTTTTTTTCACTATCGAATTGCGTATTACACACACACACACACACACATAAGCAGTAGATATTTTATAGAGAATAATCAAGGAGACCTTTTAGATCAGACAGCATTTGACTCCAGACTGGAGTGAATGAGCTAACTGGGATATCTGAGGAGAAGAGCTTTCTACCCCTGGGGAAAAATAGGCAATGACTGTGAGTAGCATTTATGTGACTGGAGTGAGAGGGTCAGAGGAAGAGTGGTGGAAGGAGGGGTCAGAGCCTCTCGGTTATAGCCAGTTGTGAAAGATCTAAAGCCTATGGCTAGAAGATTATAGGGCAGACTTAATTTATATAATCCTTTTCCAATCTACCATTGAAGAGATGAGAGAATCTGCAGTCAGTGATTTTCATCTCTGTTCTTCATGCTTTATGACAGTGCTGGGGGAGACCCCTTGGTTGGCACTTTGTAAAGTTGAGGAAAGTCCTTGATAAACTTAGGGCATGGACACAATTGGTATACAACTATTCTCCTATTTTTTTAAAATTTAGTGTTTTATCATGTTTAAGTTCTGTCTGAGTTGTAAGGACCTAGATTTTGAGTCAAAGAGTTCTAAAAGAATATAAAGCAAAGTTATCCCCTGCAAAGCTGTCTGGTGACTTTCTCCTTCACTCTGCCCATTTTCTGTGTTCACTGGTACCCACTTAAAACTAGTTTTGATTATTTTTATTTATATACATCTGTCCCTAAAGAGAGAAGTCTAGTGACATTCAGAGCATATATTTTATGACCATACAAACACGTACTTCCTTGACTTTTCTCAACTTAAAAAAGCATGTGAATCTTATAGTTACTGGAGGGGGGATTCTCCTGAAGTTATTATCAATGCAGTTTCAATATTACCTTCCAGTAGCATAAATTACATCTCAATATGCTAACTGTTTCTTTCATGTATAGCCTTGAAGAACCCTTCCTCAGTCTTTCCTGGTCTAATCCAATTCAGTTGTTTTACTGTCTAGAATTCCAGCCTCCAGTGGCTGTGGATTGTCCCTGAATGATCATCCTCATTTTTATTGGTTTCACTTTGCTCTTGTGTTCACCTCCCTTTTTAACTAAAACTTCGGATCTTCTGCCTTAGTGTGCCTCCTTGTTTAGGTGAGGCACAGACCCACTCCCCAGTTGATTCCTGTGACTGGATATGTGGTAGGTAAAAATTTCGAGATGTGTGTCCTGCAATAGAAAAGAAGCCAAACACCCTAAAAGAGACATGGTGAAAATGTAAAATGAGATTTTATTGGCAGAATTTAGGGCAGAAATGCATCAAAGTGGGGAATAGTTCTAAGTATCCAATTGAGAACAAGACTAAAGTTGGAATAAGATGTTTGCTTCTCTAAAAGGACTGTAGGAGTAGGGTCTCTGAGGTTGTGAAAATTTCCAGTCTTGAGTCTCGTTGTGGGACTATTTTAATCCATTGTGCAGGGCTCTTAGTGAAATGCTTTAATCTGGAAATCAATGCGTTTGCTTTTAGGAAATAAATTGGACATTTTATTGGTGATTTTTCTGGGTTCCATTTTCTGTTCTTTTTCTAGAATTCCTGTTATTCACATACTTGCTTCCAGTTTTGGATCCTATTTTCCATCCATATTTATCTTTTTGCTTTATTTTCTTGGAGATTTCTCAACTATAACTTTTGGATTTTCTTATTTATTTGTGTTTTTATTCACTAGTCTCTCTTAGATGATTGCTGGTCACTGAACTATATGTTGGGTAGACAGGATCTGTGAAAGAGTGTTTTAGTAATCCTTTATATTTGTTTAATACACGCAAGTCCTCCTTTGTATCCAGAAGGTGGGAGACCTTAGGAAAGACCTTACAGAAGGCAACCATATAGATATAGAATGTAATAACATTGTTTTGTATGCATTATAACTTTAACACATCCCCTCTATTTATACTTTTATCTGTTCTTTCATTTATTCAACAGATATTTTTTGAGTTCTCACTACATGGAAGGTATCATGCTAAGCTTTATATATACAGTGTTTAACAGGACAAAAAACTCCTTTTCATCATAGAGTGTCTGTTACATATCCAAGTCATAGTGATAACAGTGCAAGTAATGTGGAGATAGAGCAAAATTGTTGAGGGAATAATTAAACCTCATGATGAATATAAATGACCGAAGGACTATGATATTATTTACCAAGCCTGTATTAGGTGCAAAAAGATGGAATTAAATAAAAAAATATATATCTGTTTTCTTGGGAACTTAAATTTGCCAAAAAAAACATACATGTAAGTAGGACATTTAAGCAAGGCTGCAGACAACATTAAAATGGCATGCTCCTTCATGCACTCGCCAGTCAAAGTCAGGTCTCTTTCTGCCATCATTTATCCCCACTTTGCCCAGTTCCATCTTCATCCCGTCACCTTTTTTTATTCAGCTTCCCAATTAGGACCTTGATTGACTATATTCAGGACCTGCTTTTATTGCATTGCATCAAGTATCTATTTTCTAAGTGGCACTACGCTAGATTCTCTGGTTATCATGAGAGATGCAAAGATAAACCAGACTGCCTTTTCCTTCAAGAGGTGTACAAACTGAGAATGAAGCTAACTCTGTACATTCAGATCTGTAAAGTGAGATAACATGCAATAAATAATTTAATATAAGTGAAGAGTATTGTGGAAGTGCAGGGGAGGAGAAACGTAACTCTATCCGGAAAGGTCACAGATAAATTCATGGTGGTGACGATACTTAAATTTATATTTCAAAGACAGATTTATGGTAATAAAGCATAGGACATAAGAACGTGCAGGTAAGGAGTATATAAATTAAATTACAAAGGTAGAAAGAGAAGCAGGGACTTAGAAGTGAAGTTTACCTGCAAGACAGGAAAAATAGTAGGCAGCAAGCTAGAGAGTTTAAGCCATACAGACATGGCTTTTCCTTTTCTCTTCTCTTAGATCAATCTTTTTGTTTGCATTCCCATGATAAAATTCACGTTGTATGGTCACATTTTTACCTCCATTTTCATTATTACTTCTCTTTATTCAGCTTGACTCTGTTTTTCACTTATGAAGTTTTCTTTCATATGATTGAAATTCTCCTTCTTTAAGTTGTGTCTTTAAATTTTAATCCATATTTCATGAACACAAGTATGGATTATGTCTGTAATTCCTTCCCAAAATAAACCAACATTTCTATTGATTCTGATAATTTAAGCGATTGTTGAATATTCAAAACAGTACTTTTAATACAGAAGATTACACCTGTCATTAAGAATGAACATGTCAGTTTTCTGATGACTTTAGTAAAAATATCAAATGTATTGTAAATATTGAGTGACATATAACCTACACAATTTTCTTTTATCAGTTTAAAGATGTTGTTTTCTATCCTTTAATAATGGTATTTAAGTACTCAAAATTTCAATCTTTTTAAAGTATTTGGTGTACAGGAAGATATATTCTAATACATTGCAAATGAAATTTAGGTGAGTCATGTTTATACTTATTTTTAAAAGAGTCCTGATATGTGTTTTATAATACTCTTCTTATCTTATGATTATGCCAGAAATGTTTGTAAAATCTTTATAAACAGCATTTTTTTAAATTAATTAATTATTTATTTTGGGGGGTGGGGGGAACTCCTACTCTGTAACAATTCCCCACTTTCAGACTTAAGACCCTTTGTAATTTTATAAAGGAAAATGGGCAAAGGTCTCGTGCTCCTCTGGCTGTTTCAAGCTGGACATGGTCATCATCCTACCTACCCTTGGGTCCAGAAATCCCTATATAAACATTTTTATTGCATGCATATGCATATATAACTAACATAACATATTTGTGTTTCTATGATCACTTTAGACTTGACTTAAATGCAATGGGGGAAAAATCTGACAGTTCTCTCTGTCAGATTTACTTTTGTATAACTCAGAAACTTGAGGCATAAATGATAGGCTAATGATTCTGTCCATAGAAACTTCAGATCAACATTGTCAGTGAATTTTCATTCAAAATAATGACATACTGTTGGGAGGTTTTTTTTTATTTTTTTTAGCCAAGTATAAGAGATTGGTAACATAAGCTGTGAGAATGCCACAAGCTTTCTAGATGTCCAAAGTCATATGCAGCCAATATTTCTGACCAATGAATTTTAATTCCTGGTTTGATAGTAAAAATTTCTTTCCATCAGATTTATAGAGAAAATCTGTGACTATTAGGAGGGTGATTGAAAATGACAATATGTGGCTATGTGGTTTATTCAGTTTTTGAATTTTTATTTATTTTTTATTCTCATTGAACAACATTCTGTTTTTCACATTTTCTGGAAATTGCCTTTGAAATAGTACAAATTTCATGTTGATTTTTTTCCTTTTTTTTCAGGTTTAATCATAAACATTTGTTTAATATTTTGGTTGCTCTGTATTTTTCAATTTTTCTATGAATAAAGGATAGAAAACTAAAAGATCTATTTATTTTTGTTTGACTTTTTCTCCAGCACTATTTTACATTGATATTTTTTTACTGGTGGTTTTAGAAGAATTATATTCAACAAATGAATAAGCAAATCAAATTCAAAAGTGAAAAGCCACCATGTGTTTAACACCTCATGGATGTAACTTCCAAAGGGTCTGGGAAGCAAGGAGTGTCAGCAAGTTCAGCCATCTCTCAAGCAGTCAACAAAATGTTACTTTTGTCTCACAGATTTTCAGTCATTTTTCACTTTTAGTGAGTTGACATTTCTTTGATTTAAATGGCATCTAAATTATATCTGTTTGATCATTTGTTAGATGGTAGATCACCTTGCATTCAGTGTGTCTACCAAGTTCAGTCTTGAAAGGTCATTATGACAATGTGGTGTTCTGTAGGTGAATAGAAGGGAAATATGTGAACTCAATAATCAGCTGAGAATTTAATAATCTGTACTGCATCGTTTTCATGTGACAGCTTCTGAAATATTCTAGCTACACTGAAAAGAATGTGCCATCTGTTAGATATTTGAGTTTAGAAAAATTATTTTTGCCATTTCTTAATTGCCCAAGCTCTGAAGATGACCTATATTTGGAAAAGAGTGGGTATTAAAACATACTGGTTATTTATCAAAAGATCCATAAATTATAATTCTTCAAGAATAAACATATACACATACTTTTTATCAAAGTCTTTTCATGACCCTTTTTTTTTTTCAAATTAAGTATATATTATTGGTTGTCATTCCAGCAGACAAGGCAGAGCTTGTGCCTCACTTATAACCAGAATTCAGCATCCAAACCTGATGCTAGTATAGGTAAGAAAGCCAACTTACCTTCCCTCAAGGCATCTTCTGGCTGCCAACAGATAAAAATTGTTTCATCTCATCTATTTTTTCTTGTTTTTTGGGCTGCAGCCAAAGATCACTACTGCTGAATGGATGTGGGGTTTGAGGGGCTCTGACCAGTGCTGGAGCAAGTTCCCACACTTTGTGAGCTCTCAGACACTGGGTGGTCTCACCATCTTTACCATCACACACATGGTTATTTGAAGGAAACCTGCTACTATCTACCTTCACATTTGTGTGTGGGTGCTTGTACCTGCCCCTTTTGTCAGGGCTAGGGCCTCCCTGGGATTGCAAGATTGGCTTCCCTTCTTTAGCAGCTGTGGGTGTGGAGCAGAGGCCCCTCTGGACCCTGACACACTTTAATAGCAAGAGGTTGCCTGCTGTCGGTGGCTGAGCTGGCCCCCGAGGGAAGAGAGAGCACCAATGTGGCTAAGAGGCTGACACACGTTTCCCAGGTTGCACTGGATGGCGCTTGGAAGAGAATCCCCGCTGCCCTAAAAGACAGAAGATTGTTCCTGGAACAGCAAGTTTCAAACAGGTTGTTCCCTCTGTGATGTCCTCGGTCAGGAAGTCTTCATGAATTAATAAAATATAGGACAAGAGCAAGCCTACTCATTTCTGTGTTTCTCTTCACATGGAAGCACAATGCCCATCCTTTCTACATGTTGGGTTTGGACCACATACATTAGCCCCACTAGTAGCTCCCAAAAAAGGTTGTTTGAGGGACAGGGAGAAAGGTGGAAGGTGGAGGGTGGAAGTAGGTCCCTGAAAGCTTCCTGTGACCTTACTCATCCCCTCTGCATAGCTGTGTGCTCTTTCAGGGGCTGTCCTCTACCACTTCCCCCTTATAATGAATAAAGTTAAGCATCATAAATGTCAACTAAACAATAATAGAGTAACAGATTAATTAATAGGTAATACATTTCTGAAAACTCGTCCTATTTATCTTATATACTATATAGATTCATTTTTCTTCAGATTTCAGTCATTTCAGCAAATGTTATTAACTTCCCATATTCTTTGCTGTGATTCTAATACATGAAAGTTATTTCAGAGATGAACAACAATCACAATTTATCCAGAAAGACTTGTACAGATAATGTTATATTTCCTTACATATTGGTAAAGGGACAAAGATTTAAAAAACAATTAAGTCTACCTTGCTTTCAGAGATTTGTAGGAAAACAGTTTGAAGGCCTTGCATGCATGCTAAATTCAAAAAAGAATACTATTATTTATATGACTTCGATAAAATTACAAACAGATTTTCCAGGGTAAAGAAAATCAAGTTGTGTTTCTTTCCAATGGCATATATGTTTGAGGGTTTCTGTGTGTGTGTGTGTGTGTGTGTGTGTCTTGCATGTATTTCTATACCTATTAAACACATTGCATTTTATTTTGGTGTGTACTTTTTGTGTAACCATGTATGCATGTGTATATATGCATTTAAGTATATTTCTTCACATTAATTAAACACCGACTATAGACTTTAAGCTCTGCTTCCTTTATTAAGGATGATGCACTGTTACCTAATAAGGCACCAGTAGCAAGCATTAAATAAATGATTTCTTGAGCAAATAAAATGTGAAACTCTTGGATCCTTCTTTTATGATGTTAGTACCTTTATTCTTCAATTATAATTAACAAAAAACACAGAGAAATCTTCCTTACATCTAACTATTTGCTTAAGAAAACATTTTAGTTCCTATGTTTCTTTTATGAATTACTGGCTTTATAACTCTATGGGGCTTCAAAGTCAATGGTGGGGAAGAGTGATATGATTAATTCTAAATGTTGCACCTGTATATTTGTTTTTATATGGCAGTAAATATGAAAATATTCAGCATTCATTAAAAACAGTCTTAACTATAAGGTGACTCTAAAATGTACATTTTGTAGTAAAATTATTACAACACTATTTGGATTTCTTATTTTTTAGAAGTAGTCTAGCTCAAAAAACCTTTATTTTGTATAACTGCACCAAAAATTCATAGATATTGTTAGATACATATGATAGACAGCTATTAACTTCAAAGATGAGTAAAACTGTTTTAATTCATTTAAAGTATAGTGCAAATGAGATATTTGCTAGCAGATACTATGTTCGAAAACATAAGGATGAGAACAAGATGCAGAAGGATATTGTTAAGTGGCTAGGAAAGAAAAGAGATCGAAGAGATACTGATCAAAGGCAAACTTAGTCTACGCGGTTCTGCTCCAGAGCAAGACTAATTCTTTATGAAGCGTTTGGTTCTTCTCAGTGACTCTTATTCTATATCAGCAGTTTTCAACCTTATTCATCTCATCGCACACATAAACTAATTACTAAAAATCTGCAACACACCAAAAACATACTATATTTTTGATGATCTGACAAAAATTAGGTATAATTTTGATTCATTTACCTCGAGTAGCTATTGTTGTGGTGGCTGTTGTCATGTTTCCATTTGACAATCTAAGAAAAAAGAAGTCAGTGCCCCTGACTAAATAGTCACATATTCCATGTTTTAAAAATTCTTGTGGCACACGGTTGGAAAGTTGCTGTTCTATAGCATATTACTAAACTTCAGGTATAATTATTTTATTAAATTGTCATTTCGGTAAATGTATTGGGTTAATCAAGTTTTGTAAGAAAGAACATAGATGAAGGTCATGTGCTTGCTTTCCCCTAAAACTAATTCAGGCAGCGTCAGTTTCACTGAGAATCATTTTCCACTAGTTTCTAAAAGGTTCCCTATTGTAAATAGACTTACTTTAGTTCAAACATTTTTACAAGATATATATTTTTGTTCATCTGGTTAGATCAAACTAACCATTTTTAATATATAGCATAAGCTCCTGCTACAGAAAGAATTGGTGGTTTTTAATGCTTTGGTGAATAAAATTAGACCGAAAAGAAGGTTTATTTATTTCTCTAATTATCCTCTCTACAATCTAAATTAATCTCTGGATATAAGAAATCTGCATATGATTGGGGAACCTAAGAAAAATGACAACAATGACATCTGCCACTTACTGCCATTGACATCCTAAAATCACCAGTCACTCTACAAGCAGAAGAAATCTAAAGTGTTTTTTGTCGCATTCCAGGAAAAATCATGCTAAACCAGTAAGAAAGCTCATCACCATAATTGATAACCATGTCACGCTGAGCCTTGACAAATATCTATATGTCTAAACCTAGGACCTATTTATCAAGTAGATTTTCTAATATTAAACAAAACAAATGGAATTACTAACATTATCTTAGGAGTCATTTCAAAATGTTATGCATTTTTTAAACCCAAAATAGAGTACAGCTCTGTTACCAGTATGTTTTTGTTCTGAAAATGGTAAGAATTTGCATATGACTTAAATATGAAGTCAAAGATATTAAAATGGATTTAAAACTGAATGTTTTACATTAGCTTGGCATAATAATTAGTTATAGACATATAAATTTCTCAATACAGAGTTGGAACAAGTCCAAGAAAACTCTCTATTTAGTCAGTTAAGCACAAATTTGGAGTTTTTCCTGGTTTTCTCACTTCCTTCCTTATTTTTTTTCTTTTCTTTCTTCCTTTCTTTCTTCTTCCCTCCTTCCTTTCCTTCCTTCCTTCCTCCCTCCATTTTTTTCTTTCCACTCTCTTTCCTTCTTTTAAAGATTTTATTTGTCCCAGCTATATAATCTCTTCTTATTTCCAAATAATTAATAAGGCACATTTATCAAGAAGAATTAAGTAAAAACGGAAACTAATTATGGAATATTGATGCTTAAAGAAACTTATACTGTCTTACATAGAGATAAATTTAGCAACTTTGATCACAGTCTAATATAGATGACAATCCAAAAATTGGCCTCTAATCATTGTTTTCTAGTTGGGGAGGCCTTGCAGAGTGTTATAATATGAAAAGGCCACAGAGCAAAGGAGGGAGACAGACATCCATTAACTGTAATTGTGTTTGCCTCCCTAGCCACACCCTTCACCTGCCCTCAGAATTGTCTATGTAAAAAATGTTGATGGAGTAAAGATATTGTTTGTGCTGGGCAGAGAAAAGAGCATCGCCTTGAGAATAAAGAGATTTAATTTCTTCTCCCAACTGTGATAGTAAGAGGCCACATGAGATGTAATTCAATGAACATTCTTTGGTTGTTTTCTTCATTTCAAAAAATTGGAAGGCTTAAAGAGAGTTTATATCTTAAGTAACTTCTAGCTTAAAAAGTCTGAGTCTATGAAAGGTCCAATATTAATATTTCTTGTTGAATTTCCAAAAATAAGGCTCAGCTGAAAATTTTATATTTGTAAATTAAATTTGTTTTCAATGTACAAAAAATATTGGAATATAATATCAAACACCTGAAGATTCATTTTTGAGAGCCCTTAATTTTCTCCATATTCTTCTTTATCTTAAATGTTATCTACCATAAATTGAAAAGAATTGTGTGTAATAAAGAACTATGAACCGCCACTGTAATATACAAAGGAAATGACTGGAATGTCATGTTTGGGACAAGTATTTTAGATATTATGACGTATCATAACTTTTGGACTTAATAGCATCACATTGGGATTCTAGTCTTCATCCTATGAAGACAGATAAGCCCATTTTTAAAAGACAGATTTTTAAAAAATTTACAAGTTGTTCCCTTATTTTGATGTGTTTCTTTAATATAAAGCTATATTAAAATTTTAAAAAATTACTTTAAATATTTTATCTTGTTTTTTTTTTCCCCTACATAATGCTACTTACATTTATTTAAAAGCTAAACTGGAAAACTCCCTTATAATTTTGGTGCAGTCTTTTAAAAAATGAGTTTTGTTGAGCTATTCTGCTTTAGAACTGTATGATCGTGAGAATTCTTTTATTTTATGTGCACATCTCCTGCAAAACCTATCACTAAAAGTGCAGTTTAGTGGGTTTGGAACAGATCTATATTTAGTAACATGCAAATGCAAATGAACAAATATGAAACATGCAATTATTTTCCATCCCTTCTCACTGAGTTTGAATCCCAATGTAAGTTAGAACAGTAAAAGCACATGAGAAATATACCAACTGAAATTATTTCATAACCAAATAATTATAGAAAGACTGCAGTTTTCTTTATTCCTTATTTTCTCATTAACCATTATACCAAATAGTTGAATTTATATATTTATTCAAGAGTTTCATTTATAAAACGGTATTCAGTTATTTAAGAAACCTTCAGTTAAATATTTGTAGTGGTTGCTGTGCTGAATGATATGCCTGGGATCAGGTGAGTGAGAAAAATAAATCTTAATAATGAGATAAACTGATTGTTTTGATCTTGAAGTAGAAAGAAATACGCGTAACAGACACAGCCATTTAAACAAGTGTGAGAAGTTATCATGATTTGTTAAAGAGAAAAATGGAATATTATTTCTGGAATTAATTCATTAAAGTGTCAGTTATTTAAGCTTGCTTCTTGTATTTCCTGAAACATAGAAGGAAACATTGAGATATATATTTTGTTAGTCAGATAGAGTTTATATTATAAGGTTAGCATCTTAGACTACCTCTGTTATTTAACCTCTTTCCATAGGCAATAAAAGTCTACTTTGGCCAGTGTGGAGTAACTGACATGCTAAGAAAGGCAGCTCTGACCTGTGCTGTTAGCACTAAAAGGGTTATAGACAAATCAGCTGTTCTCCGTCGTGTGTATTGAGAAGCATTAATATTGTTTTAATGGATACAGTTACTTCCTTATAGCACAGAGAATGAGAAAATAGAAAACAAACTTTTATTAATGTCTAGAATGAAAAAGAGCAAGAGACTGTCCCTTCACTATTTTGTGCAGTGTTCAGGAAATTAATGATGTGTTATCAAGTCCACACACATGTGAATGCATAGGCTAGAACAAACTTTTTTGGTAACATTTTTTAACATTACTTCTGTAAAAACAACTTTCAGAAGTCGAGCTTCAGAGCATATTATTTGTAACATTTTTCTTTCAAAATTACAAGCTCCACAAGACAATGCCTCTTCACAGGTGCAGATAACTTCAGCTTTTCTAAACCTGATGGTGCCAGAGAAGAAGATATGTTCAGAGAATGGTGGGCCTTTTAAAGAAAATAAAGAGGAAAAAAAAGGGGGGGGGACTACATCAAGCTAAAAAGCTTCTGCATAGCTAAAGAAACCATCATAAAATGTAAAGGGAAGCAAATGTATCAGAGAACATATTTTCCAATGATACCTGGTACAAGTGTTTGATCTCTAAAATATATAAAAAACTCATAGAACTCAACACCAGGAAGATAAATAATCCAATTAAAAATGGGCAAAAGACCTGAACAGACACTTCTCCAAGGAGGACATATAGAGGGCCCATAGACATATGCTCAATATCACTAGCCATCAGGGAGGTGCAAATTAAAACCATAATGAGATATCACCTCACATCTGCCAGAATGGCCATCATTAATAAATCAACAAATGACAAGTGCTGATGAGGATTCAGAGAAAAGGGAACCCTCGGGCACTGTTGGTAGGAATGCAGACTGCTGCAGCCACTGTGGAAAAAAGTATGCCGTTTCCTTAAAAAAACTGAAAATGAAACTGTCTTTTGACCCAGAGATTCCACTGCTGGGCAGATACCCTAAGAATCCTGAGTCACTGATTCAAAAGAACCTATGCACCCTTATGTTCATATCAGCACTGTTTACAATAGTCAAGTGCTTGAAGCAGCCTAAATGCCCATCAGTAGAAGAGTGGATCAAAAACTCTGGAACATTTATACAATGGATACTACACAGTAGAAGGGAAGAAGGCGCTCTTACCTTTTGCAACAGCTTGGATGGCATTGGAGAGTATTATGCTAAGTGAAATAAACCAGTTGGTGAAAGACAAATGCCATATGATCTCGCCTATAACAGGAATCTAATGAACAAAATCCACTAATAAACAAAAAAGCCACAGGCAAGGAAACAAGGAATAGACTGAAACTGACCAGCGGGGAGAGAGAAGAGGAATAATGGTGGAAAGAAGGGGAAGGGCCTAGACAAAGAACATGTATGAATGACCCATGGCCATGGGCATGGACAACAGTGTGGGAATTGACTATGAGAGCTTAGGGTGGGATGGATGGAGGAGGGAAAAGGGGGTAAAATTAAGACAACTGTAATAGAATAACAATAAAATTGATAAAAAAATAATAAATATTTTAAAAGAATTGAAGTGTTCCTCTGCAGTAAGCAGAGACCGAAGGTCCCTTCTTCCCACATTTTTAAAAGAAAAATATACTGTTTACATTTTTGGGTTCAGAAATTAAGATCATAATTACCTTCTCCGATAAATCCCACCTTTTTTAGAAAATTCCTGTATTATTTTTATTTTTCATTTATTGAAAAACTATTCAAGAAAAAATATAAAAATATTATGTACAATGAAGCATATTGATCTTTTAATTTCCTTTTTAAAATATGAGAGTAACATCTTAAATATATTTATTTTCTTATCAGAAATATGTAATCATACATGCTTTTTTATTTAAATAGTTACAATGTTATTCTGTGGTAAACTAAGATGTATGTGTATTTTACACATATCAATAAATAAGCAAGACATATTGAAGTGCATAAATCAGAAGGGTGAATTGTAAAGTTATATTATCCAGGTATCGGGTTCTAGTTTACCATCTAAAATGGTGTCTGACCAGATATGGTGAGCTTGCATGAATTTTTATTGAAAGGGTGAAGCATTATAAAGCTAAATTTTATGCTACCAGGTCTCCAATTCAAACTGCATGTAACCATTTTGCTGTAAACTAACAGGATATGTACCATAGTGACTAAGAGCAGTTGCTGAAAAATCACACCAGCTGAGCATAAACTAGTTCTATAGTTGTTTGACCTTGGCAGATGGTGCATAAAGCCTCACTGCCTTAGTTTCATCTGTAAAAAGCAGATGATAGTATCTTTCTTATAGTATAGTTGTGAGGATTAACAAAGCCTACAACAAAGCCTATTATCATAAGTTATATTTTATAGAATAGTTGCAAAAATTAGATGAATATATTTAAAAGATAAAATCTAGGATATTGACTAAAATAACACTATAAAAAGGTAGAAATTCAATGTAGCAGTAGTAGAAATAAAGGGACACCTGACAAAATGTGAGAGAAATACAGTCGATCTATTTCTGGCTCAGATAACTTCTGTTTTTCTGATTAAAAATTCAATTGAAAACACCGATAAAGTAACAATAAATCTGTCTGTTAATTTCCACAATTATTTTACAGGATCTTTGTATGTGTCTATGTGAGTTTGCCAATTACATATACATCATGAACATCTTGACATAAGAATTAATTCTGACAAAACATGATTTCCAGTAATGAGCGAGTCAGCAGGATGCATCAATACCTAATTTACTATGGCAGGAACAGAGAAATCTGCTGATAACTGCCTGGTGCTAAGAATGTAACAATAAAACCAGGACACTTTTTCTTAAATATTGACAATATAATTTTACAAATATTGGTTTGTAATCTATTTCAGTAGTAAGACACTTATTTACCTTGAATTTCCAAATCAAGAAATGATAAAGTATCAAAATACATCAACAACCAGGGCAATAATGCTGCTAGACTTTAAAATAATAAGATTACACTTGAAACTTACATAACCTTATTAACCAATGTTACCACAATAAATGTAATTTAAAAAAACTCTATGAAATAAAAATAAAAATCACAAGAGAAAGATTCAAGCCTCAATGTACATTCCTCCTATTTAATCTTAGATGTTTATAGCTACATTGAAAATATCTTGTGCACTTCCTAATATTCAGTTAGTTTGAAATATTTTATTATATATATTTACAGATCTAATAGGAACCAGTTAATATCAGACAAACTAAAACTAAAAGCACAAACAAACAAACAAATAAAAGAAAAAAATACTAAGTTGAACAAAACAGAGTATTTAACTACTTGAATTAAAAAATCAGTAGTTTAATTTTCTTATGATGGTAAGAGCACTTAACATACATGAACTCTGTCCTCTTAAGAAACTTTTAGTGTACAATACAATATTAACTATAGGCTCTATGTTATACAGATGGTGTCTAGAACTTGTTAATCTTGTGTAACTGAAACTTTACTTATTAAACAGCAGCATCTAATTTACTCCTCCTCTTAGCCCCTGGAAATTACTCTTCTCTCTGTTTTTATGTTTGACTATTTTAAATGCCTCATATAAGTGGAATCATGCAGTATTTGTGTTACTAGAATTTTTCACTTAGCATAATGTCCTCCAGATTCATCCATAGTATTGGATATGATAGAATCCCCTTCTTTTTTTGAGTCCGAATACTATTCCATTGTATTTATAGACCCCTTTTTTTTTATTCATCCATCCATGGGCATTTAAGTGGTTTTCATATTTTGCTTATTGTGAATAACTCTATGATAAACATGGATTGTGGATATCCCTTTGAAAGTCTGATTTCAATTCTTTTGAATGTTATACACTTAAGTAAGATTACTCAATAATATGGTAGCTTTATTATTTTAATTTTTCAGGAACCTTAACACAGTTTTCCATAGCAGCTGTGACATTTTATAACCCAATCAATAGTGTACAAGGGTTTTAATGTCCACCCATGTTTGCCTGCATTTATCTGTCTATCTATCTACCTACCTACCTACCTACCTCTAGTTATTCTGACCAATGTGAAATAATATCTCATTTTGGTTTTGATTTATATTATTTTCCAATTGATTAATGATATTGAGCATCTTTTCATATCACTACTGAATGTTTGTATGTATTCTTTGGAGAAATTTCTATTCAAGTCTTTTGCTCATTTTTTCATTGGATTCTTTGTGGGCTTTTTTTTTTTTTTGTTATTGAGTTGTAGGAGGTTTTTCTTCATATTTGAGATATTAACTCATTATCAGACTTAAGGTTTTTAAATAAATTGTTTTTCTATTCTGTAGGTTGCCTCTTCAGGTTGTTGACTGTTCCCTTTGCTGTGCAGAAACTCCTGAGCTTAAGAGAACTTCACTTGTCTACTTTTGCTTTTGTTGCGTGTGCTCTTGGTGTCATATCCAAGAAATAATTACCTAGGCCAATGCTGTGTTTTTTTCTAAATATTTTACAATTTTTTTCACTTAAATCTCTAATTCATTTTTTGAGAACAAAATAAAATGAGTCCAATTTCCTTTTTGCAGTAGATATCCAATTTCCACAGCATACTTTGTTGAAGAGATTTTTTTTTTTTTCCTATTGGGTATTCTTGTCTCACTTGTCAAAGATTAGTTGACTCTATGTACATGAAATTATCTAAGATCTCTCTTCTGCTCCATTGGTCTATATATTTATCCCTAAGATGCAAGAATGCTTCAACATACACAAGTCAATTAATGAGATACACTACATTAACAGAATATAAGATAAAATATACATATAAACAGATGCAAAAAATAAGCATTTGGTAATATGCAACACCTTTAAAGAGAGAAACTTCTGCATATAGAAGGAATTTACCTCAATATAGTAAAGACCATATTTGAAAATCCTACATCTAATATAATAATCAATAATGAAAAATTGAAAGCTCTTTCTATAAGATCAGGAAGAAGACAAGGATGCCCACTCTTACCCATTTCTATTCAACATAACACTGGAAGTCCTAGCCATGAAAAAATATGCGAAAAATAAATAAGGAAATCTAAAACTGAAAGGAAGCAGTAAAAATATCTGCGTTTGCAGATAGTACATGCAGAAAACGTTAATTATGCCCCAAAATGGTTAGTATTAATAAATAAATTCAGTATAATTATAGAAAAAAACATATAAAAATGTTTTATTTTTATCATTAACAACAAACTATCCAAAAAAGAAATTAACACAATTCCATTTACAATACTATCAAAAATATACAATTCTTAGTAATAATTTTAACAAAGGAGATAAAAAACTTGTGCATTGAAAACTATCAATATTGTTGAAAGCATTTTTTAAAGATACAAATAAATAGAAAAAAACATCTTCATGGAAGATTTAATATAGTTAAAAATGTCTATACTATCCAAAGCAAGTCCCTGTCAAAATTCCAATGATATTTTTGGGAGAAATAGAAAACAATAATCCTAAATTTCATAGGAAACTACACAAGAAATTATAACAGCTAAAAAAAAAATACTTGGGGAAGAACAAAACTGGAGGAATCACACTTATCCATTTCAAAATATTGTCGAAAGGTAAAAAAAAAGAAAACAAGTAGTGTGTTTCTAAAAGCTCAGTTACCAAATACAAAGAAGAAACAACAAAAGTTTGTACCATGTATGGCCAAACAAAATGTAAGAGTTTAGTCACTTTAGCAGGAGCCCTTGTTTTCCCTGCAGGTGGTATATGGTAGTAGCTGCAAGCACAGGCTTGGTTGTGAACTTTCTGAGTTTCTTCCAGATCCACAGTTTACTAAGTACAATTTAGCTTCCGTAAAAACTGAGTTTATTACAGAAGTGATGATGGTTTTAAATGTTATATAAAATAATGGATACAAAATGTTGTGTGCAATATTTGAATACTGAATGCATTGCAGTAATTATGTGTGTGTGTATAAATTAGCATACTCCAGCCTTTTTTTTAAGAAAAAAAGGGAGTTGCAAATTAGAATAAACGTAATTTTCTTGAATATTATATATATTTTTAATATTACATTTTAAAGACAGAATTTTCTTTTTTTGTTTCTCTTTTATTTTTATAATTTCAGTGCATAGTGTAGTGTTAGCTACCAAATGGTCAATTAATTGACACCTTATTAAAAACAACAACAACTAAGAGATGGAAGCCCTGAGACACTGAAGAGTTCTTTTTCAAGTGGAAAATCCAAGGAGATGGAATCCACTGATACCCTGTTTTTAATACTTAGACTTTACAGGGATTGGCTGCCTAGGGATAAGAAAACATGAGGAGGATAAACAACACAAAGCAATATGTACAGAGCAACCCAGTGGGAGGATGGTCCCCATCAGCCAGCAGACATCTCCTACCTTAGTGCCCTAATGTCACAAGCTAGCAGGACACCCACTCCTGGGCCTGACTGCAGTGGGAAAAAAAACCCTCAGAACCTACAGACAAAAAACGTAATAAGGAAAACCACAGCAGCAGGAAATACGATTTTGCTTTCATTTTAGCTACTCATTTAGGTACAAATTAGGAAATGGAGCAAACTGTTAATCCACAACTTCAAGGGCATGGAAATTTCTGCTCATAGAGAGCCCAAGTTCAGTGCTATAGAATAGTATAAGGAGACTTGGAACTGAACCTTTGTCCCTGCATACATTATGGGCAATGGTTTTCCAGGTGGACTTTTGGTTAGCTGTTAAATCTTTACAAGCAAGGATATCAAACCCCTTCCTGAAATTTTTATTCCACAACTTTTAACACCACTAACCTATAATTTACAATTGTGCCAAGATAATTGTCTTTTGCCAAGTTTTCGATCTGCCCATTAAATCAGGTATGAATTGATTGCTTTATTGTTCTGAATACTCTTTATTGCTAGAGCACTGTCTCCTACTGTCTGCCCACTTCACTTTTTTTTTTTAAATTCTGAAACTTGTCCTGCAATTCCCACTTCTTTTTAAAATTTTTTGTTTATTTTTGTTCTATTACCCTTGTCCTATTTTGCCTGTTGCTCTCCCCTGCCCTGCCTACTTCTGCCCCTCTCCCAGAGTCTATTCCCCTCTTTGTCCATGTTCACAGGTCACTTATACTGGTTCCTTGACTAGACCCTTCCTGGTCTTTTCCATTTTCTCCCCCTCTCCCCTCCCCTCTGGTCACTGTCACTCTGTTCCTTGTCTCCATGCTTCTGGTTCTATTTTGCTCATGTGTTTGTTTTGTTCATTAGATTCTTGTATTAGGTGAGATAATATGGTATTTGTCTTTTGCTGCCTGGTTTATTTCACTAAGCATAATATTCTTACATCCATGGTACATTCGTGTTGCATCCAGGTTGTTGCAAAAGGTAGGAGTTCTTTCTTTCTGCTGAATAGTATTCCATTGTGTAAATGTACCACGGTTTTTGATCCACTCATCCACTAGTGGGCACTTAAGTTGCTTCCAGCCCTTGGCCATGGTAAACAGCACTGCTATGAACATGGGGGTGCATAGGTCCTTTAGAATTGGTGTTTCAGGATTCTTCAGGTATAATCCCAGTATTGGAATCACTTGATCAAAAGGCAGTTCCATTTTAAGTTTTTTGGGGAAATGCAATACTGTTTTCTGTAATGGCTACAATAGTCTGCATTTCTTTTCTGTCTCCTCAGCTGGGTCATAAAATAAACTCATAGGTAACTCCATCTAGCTTTAGCTCACTCTCTCTTAAATTTATATTCCCTTTTTTATCTCTTAATCTGCACTGTATTTTATGGCTGGCTTACAACTTAACAAGCTTTTTAAAATACTATATATGAAAAAGTCCATATAATATTTATCAAAATATTGAAAAGGAATAGTCATTGTGTCATGGGAGAAACTTCATAATAAATAATGTAATCATAAACTAATTAACAAATATAGCTTGAATTTGAAAATTATAACAGTTAATTCTATTTCTGTCATCAAAAATGTATTTTAAAGTAACGTCTATATATGTATGTTTCATTATTTTAAGTAACAAGGATACCTCCAAATTATTGGCATATATTGTGCAACTTAACTAGTTTAAGGTTGATGCTTCATATAGTATGTAGTAAAATTAAAGTTAATTGATATAATGGTCTTTATCATTCCTTCTATATTTCACTCTGAAAAGTCCAAAATAGTTAAAAAATAGATCATTTTCTTTTAAAATAATAATAATATATGTCACTTTTTATGAGTTTTAAAACTCATTTCCAACTTTTACAGTTTTATAAGTGAAAATGTACATCACCATAAAAATAACAATTCCTTTAACTTTAAGTGTTCAGTTGTATTCTCAAGATAGAAACATATGAAATGAAAATTTTATAAAAACATATGAAATGAAATGAAGTTGATAAATTCAAAATGTTTAATGTCATCAACTATCAACCTAATCAGGGTCTTTTGTCTAGAATTAAAATTAACTTTTGTATAGTAGAATCTAAAATCCTCCATTTTAGAGATAAATAAACTAAGATTAGATTATTTTGTTTAACCATTATTATCAGTTCATTGACTGGGATATTTTTGGATTAGAAGGCATATGAAAACTAGTGAAGTTTGAATTTTGTGCCTACAGCATATTTATGCCCTGATGAATTGGATTACAATGAATCTAGCAAAACAAGTAGGCTTCCAAGTCTTTTATTTCTGTAATAATTGCTAAAACTAAAACTCAGCCTAAATCACTGCAGCATTTAACCACAGCAACATAAAAAAACAAAACCTTAATATTAAATGACAGTACTAAAATACAAATAACACACATTTCCGTATTGACTAGATTGTTTCAACAATAATGACTACAGTTATTGCTAAATCTTAGCTGAATGTGCTATCATTATGCCTGTGGATTTATGAGTCCTTTTTCATCGCAATATCATGTGGCAACATCATGTCTCGGAATTGGTGAAATAATCAATAATCAACACTACTTTGTTCCAGTGAATTGCTGTAACAAGACCTAGACTTTATTATAACGAATTTTCTATAAATATGACCTAATTATAGTCCTTGATTTTATAAAAGTTTATCTTCTTTCTTGGAACTAAGAGTAGAATTGTACACTCGTCTGTAAACTTAGCAGGGCCGATGTGTCAGGATCACCAACATGCTAGTAATTGATTTATTGTTGTTGTTGCTACTTTTTTTTTTTTTTTTTTTGCCGCTAGCATTTAGAGTTCCTTAGGCATTTTTGATTTGAAGCTGTTCCTTTGATTTCTGTAACAGACAACAATGTAGCATCACTGTCATAACTGCTGACAGGTTGGGGCATTGAACCTCTTGCCTGAGTCACAAGATATCATAAAGGCTTCATTATAAACTTTTAACATTAGTTAATCAAAAATATTTTCTAAGCTGGACTCATTAGTTTTAAAAATTTAATTATTCAAGAGACAAGTATTAAGTACTATTACACACCAAGCTCCATAGTTGGTATTATACTAGAATTTCAAAAAGAAATGTAAACAATCTCCACTCTGTGTGCTGTGTTTGCTGCCTGGTAGAATCATGAGAAATGTGCAACAAGATGCTCTGTGAACATGGGGAAATAATTTCCTGGAACAGGAGCTATTGAAGCCAGTCTTTAATGGGGGTTAAAGGTCACCTGGGTGAAGAAGAACATTTCTGATAACCATAAAAGATTCTACAAAGAGCAGGATATGAAGTAACACTATGTCTCTGGAAAATGATATTCTATAGAGGCAGAATGAAGTAATAGACAAAGAGTGTAGTAAGAGATAAACTTGAAAATGAAGGTAGGGGCAGATTCACAAAAAGCATTAGAGATAACACTGAGGACTAAATCAAATTTCCATTTTTGAGAGACAAGTGTGGCTTTATTTATACATGGCTGATGGTAATTTTTTATGACAGGCAATAGGGAGATTATTAAATATTATAACACTATAATCCAGGTGAGAAACAGTAAAGTTTTAGAGAAGAGTAGTGGCAGAATAAAGAGGACAAACATAGTCGATCAATGTTTAGTCAATGAAGGAGGCCGGACTAGATGTAAAGAAAAAAATGGTTTAAAAACAGAGTTTAGAATGTAACCAAGAACTTGGACGCATCTTGGTCTAGTTAACTGGTACTTTTGTAGTTTAAACAATTGGGAAATACAGCTGATGGTCCTGTTGCTGGCAACTAGAGAAAATATATGGGTGAGATTGTAGAATTAGGCATACAGAGTAAGACTCAAAAGTTGAGGCATGTGAAACATTAAAGGGCGGAGAGCAGAAAAGGTGTGTAAAGAAGATGATGAATGGTGACCACAAAAGAAAGGTGAGAGCTGATGAAACCAACGATAGTTGGTGGCAACTTAAAGAATGTGTATTGTTTCAACCAATTAATTGCCCCCAAAGAAGACAGATAAACAAGAATGATCAGTGAAACAGAATCAGTATGAGGAAGCTGAAGAAACACAGTTGTGGGCTTAAAATGTACCAGTGAGATCAGAGGAGAGCAAGGTTTCAATGAAGAGAAGAGGCTGATGGAAATATTTTGCAAAAGTGTAACAACCAGTGAGTTTTTCTGTAGTAGTTCAAAGGGTAGACTGGATTTTTGTAAGAGACCGAAGTGCAAGCAATAGTGGAAAAACCAGAAGGAGGTGATTTATGTACTTACTTTATAGTTTGCAATGTTTTTGTGGAATTTGAATATATGTTTCAAATTCCTAGATGAGATGCTCGGATCTGTTCACTAAAATGCATTGTTGAAGCTCTAATTTATGTCGGACAATGGATAAACTAAATTTCCCCAGAGAGGAGGTTTGGAAAAGCTGAGGAGTTAAACAAACAAACAAACAAACAAAAGATGGGTATCAGATTGTGAATAGTTTTGAAGGAGTTCAGACCGGGTGCAGCCATTCACGGTGCAACACAGAAGTTGGCCAGATAATGAGATGTTCAAAATCATGTAATCAAATGGTTAATCTGCAATAATGAGGAAGTTATTTTGGAGTTAAGGTTAGACAGAGTTTCGATATGTACAATGTATTTAGTAACAATTAGAAGGAAACAATAAAATCATACCCCTTGTTATAAAGATGAAGAATGTTAGCAACTATCGTTTTGCATGGGCTCTATGTGCCAGTTATTATGCTAAGCAATTTGTATGCATTAACTTGCAAGTGAATTTCATGAGATCCAAGCTATTTATACTCCCACTTTGAATTAGTTGCCAAAATTTTGTTAATTTGGAAGTAACAGAAAATATCGATCCTAATCAAAGTATAAAATTTCATGCAAAAAGCAGTTTGGAGGTTGAGCTTCATCCAGGTTTAATCAAAAGTCCCATTTTTCACCTGGACTTCCCAAGTTTGTGCCCTCTTGGGTGTGTCTGTCTCTAGTCGCTTTTTCCCCAAGTCACTGATGTGGATATTGAAGTTCCAGACATTTGCCTGCCAGCATCCAGGGGCGGAGGGTAGGGAGTAGGGTGGGTGGGGTGAGGGCTTTTCATAGAAGGTCTCGTGTAATATATTCTCAGGTTGTATTGATTTGAAATGGGTTATATTTAAACTCCTTAATCAATAATGATTAGCCAGAAAAAAAAAGGTTTGTGTTTATTCATTTAGACAAGCCTAAGACCTTCAAAGGAATTAGGCTGCTTCTACCGTACAAGGAAGTGTGATATATAAATATATATATAAACACTTTTTAACAATAGGTGGGATAAATTTTGGGGAATTACTTCACTATCCACCTAAATTACATTATTATCTTTACAAAATTAAAACTTAAAATATATTTTATTTATTTACTTTTAGAGAGAGAGGAAGGGAGGGAGAGAGAGAGGGAGAGAAACAGCAATGTGAGAGAGATATATCAATCAGTTGCTTCTTGCACACCCCCAACCAGGAAACCAGCCTGCAACCCAAGCATGTGCCCTGCCTGGGAATCGAATTGGGGACTTTTCAGTTCTCAGGCTGTCACTCACTCCACTGAGCCACACCAGCCAGGGCCAAAACTAAAATAACTTGTAAAAGATCATATATCTAATTACAGACCTGGTTCTAGGATTCAGTTCTTTGACTTCTGGCTTACATATACACACACACACGCTCAATTTGGATTTTTTCTTCCACTATAACTAGATAGATAGATAATGGATAAGAAGTTATATAGATGATAATAGACAGATAGATACATGGTAAATGGATAAATGAATGGATAGATGGATGGATAAATAGGGAGGAAGATCTTCCTTACCCTTAACATGGCAGAATCATCTAATCAAATCAATCAAATAGAAACAAGTTTAGGTGTGTAGGGTGTGTGTTAAATAAACTAACTGATCACATTCATGGGTCCTTAACATCTTGGCTAAATATATTTGAACAGAAGTGATTTATTTATCCTTCAAGAATACAAAGCTGTGCAGAAAAAATAAAAGGCAAAGCTTACTGAGTTATAGCTTAGGGCCACTGAGTGAATGAATTCCAAACCCATATATTTCATCATGAATTCTTTGGAATTTCCTTTGAAAATAATTCTCAAATGACACTCGGCTCAAAGGAGGCAACTTGTACCATCACTGCAAATTGGAATTCAGTAAGTGTCACTGAGAGCAGACATTAGCATTTGTTCTGGTGTTCTTGGTATAGAATTTTTGGCACACAAAGGAGAGATAAAATGCTCATAAAAATGGATTCACTTATCCATCAAAGTACAGTTGACTCACACGGTATAAATATGTATGGTCTAAAATTTTTAGGACATATCTAGGAGGAAATTTTATAACCTTAGAGTGCTTTTGGGTCCTTGGGCTGAATAGCAAATCATAAGTTGATGTCACAGCATTAAGGTTGCCAGGGGATACTGTGAAGACAGGCTGAGCGGGGTTAGAATTTGGGGCAGAGAGAAACCAAATTCCCTGCTCTGATCCTAGAAGTACAGTTCAAGGGGATGTAATTTACACTCTGGGAGATTTTTATGATGTACATCTTTCCTAAACTTTAAAAGTTCTTATTATTTCAGACCGATTTAACAAGTATACACATTCTTTCTCTTGAGTCTCTAGCAAACGGGTCCAATCATTATCATCTACTGGTTTGCAATTTAATATATTTTAAATATGTATTCTATAAATTTCATTTTTTTTAACATGGGAAATGAATTCTAGCTTAGTATAAGGACATTAAGGTGTAGGGATTGAGGACAAGAATCTTGCTGGTGTTAGGCATTTGGGAGTTGTCGCACTATGTGTGGTGCAGGAGAAGAGCAAGTGAGTTTGTATGCATTTATTTTATTTACGTACACTTAAATACTATTTTTTTTTTTTTTTGCATATTGGGAATCTAAAACAAGGAGGGGTTAACTAATTAACTTGTGGTTGATTTAGGATTCAAACCTAAAGTTTGAACTAAGTCTCCAGAGACAAAGATGGTTTTCACTGTGACAAGCAATGACACCTCTTGTGTTGAAGAAAATTTCTGGGGAAATTATATGGGACTGGCCTTCTCAGGCCTGGGTACTCATTAGACTTATCTGCTAAGGTTTTGAAAAGTTCTGATACTTGGTACACCCAGAGCAATTAAATTAGACTTTCTGATAGGGGCTCAGGTTTACTATTCTTAGTCCTTGTAAATGCCTTATATGCAGCCTTTGTGGAAGATAAAGAAGGCAGAGGAGTCCTTTACAACTTTCAGGGGCAAATATAGGAAGAGAATCCACAGGAAAAAGGGCAAAGTTGCGTGACTGGAGCAGTGAAATGTAATGTAAAATGAATTAAAGGACCTAGTTACTTTAAAGACTAAACTTACCTGCTGTATATCTATGCTTAATTTTACTTTATAATTAAACTCTGCATTATCAGACCTACTGTTTCACTTTTACAATATCCAGTTCCTTTGTAAAATGTCATACATGTATGCACACACACACACACACACTCTAGTTTGATTCTGGAAACCTTTCTGCTTTACATTTCCCTGCTGCTTAATGTCTTTTAAAAAATGTAATAATATGCACGTTTGTTTTCTAATCATATTTGAGAATGAATTTCTATGTATTTATCATTCTATATCTAACTCTAAATGAATTATTTCTTGTTTATAATGCAACATACATAAAGCAAGAGCAAACAGAAAATGATATGTCATGTGAAATGTCTCTTTTTCTGTTTATGTATCAGTGTGTTTTTCAGCAAAATAACTTATATTAAATCCCTTTGGGTTTGCATTCCATATTGTGTCAAAGTCTTAGGTGATTGTTTAATGTAATGTCACTCATTTTTGGTTTTGTTTTCTTAAGTGAGCACATTGATAGATTTGAAAATCAAGAGAAGTTAAACTTCTACATTTGTATTAAAGAAAAGACCATAAAGTCCATAGCTAGCTGCCATGTCACCAGTTTAGAGTGTCATGTGTATAGTACTTGTGTCTTTTATGTGTATATATGAATACTATATGTATCCAACTGATAAACATTGATTTTGGAATTACTTCATGACAGACACTACACGTACAGAGATTAATATGGAAGGGCCATGGACATGAACAAGTTTATTGTTCATGAGAAGAACACTTGATATATTGACTTTCAAATAAATATGTACTGAAGTTGATGAGAGTACAGGGGAGTAGATAAAATATCTCTACTAGGGGAAGAAAAACAAGAATCCACAAAAGTGACAGTGGAGCTGGGATATCAAGGGTGAGTGGGATTTCTCCAGATGGTGGAAGAGACTGTCCTCCAGGTAACAGGATCACTTATTTGTACAAGATCACAAAGGCATGAAAGAGCCTCAAATAAACAGTAAGTCATTGCGGTACTGGCATGAGGTCCATGGCAGCCCAGTTGGAAACTACTCTGGGACGGATATTGAAACCATTCATGTCAAGCTATTCATAGTATGTCAATGAGTTTAGATGAATTTTCATTCAATAGGAATAGAAAAACATTTGATTTATTTTTTAATTTTAACTTCTTTTAAAAGGAGAGTGCCGTGATCGATTCTGTGTTATGGGACAATGACTTTGAGGCTGCTGTGTAAAAAAAGCTGAAAGAGAAAGCAGTTAGGATGCTTTGAAGCCTTGCAATTGTAAGGGAAAATGCAAGCCAGTTCAGACAGTTGCAGGGGTGATCCAAAGCAAATAATGCATTCAATGAATAAAATATCACATACATCTGGGAAGTTAGAAAAGATATTATAGAAGTTATAAATTAACTTTAATCCAGTTATGTTTTCCATGTATTTCTAGCAAGTTTGTTGATTTACTACACCAGATGCAAAAATAAAAATATGTATAGAATATAAAGCTACCGTGCTGGACATGGCGTTTGACAGATAAATAGTCATGTAACATATTATTTTATTTCATGTTGAGAATATTACCTGGGGTATGGTGTGTACAACTGAACACTTGTTTATAGAAAGAATAAATTAATGAATCAACAAATTAATGCTTACTTTAACATCACTGTGCTTTAACACTTTGATTGTAAAATTCAGACATTGCATCCAAATATTTCTAAAATTCATTTTCAGCCTTGACAATATCAGTCTTAATGAAATAAAATAAATAAAACATAACTATCATATAACATGCTATCAGTAGTTGGGGGTGTATGGTTGCATCATAAAATCAAACTGACTTTTCCTGCCTGAGCTGCAGAATACACATGCTCTGCTCATTGTATAAAATTTAGAAAGATGAGATAATAAAAGCAACCTAAACTCAAAAAGTACAATTAAAGAATATTATGTTTAAGGTAGGTATGCAAACATACACACACAAACATATACACATGAAGGAAAACCATTTAAAGTGACCATTAAATGAATAAAATGACTACAAATTAAGTCAATACAAACTGGTAAATATATTTTCAATAGATATAGACAAATATATAGATATAAACTATATAAGTAAAATGGCTAAAGAATATAAAGACAATTTACATACATAATCATGTAAGGTAAAAATAACATTGAAATATAGGTGTTCAAATATACTCATAATATGAAAAAATATAAATAAGGACAATGAAGGCTGGTGAGAATGCTGGAAATATACCAGATTGGTAGAAATGTAAATAATACTCTACAGTCTTTTGGCAGTCAATTTGACAATATGTGTCAACACGTTGAATTGATATGTTGTTTGACACAGCTATCCCAATAGTAGGAATTTACCAACTGCAAAATTGTTTGTAATAGGAAAATTCTCTAAATACAAAATTCTCTTTAAAATTCTCACAAGTTTTAAACAAAATGTCCACTAAAGGGGTTTTGGTTAAGAATAATGATTATGTGCTTTTATTATTTTACTAATATTTATTATTTTAATAAGGGTTATGTGTTTTTATAACAGGCCTGACCGATACATTATTCAATGAGTTATGTTCAAAAATGTGTGTTTACTTTTATCTTTTTTACGTAAATAAAATTTGGAATATAAGTTAGTATGTTAATAGATACGTAGTTATAGCAAGGCAAATCCGCGTTGGAGGGATAGCTAATATCTGAAATGTTGCTCACAGTGCCTGAGCAACGGTGGCTGCTCCAGCACCTCCCTTTTCCTTTCTGTCCATAGTAAGTGAAGTTCTGATTTCCTTGAGGTTCCCTCAACATTTCCAAAATGCCCTTGCCTCAGGACCTAAAGGTGCCTCTCCACGTGGCAATGAGTTTTCATGAAAAAAAAAAAAAAGAATAATAAAATAAACAAACAAAAAAAAACTTATTTATCCAAGTCTCTACATAAATAAGATTTCTCCAAAGTTGATCATTCTGATCAGCATACAAGAGTCCCTCACTTGTCACTCTGTTTTCTTACATTGTCATATTTTATTTCTTAGCACTCCTCACAATGGAATATCATCTACATCTATGTCTACGTTCCTATGCCTGCCTGTATCTCTATTTCTGTATCTGTATTTATACTGACATCTATATTTATGTATTCATTTATTATTTTAAAATATGCTCCCTTACAATTCCCCTTCATATAGGGTATCATTCTTCAAAATTTGGGTCTATTTTGTTCATTGTGTTTCCCTACCACTGAGAACGGGAATAACTGAATGCTCATGACTTTGTGAGAACTCATTCGAAACTGTTAAACCACTCATTGTGTGTTTATGTATGTGTATTTCCTGACCATATAGGATATATATGTATAAAGTACCAAATTGGAATTACTAAAGCAAACATTATGACTTTATTTGTGTTTTCAACCTGAATTGTATAAAAGAATATTGAATAATTTAACTCATGTAAGTACCATTTTTATCAACAACATTTTTATTTTGCATTTTATATCATATGGGCTTCTCTTGATACCTGTTCTTTCTTTAGCATGAATATATGTCTAAATAATCAATTTCTCTGTTGTTTACAGTTTTAAGTACACAAAACATAGTTTCTTCTTCTTGTATTGTTATTATTAATTATTGTATTATTTTCCACATGAACAACTGAAAGAGATTTACATGCTCTGGGCAATTAGTTGAGTATTCTTAATGAAAGGCGTATAAAATCTCTGCCTTTTGTATGGGTTTGGTGGAAGTTGTTAAACAGCCAGAAAACAAGCTTTGTAGTGGTGTGTAATTGTGTTCTTGTAGATACCTATAGAGATAACTCTAAGTACACTTGAATAACTTTTACTAGAATCTGATTTTTAACTAAACCAGAGTTTATCTCTACCATAGCTGAGTAGACAAGCGGTTTTGAAACTAAGGATAAAACTGGAGAAATATGCTGCATTGCAGTTATTCCTGCTACCTAGTGATCCTTCTCAGTTGCATGAAGTGGAATGAACGCTGTATATTTGCTGCTTCTAGGACTTATGGAAATATTTCTTAATTTGCTCTTTTAATGTTTAAGCTTTAAAGATAAAAATGAATAACAAAAAATTTAATATTACTCCCCAGAAAATATTTTTTTGCACATTTGGTGAATCTTTAATACAGGCTGTCAATGTTCATTTACCAGATAATTATTAATGATTGTACACATATTGATGATTATGATGGATGATGAGGGATAATATTAGTAATTACTCTTGACATACTAGAAATGTTTTCCTACTTTCCTTCTAGATGTTTCCATTCTTGAGAAAAGCTGTTGTACTAAAGTACATTTTTCACCTGCTTGAACAGTTAGAATTTACCAAAACATATTTTTTGATATGTGCATATGTGTGTGTATAGTGTGGTGTATGCTTCCTATCATATGAAAAGAAGATATCTACTTTTGTTAAAACTTAGTAAGACTACCTCAAGAAAATAGTGACATGATCCTGAAAAGACAGATTATGTAATAACAATCTCAATAATTTATCTGAAAGTTAATGAAAATGTTTCTATGGGAATTCTTTTTATTTTTTATATTTTTAATCACATTTTGTACATTATCATTTTGTCCCCTTATACCTTTCCCCGCTGCAGTCACCATACTGTTGTCATGTCCAGAAGCCCTTTTCCCTTTTTGTTCAAACCTTCCACCCTCTAAGGGGCGGAGGGATTGACTAAAGCACCGGAAGGTAAGCTAAAGCATATTAAAATAAACTGTCACTGAATGTCTACCAAATGTCATCACTTCTTAATTGTTTAATTTAAAAAAGTAAAGGTGAAGAGAAGACTTTGCTTTTAGAATAAACTTTGAAGATTCAGAGTGTTCCGATTTTGTACTGCCTTAAATAAAAAGCCTGAGTAACTGAATGGAAAGGAGCAATCCTGTATTCTCCAGACTGAGAAGTTACTTTGGATTCCTTCAAGGGGTGAAGGGCATTCTGTCCATTGTATAATTTTGGGTGTACATATTACTCCTTTTATGCTGGGTTGAGAATTCCTTTCTTCATTAGCAACATATTTATTTTGTTTATATTCTTCGACTCAGAATAGTAGCATTGAACAGGACGTTAGGAAGATACTCGCTTAAAAAGTGGTTAGAGTCAGAGACCGAAGAGATGGGAGGGGATAAATTATATTGTGATAAGTTTACATGGTGACAGATGATTACTACAATAAGTTGTGAACGCACTGTGAGGTATAAAAATATCAAATAACTGCACTATACACTAAAATAACCAATATAAGATCGTATAACAACTTTCTTAATAAAAAGTCAACAGAGTTATTAGAAATTGAGACTTGACTATGACTATGGATCTTTTAAAGTGTAATTATAATTAGGTTAACATTGAGTTAATTTGTAGTAAGGTTTTCATAAAGAAGAGAATTACCTTTCCGTATAAATGAGCATCCGGTATAGAATTACTTCAGTTCAATATCCGATTATCTAGAAGTATCATTTAAGATGTCTCTATTTTGGGCAGCATAAATATTTGAGCTCATATTTTTTATAATTCTTATTGAGAATGTAAAGATATCGTAATTTTTACCAATACTGAATCTGGTAATTTTAAACAAAACAACTAAATTTGGGACCTTTACCTATTACTTAAAAGGAAACCAAGGCATTTAGAAACATATCAGTACATTGGAAACTATGCAAAAAAAAAAAAATGTTAAACTATGTTTAATTAATCAAATTTTAGGAACAATTTCTTATAATTAGGTCTATGCTATCTTATTAATATTTATATCTAGCTTTAAAGCTATTTAAAAATATTTCATTTCTTTTTGTTTTATTATCTTTTCTATGATGGTTTCATGCTAAATGTGTTTAAAAATAAAAGCCAGATTCGGGGAAATATGTATATAAGACAAAATACACTAAAAAAATCTCCCTTCAACTTCTCTTAATGCATAAGTAATATGACCAAGTATCAGAAAACATGAGAAATGCTACAGATAATGAGGATTGTCTTTAATGTTTTCCTATGTCAATGTAGCCTTGGCTTAATTCAAGCTGGAGGCATAGAGGTGCTCTTGTGTCTACAATTGCAAATATTTTCAGTTCCTTAATTTCTCAAATATTGTCCTAATTTTAGGCTTTCTAATAGTGGTATTCAATTGTTAATTTTTAAATTGCAATTACAAATTCCTTGCACCCTTGAAAGCTCAATAAGCCTTTAAACCTTTTAGCTTTCTATTGAAATCCTAATCATGAAATTAAAGCATCTGTAGTAAGCAGAAGAGCTAACGTAAGCAGTGGCAGGTGTTCTTTGGTGTACAAATCAATACAATTATTGTGAAGACTTTTAGTTCAATTATCTAGCTACTGGAAATGAACACAGCATTAAAATTAGATTAAATTATGTATTATTTGCACTAACTATATTGTTGCCTAACATTTTGGTTATAATGATTAAATTATTTGTAGTGACATCATATACTCATACAGTCATTAATTAATGCCCAATTAAAAATAATAAAAAGAGAAGTCCAGCAGCTAACTGAGATGACCTTGAGCTCTGTAAAATAAAGATGCTAGAGTTATATTGTCTCATTTTCTAGGTGCATATGTGCTCCAGGTCAAGGCCACGGATGCGGACGACCCAACCTATGGAAACAGTGCTAGAGTCGTTTACAGCATTCTTCAGGGACAACCTTATTTCTCTATTGATCCCAAGACAGGTGAGTGTTTTTTATTAGAAACAACATTACCAAAATGCTTCCAAATATTTAAACTTTAATTAAGTTTTATCATGGGAAGTTGCCTATTCTAATGCTTCAATAGAGTTTCTGTGTGCTGCAATTAAGCAAAGGAAGATAGGATCTTTCTTTGCTGCTGCAGAATCAGAATGATTTCCTTTGGATTGAACTTTGTGTAAGCATGAGCGTTTTCACATATCTGTCAAATTCAAATATGCTAGTTAGAACTCTCTGTATGATTTACTTTAAATTTTTAAAAGACTGGGCATAATTTTTATTTTAATTCTTCTGGCTAAAATAGGCTTTCATTTCAGGTTTTTTTTTTTTTTTTTTTTTTGTTCTTGTTTTTGTTTGTCTGTTTGTTTTGCCTTGGTTCAATTATGTTTAGTTTTGGACCTTACCAACCTGTGGAGAGATCATGGAGCTTCTATTGCTCTCTTTATCAAGGATTGTGTTTGATGGATTTGGATTAAAATAGTCTTACACTTCTAGTAAAGGAAATGAGAAGGATAACAAACAGGAAATACCGAGATCACTAAATCTTCTGGTCTATGTGTTTGAAAGTAGTATCATTTTTAACTCAAGCCACTTAAATTTCAGTTCTCCAAGTCAAATATATAAGAATTTATGGGAAGTTTCCAATTAAGAAACTGGAAATACCAAAATCACTAATTGTTCTGGTCTATGTTTTTAAAGCTAGTATCATTTTTAAGTCAAGCCGTTTAAATTGCAATTTTCAAAGTCAAATAGACAAGAATCTGTGGGAAATCTAGGAAGGGCAGGAAGATACACAGGAAGATTTTGTATTCTCTTTTAAATGAAATGATGTCCCCCTCCTTCAAGAAAATCTGTTTATGCATGCTGGAAAGTTTTTAAAGAAATGCATTCATTCTGACCAATGATTTAAGTAAGTGTTTCATGTCACAGTTAGAGCAGAAATTAATTATTTTATCAACTTATATAGTACATTGTAATATATTGCATACTGAATTCAGTATTTCATATTACATAGCTTAAAATAATGTAATAAATCATTAATGTACTGAACAAGTTAAGGTATTTTTGAATTTTGTAAATAAATCTTTGTAGAGCTATACTGATTTGAAAGATATGAATCTCAAAAACTATACATGCAAATGGGCTAAACATTTCAAAATTTATGCTTTCTAAACATCTTTGCCTAAAAATAGAATACCAATTAATTATAGATTAATCAATTAACCATCTATTAATGTTGCTTAAAAACATAAAGTTAATTAAATGTGAATAGAGAACAGGAAACTTTCTGTTAGTGGAACCCACCATTCTCTCCTCACCTCAGGGGACCTCTCTCTTTCATGAATCTTAGAAAGAACAGATTGCAATAAAGATAGCACCAGGCCTTAAAAATGGTAACATCAGTGCTGAAGAGAATAAAAATGTTTCAAGACAAAGAATCTATTTTTTTAAATATTGTTAAATAGTTCATATTTTATTGCATTTTTCCATTACTATTCACCCCTCTTATACCCTCTTTCACCTCCACCCCCCCTCTTCCCTGACAATCACCATCCACCAACCCCCAACCCCAAGCCATGAGCTGTCAGCCTGCTCTCCATCCAGAAGTTTGTGTTTACCTTGAAGAAGCTGTTTTATTTGGAAATAGGTTCAGAGATAAAAAGCCAGAGTGTCATATTAAGAGTGTGTGATGGGAGAAATTACTCTTACAATGTAAGTTATTTTCAAGAAGTATGATACTGAAGATAAGAAGATGGTTGGAGATTTGGTGTTAAGGAAGATTTGTGGTTTTTGTTGTTCTACTGTGGGAAAACCATATATACTTGTAGGAAAAAGGGAAATATTGTTAAGGAAAGAGTTGGAGAAGGTGTTCAATTAAGTTCATGACTGTACAAAGTTCCAGAGGAATTAAAAAGGTTTTTCCCTGTCTGGTGTGACTCACTGGATTGAGTACTGGCCTGCGAATCAAAGGGTTGCTGGTTTGATTCCCAGTCATGGCATATGCCTGGGTGGCAGGGCATGTCCCCGATTGGGGACACACAAGAGGAAGTTGCACATTGATGTTTTTCTCCTTCTCTTTCTCCCTCTTTTCCTCCCCTCTCTAAAAATAAATAAATAAAATATTTAAAAAGACAAGTTTGGACAATAGGTTAACTATATAGACAAGTAATGAAGAGAAATTATCTAAAATATTATATATGTTTTTATCAGCTGAAAACATGGGTTACTTTTTCTTACATAATTACCTATCTCTTTCAAATGTACTATAATGGGTAATCTAGTAGGAATAGAAGTATGAACAATACATGTCTCTTAGATCTCTTCAGCCTCTGAGAAGCACATTTCAGGGACAGAGACCATGGAAGAAAGAGAAAGAGGGTCTGTAGAGACTGGTGAAGAAGGAGGTTCAGTATAAGAGTACAGTTATTGGCTTGCAGTGATTAACTCTATAGAGTCGGTGAGTTTATGGGGGAACAGAAAGAGAAAGGACTTAATATTGGTGAGATAAGTATAAATGGAATCGATATCTATTTTTAAGAAAACAAGATAAAATCATATGAAGATGAACTTAAGCAGAAAACATAGGTAAAGAATATGATTTCTGTAGTCAAATTAATACTAGGCAGGCAACAATTATATGATTCAAAACACTTGATTTCCCTTTGAGTTTACTTGTTCTTTATTAAAGTTAGATACATTCTAATGCCTTTATAGTATTATTTTATAGAAGAGTACTATATTAATAATATGACTTACATAATTCGGTATTTATATTTGTTATATAATGCTTTTTAGAACTAAAGGTGAAACAATTCTGGTATAAACTATGGGATGGATTTTCTGAAACATTGATTTTCACTGGAGACAGAAGTCTTGATACTAACAATGCCTCAGACCACTAGATAAGAAAAGAATGGATTATAAAACATTTCATTAATATAATGATAACTAGTTTTTCATGCACAAAGCCATTAAGAAGACTTTTTTGTCAAATTTATTACTTTGTGGTTAATAAAACTAAATAAAAAAATCAAGGATAATTGCAATTTCTCAGAAATAGTCTTCATTTGTTCCAGACATATAGCTTCCTTTTATGATTCCCTTTGCTTTTATTAAATAAAATGCATGAAAAACTAATGTCATCTAAAAATTTCCACATCTGAGTATAGAATGCAGTTAAAAACATTTTTTAAAGGCAAAGTCTCATCAAAACTTCTAGTGCTTAAATATATATGAAGAGATAAATATAACCATTTATTTTTTAATTGAAACAAGAAATAAGATCTCTTTATTGATACTGATGTTTGACAAACATTCCTAGCATCTCAATTTAAATGATTTTAGCAAGTTTATATAGAAACACTATAAAGTGATACATTATATGAAATAAACCTGGAAACAATAGGTTTATTTAAGTTGGCAAATTTGGCAATTGTTTGGCTTAACTATGAAATAATTTACATGAATTAAAAGTCAAACACATTCATGTATATACCTCAGTGATCATTAAATTATATATTATTAAAACCCACAAATATAGGTACATTTATAAAACATTAAATAGCATTTAAACTTATAATGTTTTATGAAATAGTATATATTTGTTTTATTAGCATGTTATACTATTACATTACATATGCTTTTTACATTTAAAATTTAATTAGAAAAACATTCATAATCTATAAAACGTCAAACAATAGACCTGGCTGCTGTGGTTCAGTGGATTGAGCGTCGGCCTGTGAACCAAATGTCGCTGGTTCGATTCCCAGTAAGGGCACATGACTAGGTTGCACGCCAGGTCCCCAGTTGGGGGTCCGTGAGAGGCAACCACCCAGTGATGTTTCTCTCGCTCTCTTTCTCCTTTCTCCTCTCTCTAAAAACAGATAAATAAAATAACATAAAAGTTAAAAAAATAAAGTAAATATTTAAAAAATAGACTTTGTAATATTTTACCTAATACATGAAATTAGATACTAAATATATCCATAGAATTGATAATAGAATTATCTCTTTTCAGAAAACAAACATTACAATGAATGATTTGCTCTATGACTTAACTTATATTTAAATTATTTGAATTTTCCTTAAATTATTTAAAAAACTAGTCTGAGTTGTATAAGTAGATATTGCTATTATGTGTATCATATGGTGATATGTTATATTTTTCTAAATGATGTGAGCCCTACTTGAGAGATAATTATGATTTTAGTTACCCAAATATGATTTTTTAATCTATGAACTTTAAATATTTTATTGTGGTAAACCATACATAATAAAATTACCATTTTAACCATTTTATAGGTGTACAATTTAATGTCATTAAATGCATTCACACTGTTGTGCAACCATTATCAACATCTGTCTCCAGAACATTTTTACAATATCATGTTCATTGTCAAAATAATGTGTATTTGTAAGTTCTATTTTATGTATTTAAACACAGTTTTATAGAAGTCATATTAAAATAGTTTAGTGAGAATGAAGGTGCATACATAAGCTACTTTGCCTCCCCTTTTTTCACGATTGTGATTAATTCTGTGAGAGCCTATTCGAATTTCTGTTTAGGTAAATCTGACAAAGGTTGCTAGGAAAATGAACACTTTCCTAAATTTTTTTTCCTATTTAAATTTGACTATTATCTTTAATTCAGAGATCATAATCTTCAAGCCTGTGTCTTACCTGAAGCCTCCTGCCATATCCTGATGCTAATGATTCATTCAGGACTTTAAAAATGTGTTGTGGTTTCGAAGGGTCATATTAAAATTAAAACATTGATTAGACTTTATATTTTGTACTCTACTTTGTAGTACTATATGAGTGCCAATGTGTTATGGTTTGAAAATGTTTTTGACATTAATTCAGAGTTAAGTCTTACAGGATCCATATACATCTGTTGGTGCTAGTAAGAAAAAACTTATCTTTTTCCTTCAAAGGCAAGAAAAGAGTATTTGCCAACAGAAAGTTGTGCTACTTTAATTTTTATTTTTGCATTAAGTCAAGTACTGATATAAACTTAGTAAGACCAAAGAAAACAATAGGTGCTAATAAGTATAAAAAAGGAAAATGTGTTAAGGAGATAGACAAGTATAAAGATCAAACAACACACGTTACCTCTTTTATGATACCGTGAATGTCTGTACTAAAATTGCATGATTAAAATGTACTGCAGACAATGGTTTCCTTGTATTCTACACTGCCACGTTACACTTTGTGAGAACTCTGTGTGAACTTCACTTGCCTTATTTTCTAACATTATGTAATGCACATATCAGCAGACAGGACTAAGAATACTTGATCTTGAAAAGAAAATTCTCCAGGGGATGTGATACATGTCTTTGGGAAGTTGTAGAGCTGTCGGATACAAGAACTAACTGTGTTCTGTGCTACTGGAGAAGAAAAAAGCTATCAATGGCTGATATGAGTTTCACAAATAAAAAAACTGATAAAATAGATGAAAGAAAATGCTAAAGTAGATGATGAGCAATGAGCTAGAATTTCATCCTGCCACAAGTGCTGGGATTTTCTTTTTTCTTATAACTAAATAGTACTCCATTGTATGTATCCAATCTTCTTTATTTAATCATCTGCTGATTGATACTTAGAATGTATCTATATTTTAGTTATAGCAAAAAATGCTGCAGTTAGCATGGAGGTACAAATATTTCCATGAGTGTTTGTTTTTATTTCCTCTGGATATATATCCAGAAGCGGGATTGCTGTATCTGCACCAATTTATATCCCCACCAATAGTGCACAAGGGTTCCCTTTTCTCTACTTCCTTCCAACACTTACTATTTCTTGCCTTTATGATGACAATCATTCTTACAATTGTGATTGGATACCTTATTATGGTTTTGGTCTCCATTTCCCTGATGATTATTAACATTGAGCACCTTTTCGTGTACCTGTTAACCATTTGTATAACTTCTTTGTAAAAAAAAAAAAGTTTATTCAGTTCCTCTGCCCATTTTTAACAGATCTTGTTGTTGTTGTTATCAAATTGTATGTGTCTTTTATATTTTGGGTATTAATCCCTTATCAGATATATGATTTGCAAATATTTTCTCCCATCCCATAGATTGCCTTTTAATGTTGTTAAGTAATTTTTTCGCTGCTCAGAAAATTTTAGTGTAATACAGTCCACTTGATGATTTGCAAGATGCTTCCCAGAGGGTTTAGTCTTCTTTGAAAAACACTATGTGATTCTCCCCCAGTGTAGTTCTCTATACTGCCCATCCCCATAGAAAAGGCTGCAACTATCTGGGCTCTTCCTCGATACTCTGAAGGGCTATGCTCCTCTGTTCTCCTTCCCTGGCACATCCTTCCCTGTGTTCTTCCCAGGTCTGATACATCCACTTCTCTGAGACTGCACCTCTAATGCTTTTTCTGAGAGAAGTTTCCTGATACTGCCATTGATTGCATTTAATTTCTTTTTTCTCATGGCACTAATCGCCATCTGAAATTAGTTTAATTAAGTACTTCTTTAAGACCTCCTTCCACTCGCATGAACACATAGCTATTAGATGTACATTCCACAAAAAAGCCTTGTACAGAGGTTATATTAATTATTATCCCATATGGAAACAGATGGCACCTGATTGGGCAATTTGAGATTTGTTTAAAAAAAGGCTCTTTATTAAAGTGTGAGCAGAATGTAGGGATACCATGGAGACAGGACAGAATCTCAAAAAGGAAAAGTCCAGTTTCATTCTCCTTATATCACCCAACTTCCTGACAATTAGTGTAAGAAAACCAGAAGCCAGAAAGCATATAGAAATCTAACAAAGTCTATAAAGTGGATCTGGAGGAGCCAAATAGAAAAGTCTTTACTATTATACCCTCAAAAGTAATAATAGTGCTTGAGTGAAATATTTTAGTACAAATGCTGACTGATTCTAGTGTCCCATGTTTCAGTCCTACAATTCACCCTCGATTCAAGAAATAGCTTATGTAAACCCATATCCTGGATTATCACATGTAATATTTTAATTATCATACATAGTATTGCATTATTATCTCAAATTGTTATCAGCATATTTAGCACATTTTTATAGAATAAGCTGTGATCCACTAAGATTAAGGGCCTTGAATACAACAGAGGGGTGATTGCAGAGGGAGGCTATATACCCTGCAGAATAGTGGCCTTTGATCTATTATTTTAGATTTATAATTCTCTCAGCCATATATATGAATTCATCTTGGCATAAATAAAATCTATTGTTTATTCTTGTTTTTACTCTAATTATAGTAATTACATATGTTAGAAAGTTAATCAAGTTTAAAATATTCAAATCATACTAAGACCCAATGTTTATTTGATTATTTACTTATTTTTTTCTAATGAATAGGATTTATTTCAGAAATTTATCTAATTAAAGTTTGTGGTATCAGTTCTATAAAGTACTTATACTGTTCCATAAAGTGTGTTTTTTTCTTTTTTTCTTTTTTGGCTTAAGCTATTATCATGCAAGGTTGTTACTCTGTCTTTACATATAATCACTGAACAATAGAAACAGCCAAATGAACTTGAACCTAAGATATGAAACAACAGAATGTAGTGTTTCCTTCTGCCTGTTATGTTCTACTAGCACTTAAGCCAAGTCCTTGACAAGGTTCCTTCTCGCTCAAGGTCATGGAATGTACTTTTGAGATTTTGATTTTAAATATTAGGAAGTTAAAAAAAAAAAAAAAACACGTACACACATATATTGAAAAGTAGATTTGTTTTCCCTCAGGTTTATTCAATAAACTGCAATGTTCACTCAGATTGAAACTTTGTCTGATTCTTCAGATTTTACTCTCAAAATTTAAATTCTACGAATGCCACATTTTATTTCTCAAAGTCAGGGGTTTTAAATAACAATGGTAGTGGGGAAGCCAAAGCATATCATACTCATCAGTGGAGAGTTTCTTTTAAACTAAATAGACGGCCTTATTTGCTCTCTAAATTCGAACACGTCTTCCAACTGAGCAGCATTGCACCAGAAGGGGCGCCCGAGGAAGCGGACAGGTCTCCTACCAGACTCAGGATGGAGCAGGAGGGCAGCGGAGTCTGAGGCGATGAGAGTTGTAACAAGTCACCAGAAAATATATAGCCTTAAATAAACCCCAAAATGCTTATGTGCTCTTGTTTTCGTAGCAGCTTAATTGACGTCTGTATAAAGTTTACGTATAACACATCTATACATTTTCATATTGGAAATAAATGATAGAGCTAGTTAACAACAGGACAGTGCAAATGCACATAAATTAAACCCAGGCATTTTTCTACAAAATATAAACATTGTAAGTCAGACAGGAGACACACAGCTTAAGGCATGTGTGATCACGTCGCTAAGATGCAGAGTGAAGGATTTTCATTAAGAGACTTGAGAATGAAACATTAGGACTCTGAGCTCAAGAGAGGGAAACCACATTAAAATAAAAGGGGTGTCAGCGCCAACACATGAGTAAAACAACAATGGCAAAATATGGAGTTTGTCATTTATGCAACATTTCCTGCCAAGGATTAGAAAATATCTTAAACTCTAGATAAATATGAATTAGCAACAGAACAGAATTTGGTAAGCTGATAGTGGGAGTGTTATTGGTGGAAGTGGGGTTCTTGTGGTATCATGAGGAAAAAAATTTCCCAGTAGCCACACAAGAAGATGGGGCTCTGTGGTGAATTTTATCAATGATTTAAAATTAGGAGGTTCCTCTTCTGACTTCCTAATATCCCATCTCCATCCATGGAAAAAGTCCAATCTTGTCTTCAGTAGAGGAAGGATAAAGACAATTACCCAGAGTTTCTGCTCCATATTAAATTCCAGTCCAGTCCAGTCCATTCCAGCATCTGGCTACACTAGTGTGTGTTTCTAGCTTGCAGTGCATTACCATGCTGAGGTATTCAGGCTCCCTGCTAGAGCCTGGGTGTAGAGTCCCCATGGCCATAAGCCATGTGGCTGCCGGGGCCACATGGCCATGGAGAGAGGGTATGTGAGTGAATGAGGCAAGTGCAGGTCAGTGAGCATGAAAGAGAGAGTTCTTTATTTCCCTGCGGTTATAACCAAGATCTTGGGTTTGGGATCGACCAAGTGCTTTCTCAAAATGTCCAATCAACTTCTCAAGTTTTTGTAAGCTTTTGATGTGTCTACGCTCATCCAAAGTCCATGGACTAACAGGCATCTTTGGTTCAGTACCTCCCCCTGTGACCCCTAACAATCCAGTACAGGAAGGAAGGAAAGGAGGAGTGTTAATCACCTTGGCAGAGCAATGCTCTGATCCCCTGGGGTGTGAAGCTGTAGTTTCCTGGTTAAATCATCTGGCTCATGCATCCCATCTTATTTAGCTTAATATTTAGTTCCATTTGCTCCCCTTTCTTAGCAATAATCAGTTAAATACTGATGGTAACATTCCCCCCTGAAGATGTAGAGCCTTGTACAGTAAACATATGAAGGTCTAATCTTCTGTAACTGCTTCATGCTCTCAAAGGAGCATAGTCCTGTCTATCCCCAGGTCTTTCTCTCAGCTAAAGGAAGAAAGGAGCAAAAGAGAAGGGGAGTATTTATGTAGGGAAGAGGGATTTTGCAAAGTCCAGTCAACTGGCTGTTCCTGGGGGCATGCTTGTTGCATTCTAGAGGTGACAAATTTGACAACAAGGTTAAAAGGCATAGTTCAAAAGCGAGGAGAATTATTGCAGCTACATGTCTGGTGAAAGGTAAAAACCATGATAGGCATTGATATCAGTTACTAATTTGGATGTTATACTTTGTGTGCTACTTTATTCGAGTAACAGCACTATAAAAGGCACATGGCTTTAAGACAAATCTTTGGCAATCTTAATGCGGAAATCATTGGCTATAGATCAGGATATGGAATAAAATTTATTTGTAATTTTACTTGCAACAAATCCTGAAGGTTTTAGTTATTTCACTATGAATAAATATAAATATAAATTAATTTTTCACTGGGGCACAGAGCAGAAAATAAATAGGATATGGAAACCTGTATATACATACTATACGATTCATGATTTTAAATTTAACTATGTATAGATTCATTCATTTTTTCAGCCAGTCTTTCAATTAGAGAGTTGGTCTTACTGAATTCCTTTTAAATGGCAGGCACTTTCTGAGGTGGTGGGATGAGCTGGTGATGACAGAGACAAGGGCCCTACATGGCAAAGTCTAATGAGATCTAAGTAAAAAACTGTGGCTATAATAATTATGAGGAATCCTGAAAAACAAAATAAAATGTATGACTGAGATACCTAATGTGTTTAAAACAGTAATCTATTTACCTTAAAGAAATAAGAATGAAGAAGAAAAAAACGGTCTTTAGAAATCTTTCACTCAGTGTAATCACTTATTTTTTAGTATAAATATTTTTACCCACATTGTTTAACATTTTATTCTCTTTTAAAGATAGAATCAGTCTGTGTAAATCACAACTGACCTGGTTTACTTCATGAATGATGACCATCTTTTAGAGCGTATACATTGTTCTTTAAACATATTCCACAGTGATGCACATTTCATTATATTACTGTTACCATAATATGTTCAATTATGTTATAACCATATTTTGGATGTTTGACTTTTTAAAAGACACATTAATATTTGTTGTGTCTTTGTTAGTGAATCTAGGTAGAATCATTTTCTTGTTACAAGCTATTTCATTTTGGAAAACACAGCATTTGAGATACTTACTTTTTTTCCTTTTTTTTCCTTTAAGGTGTTATTAGAACAGCTTTGCCAAACATGGACAGGGAAGTCAAAGAACAATACCAAGTCCTCATCCAAGCCAAGGATATGGGCGGACAACTGGGAGGGTTAGCCGGAACGACAGTAGTCAACATCACCCTCACTGATGTCAATGACAATCCTCCTCGATTCCCCAAAAGTATGTTCTTTCTTGTTAAGTCTAAAATAGTGCAGCTTTTAAAAGTTTTCTTACATTTTCTTAAATGCAAAAAGATTTCTAATAGTTTTCCAGATACTTTGTCATTTAAGAAATAGAAGATATGGATAAAAAATAGATGACTAGATTGTAGTTTTCCATTAGACTCATGTACAGTGTGACTTTAATATGAAATACTATAAATGGAGTCAAAAATTGAACACAAAAGCCTTATGCTATAGATTTCTATTAAAGTAAAATAGTCACAATACTGTGAGACATTGCTCTAATTTATTATTAATTGGAAAAGTAATACATGTGAAAATTGCAATGTAATTTAGGACATATTTGACATATATCACATCATATTCTTTGCTATATCATTTAATTACTGTAAGAATTCTCAATTTTCTCTTTACTGATTATATGTATTGAATCATTTTCATATAGTTTTGTGTATCAGATTATATAAAAGTGATGACATTTGCATTATTTTAGTTCTATTTTATTTCAGTTTTACAATAGGCAAATATTTCTACAGTTTCTATGATAACAGAATGATTTATACCTGTATCTTCTCTGTACCTCCATTCCTTACTGAAAATGAATACTTCTCATCTGTCTATTATCTAGTTTTCTTTTGCAGTATTACATTTAGCAGCAGTCAGTACCTTTTCAATTTCTGGTGCATTTCAAGGATTAGTTCAGTGTTTTTAGGACTTAGTAAACAGAAACTACATGTTTCTGTTGCAGCTTAAATAAAGAACTTGAATAAATTACTAGGTATTCACTTGCAAGAAGAATTAAAAAGAAAACAACACCAAATTATTTTCCTTTCATGATTCTAGAAGGAGAGTTTGAGGTCACCTATAATGTTATATAACATTGAGACTATGTAACTAAATAGAACTTTTACTCCTTTAGCTGTATGGTTTTCTATATTTTACCACTTTGTTATTTTTCTTAGATTTATCATCTATTTTTATGGAAATACATTTACTGAGTCATCAGAAAATTTAATTGCCAATTTTACAAGTAGCAATTAGAAATCATTACACTTTAGCAAATGGAATATATATGAAAATGGTTACGGTATCTTGGAGAAACACTTTCCCTTACTTTGTTATTAAGGGAAATAGAAAAAAAAAATAAGTACATATTTAAATGGAGAAATGCATGACAGTAATGAAGGCTATGTTCCCAATCCAGAAAACACTACTGTTTTTTTTTTTTTTTTTTTTCCGACTACATATGTGCAACAAGCTATAATGGTTAATTGAGGAAGATGGTTTGAGATATTACTCTGCTTTTAAATAAAAAAATGACATTGTGAACTTGGGTCCTCTTTTGAGTTTCGTGCATATAAAACATGTTCTGTTTAAAGTATAAGAAGTGGGAGAAATCTTCCTAGATAGTGTCAATATTCTTATTCACAAGGATGATAGTGAAACTTTTCAGATGAGGGATATAAAGCTTAGTCAAGGGAAGGATATAGCTCTTGGTATGCATGAAGGTGGGCTTGTAAAAGTTTGGACAGGGAAATGAAAATATCTAACAGGAGAGAAGCTAAGGTATGTTTAGGAAACCAGGATAGTGTGTTGAGGTCTCACGAAACAGAAAGGTCACATCCAGACCTAACCTAGTGAATGAGAATCTGGATAAAGCAGTAGGCATGTTTCTAAGTTGCATCTGTGGGTATAAGGGTAACTGGATGCAACCCACCAGGAAAGATCACGGGCATGACGCCATTGTGACTTGTACAGCATTTACATGCTGTGCCAGAAGCCTTACAGTTATCTTAGTTCCTTTTACGACACTCTAAGATTCAGATTTCCCATATCTTACCGTTAAGAAAACAGGCTTAGAAATATTAAAAACTTCTAGAGAGATGTGAGAAAATCTGAAGTTCAAACTCCTTCTAGTTTAAAGTGGTATGAACATCAAAAGGTTGTTCTTTACTTTCACTATCCCTCTAAAACCAATTTTTTTAGTACACAGTTTCAAAGGAGCCACATGACGCATGTTGAATTGTCACCATAAACAGAGAAATGAGACTGCTGAGAAATATACAAGTAGATCTCTGTGATCAATTATTTTATGCTTGTGTTATGATACATGCATATCTGAACTATAGTTTGAACTATAACAGGTGAGAGATATTTTTGAATCATGAGAAAAAAGAGAGCTTTCACATTTTGCATGAATAAAAAATTAATTCCCTTGAAACAGTAAATGCCTTTGTGTCAAGCTCTTTTTACTGTACTGTCATTTTGAATTACACCCTTCAGAGGAAAAGACAGAATCCATTTATAAACAGAAAACCATCTCTTTAGAAGCCAGTGTTCTTTTTTGCAGGAATGTTTTTCATGTGGAACAATTAGACTGCATATACAACATAAAATTACAAGCTGAAATAACAGTCTTTTGAATGTAAGAGTCAAGGTAACACATACCCCATACACAAATAACAGCTAGCAGATATTTGTTCATGCCTGTTAAGCTATTACACTGAAAAAAACATTTTCCTTCAGGGGAACTTCATGAGTTACATTTTTCATTGCTTAAAAGATACAAGATACTTTTTTTGAAATGTACTAATCATACTTTTGGATTTGTGTGTGTGTATATATATATATATATATATACATATGTGACATTGTTAAACACCCATTACATTCATTTTTCTATAAATCTGCTAGACATAAAATAACTAGCATATTCATTTGTATCCTGCAAAATAAATTGTTATTTTATTGTTGTAAAATAGTTGGTTCATGAGCTGTCAGAACTTCCTGTAAATTTGCTATAATCATGGTAACAATGATATCTACCAGCACATTATTATGTATTATGCACTATGCAAAGTAATTTGCATATATGTTTTCATTTAACCTTTATAATGACAGTATAATATTAGCTCTATTTTAGAAATAAAATAGCAAGGCTATATTATTTAAAAAACTTGAGTAACTTTTCCAAGATTACACGGCAAGTAAGTGAAAGAACTGACTTAATCTTATGCAGAAACTTCTGAAGTCTTAACATTTTATTACTGTCCTTCTCAGAAGGCAATTTGTTTTTGAGGCCTGTGTTTAGCCCAAGAAATCCTGCTCATAGCCCCAAAAACTGTCCACCAGAAAAGAGAGTAGTACATTTTCATGAATATAACTAATATGTGGCATGTTAAAAGACCTCTCCCTACAGTCATATAATGATAAAATATTTTCTTTGCAAAATCTTTTTCATATAATTATAAAGCTACCGTCAACTCTAATCAAGAATATCCATAGCAGGTTTTTGTCTGTTAAAACAAGTTACAGAAACATGCTGATTGTTCCCATTACTTGAATATTAAATGACAAATCTATCTAACAAGCTGTTCTAAATTATGCATTAAGAGATCAAATCAATTAAATGATGTGGTTAATTCACATAAAGCAAAATATTCATACTCTTCCCACTTGGTCCTTTTCTGCTGTATAATAATTTTATAATGAATATAAAAACAACTTAAGTAAAATGAAGCACTTCATATACAATTTTGGATGAAAAGAGATAATTTATAGAAAATGTAAATAAGCGCTTGCTTCCTTTTTTTAAATACAAAAAGAGAGTAAGCAAATTGTGTTTTTGGTTAATGAAAAAAGACATTACATTTGTTCTAAAAGAATTTTCTATTCATAAATAAAACAATATTTTTAAGCAAGTCTGTTTCAGATAAGTGCCTACTAACATGTTTATATTGACTGTTTCTAGCTATAAGAATGTTGATTTAATTTTACTTTATTCTGAATAGAACACAGGTGCAGGATTACACTAATCTCTTTTTTGCTAGTTATTCAACAATTGTTACCACTGAAGTAAAGAATAAATTGTTTCTATGTGAAGTTTTAGTCTTCTTATTCTATCAGAGCATATATATGGAAGACTGTAGACTAACCTGAAGTGATTCCCTGCTTATTTAGACTGATATCTACTGGCTTTATCCTAAATAATCTTACAGTAAAAGCCTTTGTCATCGTCATCGGCAGCCGTCCGTCTCGAGAGACGATGGCGTAGCTTCTTGAGAGTCTATCTGCACCGCCGAGAATGGCTGTGCAGTCCGACTCGGGAGTGACAATCCCTGCCGCACTTGTTACAGGTTAAGGCAGATTGTAATGTATAGTAATAATAATAATAGTAATAAAAGCAATTTTACTGAGATTTAAAATATATATTCTGATTGTTAACATAATTTCCTTAGTTTTCCTAAAAAGCTTGTTTATTTTACTATCTTTTCAGTCTATGAAAATCACTTTATAGTCAATTAAAAATTTCTGCAACTTTTATATAATAAATACCTACATGTATAAATATATTACAACCACAATAAAATTCCAGAATAAGAATATGATCATAATTATTGGCATAAATAGAATATGGTAATTAGATCTAACTGGGATTATTAAGAACATAGTATTTGAGAAGAAATATACAATAAGAATTTTTAAAAATGAAAAATGAGCGTGTTGGTTAAAGACTGCCACAATCCTGAAGTATAAATATATATTTATGTATCTCTGTATGTTTTTCAATAGAAGGAAATATCTCAGATCAGAATGTTAGAAAAGTAACTCTGATAACTTGGTAAAGTCTAAAGTAGATTACAGATGTGGCACAAACTCAGGGAAGCTGTTGGGACTAGATACGTAAGACAGAACTGAAAGATATTTCAGTACCAGAACAGAAAGGACTTGACTATATATGAGATTCAGAGATATGTAAGATAAAGAGCATGTGAAAAAATAATTTAAGTAGAGAGGTTGTTTCTCTTAGATATGCTGAATTTTGAGAGAAGATGAGCAGGACATGGTTGAAAATAGAAGGATCCTCAAAGAGAAGGGAGAGTCCAATAAAATGTCTAACAGACATAAACATTGAAGGGATAAATGAGATCTGAGGCATGGATAAAATGAGGCAGATTAAAGAACACATAATTCTCTTTACATTTTGGATACAAGAAAATCTAGGAAACAGAATGCACAAAGATACAAGGAAAACTTTAAATCTAACCACATCAAAACTTTAATGTAAGATGGAGCAAACTCAGGCTTACAGTTGTTTGTATGAAAAATATTACAATAATTAATAAATAATAAAACAAGAATAAACTCAGTTTTGCATGCTTATAACTATAAACCTACTTTTGCCAGACCCTGTACATAGACTTCTGACAGTGGTGGCAATATTTAATCATAAATATGAAAGAATGATAAAGTCACCATTTGTTTTATATTTTAAATTTCTGTATTTCATATTTGCCTTATCACTGGTCTTAGTGTTTATATAAGGAAAGAAATAGGACTTCTAAAGCAATACCAAAACCATAAAAATAAAACTTTTGGTACATAAGAAATCTATTTTATTAAGAAAAACTAGAGAAAATAAATTATATTTTTCAATGAAAAATGTTTCATTGATTGGTAGCTTTATTGAAGTGTAAATGCAAAAAAGTCTACATCAACATTTTGTGTTGTATAATGGGGTTTAAGAAGTTAATCTCTTACGTCCAGCAACTTTATTTATAATGGGGAGATTGGTAATAGGCAATTACACTACCTGAAGTAAAATAAATGATAGTCTCATGCACACAATGATATATAAATCTATTATATCATTAGCACCCAAATAATTACAGATAGACCCAAGAGGATTTTAAAGAATTGAGAAAAAAATGGAAGTGCCAAACAGAATGGATTGAAGCTGTTCTTGAAGGAATGGGGAATAGAATTTATGCAAAGGGAGAAAAGGAGTAATAAATAAATGAAAAAGTTTAGGCACAAGTAATAAAATAGGAAGAGATGGGAAGCACTCAAGTAATAAAATATATGCAATTACAAAAATCTTAAACTATTGTGTAAATACATGATGCATGAATATGTGATGCATATTCAGAAATACAATTTGTAGATTAATAAATTAGGTGCTATTAAAAATGATTCTGGATAAAAGAAACCAAAATATTAAGTGGGAAATGACTATTAGCAAATTTATTTTTTTCTAGACTATCTTCATAATGTTTCAGAAAATATCTGTGAGAAATCAAAGGTTTGGCAGAATAAATATGCCCCTTATATTTTAATTCCAAACATTTTTCAGGAGCTTAGTATATAAGGTGCTACATTTACTTATAATTTGGAATGAATCTTCATGTGGCATACTTTTGGTGAAATTATTGGGCAACATCAATGAGAATCGTCCATCTACTGAATTTTGTTAGATGGATCAGAAATTACTTAGAAAAGACAAAAGAAAGTGTTACATATTTAATGGAGGTTTTAAGAAAATATTAAATCTATGTCATAAAATGGATGAACAATGGAAAGCTACTGATGCATTTGAAATGTTGTGAACTCTTGCCAAGACCTCCATCATGCTGTTTTACTATTATCAAATGGGGATAATGGTTTGCAAATAAATTACATTTATTAAAAACAGGTATTTTTAAGAATCAATAACACTTTTTATTCTGGCAATCATTAAGTAATATCAGTGAGTTGTCTTTCATACTCATTTGCAATTTGGTTGGGACTTCCAATGCAATTGTTAAAAATGTTATAAAGAACAAATAGTTTTGCAAGGAAATATAAATACTATGTGTTTGTATTAAATATACAAATCTGTACTGGAAAGCTAGGAGTTACATAATCAGGAAGCGAAATTTGGAAGGACAGAGACAAGTGTAATAAAATTTCTTTCTGTTCTTGAATGCAGAAGCAAACATCATTTTATCTTTAGAATCATATCCCTTTTTCAGAAAGTTCTTGCATCCCTTAGTTCTCTTTTCTCTTGATCTTCATTGGTTTTGTCCTATAAGCACTGAAAAAAGAAACTTTTACCAAGCCTATCCAATTTACTCAGCTGCCCTTAATTGAAATGTGCATTTATCAGTGTAACCAATTTAAGAAAAATTTGAATTATTTTCAATTTAGAAAACCTATAAAGTTAACTACTACTGTCTCCATTTGAATAACACTCAGGCAATAAAACCAAATGAAGTGAAATGGGCAGAGCAAATGAGAGACTGCAGTTAGTTCAGAGGTGTCACTGGGTTTGGTTCATCTCACTGCTTGTTGTGACTAACCAGTGCATTCTCCCCAGTTTCTCCATTTGGATACTGGTGGAGTAGTGCTGTCTGCCAGCACTGGCTCCACCAGAACCTCTAGACCAATTGTGTACGTCTCGCAACTCTGTGTTCAGTGATGTCACATTGGCTTGAACTCACCCATGGTGGGAGTACCTACACCACTGAAATTGATCAATACTAAAAATAAGAAGGGCTTGCAACTGTTCTCCCTCCCTGTCTGACCTAATTGTCAAACACTTCCTGGGACATCCCTGATTGGAAATTATGATAATAGTACCTATCTCATAGTCTTAGTGGGAGGATAAGATACGTTAATAAGGCAGCATGCTTAGACAAGTCCCCGGAAAACAAAGCATTATACAAATGATTGCTATTGTTATTGTAATTTATTGTGTTCATTCTACTTAAAGAATAGTAACTATTCGAAAAGATGTTTCTTTCCTTTATGTCCATACTCATAGATTTTATAAAAGTTTAAGTATTTCCTTCCAACAGTCTTCTCCATGGCAGAAAGAATGAAGAAATGAAGTTTCTACCTGAGAGTGACAGGCATGACCCCTTTTACCCGTGCCCTGCAGCACAGAAAAGAGACTGCAAGAGGGTGGAGGGTGGGAAGAGCAGACATATGGAAGCCAGAGAGCAGACAATTGCAGTGATACAGGCAAGAGCTATGAGTTAATTAATCTGTGATGGTGGTACATACACATGGTTAAAATGACACTGTGTGAATAGATTTGAGTTAAGAGGTAAAAAACAACAATGTTAATTAATTTGCTATGGAAAACGGATTCTAGTTTTGGAACTGGAAAGACTGTAGCACTGCTTGCTGAGACAATGTGTATTAGGAGAACCCTTCTGGGAACATCACTAGGTCTGTGAGCTGGGTTTTGAATATGTCTATGTCTAGATGCCTTGGGGATGTCCAAGTGAAGCAAATAATGCTTAGTCAAGTATGAAACTTAAAATATGTTTATAGGCTGGAATTAAAATATAAAGAACTTTTAACATAAAGGTAGAAAATTGAAATCAAGGTATTGATGAAATTCTGAGAAAAAAGAATGCTTGGATGAAGATAGCCTGAGATTATGGTTCTTGATCATGATTGCGAAGCAAAACAAGAGGTAGTTTAATCAATCCTTCTGTTCACTTCCAAGCTTAGAACGATTAAATTAGAACCCATTGGACAGCCTTTTTATTTTTTTAAACTTTCTACATTTTGCCAATATGCAGGGCGATTTGAGAATTATCCAGAGGCTCTTTGAGAACGCCAACAATGGAAGCTAAGAAGAAGAAAGATGTGAGTTGGAAGAAAATCAGAAAAATTGTGTCACAGATTTTAAGGAGAAATGTGCTTCAGAGAAAGATGGCATAGATAAGTGTTCAATGCTGCTTTTGATAAATTGAATTTTAAAAAGTTGCCACTAGATTTAAGGACAAATATTTTATGGAGATATCAGGAAAACTTTTTAATAGAGTGATGGGTACAAATTCCAAATTAAAGCTTCCTGTAAAGTGATTATAAGGTAAAATATAAGGTAGGAATGGGTAACTGATAATCATTGAGAAGTTATGTTGGAAAAAGAAAGGGAAATTAAGATGCTAACTAATTTTGGGACAAGGGCAAGTTTTGTAATGTGATCCAATATGAGAAGTTTTGAAAGTTTTTCAGACTAACTTAATTGAGAAGAAAGTATTAAATACAGAGAAGTGAGACTCTTCAATGAGCAGTAAAATACTTACAAATTGCTGGAGTTTAATAAGATGAAACAGAGAGAAAGTTCACCTCCATTGAAACTGGAGAACAGGAGGAAGAAAGTTTACAAATTTAACAATAGATTAACATTGAAGTTTCCACTGCAAGCTAAGATAAATTAGATACCACATAGCCAAGTACGGTCCCAGAAAAAAATTTTCATTTTCATTTAAAAAAGTATTTTCAATAAAAATGTGAGGATGCATTTTAGACCCTTGAAAGCCTCAATCACAACAATAATATGCATGTCCTTTTAAAACACTTTTTATGGGACTTCCGGCCAAGATGGAGGCTTAGACGGACACGCTAGGTCTCCCTCTACAACTAGAGAGGAATACAACTACTTCAAAACAAAGGATAACTAGAAATTCCAGAAAATAAAACTACACGGAAGCCCAACATATGAAGTTATAAACCAGCGGTGCCATTTGGGCAGGTAAGAGTTAAAGAGGGCAGCGCTGTTTGCGGTCGCACCTGGAGCGGGGGGGGGGGGGGTGGCGGAGAGGAATCCCGGCTGCGGTCAAGCCCCTGGCGGTGCGTGACCCCGGCACTGGGGAGAGCGGCCGCCGCATCGCCTTGAACAGTGAGGCCCAGGGGGGCGGGAGGACGGATCCCGATCTCCTAGCGGAATAACTGTGTGAATCCATCTTGGACCCCCGCCCCCAAAGAAAGCACCACAGGGCTGCGAAATAGGTCGCAGACAGGCGCCAGTCGCTGAATTGTGACGCGTACGCAGGCACTGCCCCGACAGCCGGCCCAAGAAAACAAAACGCATCTGTCAAAATGAGGCAGACAACTATAGAAATCCCGGTGGCGCAGCTCACCAGGCAACAGATAGAGAACCTGACAGATGAACAGATAAGAAACCTGTCAGAGGCTCAGTTCTGGGCCATTGTTATCAGGTGGCTTACAGAATCCACAAAAGAGCAGGAAAAAGATAAGAAAGAAGCGAAAAACATTCATAACGAAAGGAACAAAACCGCATACGAGACAGATGGTGAGGAAAAAAAATCCAGAGTTCATTTCAACAAACTGGAATATGGAGAAGGAACAAGCAGTCAACCAATGCAGCGAGAGGAAATGGGAAGCAACAATGAAAGGATCAGAAACCTCTGGGACAGCTATAAAAGGCCCAACATAAGAATCATTGGTTTGCCAGAGAGTGAGGAAGATGAACTAGAACTTGAAAAATTGAGCGAAAATATAATAAAGGAGAACTTCCCAGACTTGGGGAAGGGAATAGACTTGCAGGTCCAGGAAGCAAGGAGAGTTCCCAAGAGACTGGACCCAGGGAGAACCACTCCAAGACACATTATAATCAAAATGTCAAAAATTAAAGATAAAGAGAGAATCTTAAAAGCAGCAAGAGAGAAGAAAAGAATTATGTACAAAAGGGTCCCAATTAGACTATCAGCTGACTTCTCAAGGGATACCCTACAGGCACGAAGGGACTGGCAAGAAATATTCAAAGTAATGAAAATCCAAAACCTACAACCACGAATACTCTATCCAGCGAAATTGTCATTCAGAATAGAAGGACAGAGAAAGTGTTTCCAGGACAAAATAAAACTGAAAGAGTTCATTAGATCCAAACCACTGTTATATGAGATGTTAAAGGGACTGGTTTAAAAAACAGAAGCTAGGGAGATGAAACAAAGGCAAACTAAACAGGCAACGAGAGTGGAAAAGGAACTGTGGGTACGGGAAGCATATTGGGGGGAGGTCAACAGGGAGGGGGAGTGGGGAGAGGGAGGGAGATGATATAGGAATTGGGGATCATGGTAGGAGGGAATGGAATAGATGGAGAGAGGTTGGGAGGAACTATGCACAACTAATGGACATAATCTAAAAGGGGGGGACAACTGGAGGGAGGGGGTCCACCGGGTGGAGGGGAGCAGAGGGAAGGGAAATTGGCACAAATGTAATATTTTAATCAATAAAACACATTAAATCTGAAAAAAAAAATAAAATAAAATATATCAATTCTCCCATTAATTTAATGGAAACTCAAAGTAAGGAAAACATCTGGAAGACAAATTTCATGGTAGTTACTATAAATCTGTGAAAAAACAAAGCACAAATTGGGTACAAACACAATAAAAATCCTAAGAGAAAAATAAAAAAAAATAAAAATAAAAAAAATAAAACACTTTTTATGAAGTTTAGAGTGCAAGGAAACATCTGTGTGGAAGATTTCTTTGAAGAGGCTATGCAGAATCCTCATCTAATGAAAGTAAGGGTTGGGGGAGCCTTCCTCTCTCCTCTCAGGTTGGTTGAAAGAAGCATTCTCTTCAACGAGGACCAATAATGAAGTCCAATACATTTTCCCTGAACACGGGTAATATTCGTGGAATGATATCTGCCTCATACTTAAAAATGTTAAAGTGTCTTGAGAAAAAGCAAGGCAGAGGAATACGTTTTTGTTTGGAAAAGTAATGATAGACAACAAAAGAAGAAGGAGTTAGAAATGTATAAGTAAAAAGGAAAACCAACCCAGAGTCATTTTAAGTCCTGCCCAAGGTATTTTCCTCAAAGCAAGACTCTGTGTGTGGAAGAGATTGTGGAGATGGGGAAGCTAAGGAGAAGGGTACGTCAAAATAGACGCAATGTCTTCGCATGGGTCTGAAGTAGGAGAAGCTGCCAAGAGTCCCCAAAAGTGCCACCGGAGTTGGTCCCAGGGAGGCAAAAACTATCCACACGAGCAAGAAAAACCCAATAAGCTAGCTTTGCTCCCTCCTTTGGTGGGGTGAAAACACTCCTAGCAAGTAGATGAGACAGAAGAAAGCCTGCCCAGTGATCTATTCCCTGATTAGAAGTTCCATCTGATGTTGGCCCAGTTTGGCTTGGAGGCAGGTGATAGACAGGGGAAGTCTTAACTTTGTAGGAAGATTGAAGTACTGATTAATATAATATACTGAAAATTTCTGATTTCTAAACCTCAATTTTGGGAATTAAATTGAATATTGGACTGTTTAACAATGAACAGAAAAGACAAAGTTCACTCTCACTGAAGAAAGTCCAAAAAACAATAGGAGACAAAAGAAAAACACATTTTTATTACATCTTGCGTATATGCTTTTTTAAACTAATAGTAATACATGTGAAATGGTTTGAAAGTTCAAGAACTTGAGCTATCTCCTTTGTATACGATTATGTCTACCTTATATTTTCCTGAGAAATATGAAACAAGAAAAAATTTAACAGTAAAAATTGTAAAGCAGAGGTCAGTGGGGAGTTGATCACTTTAAAAGTCATGGAGATGGTTCCCTTCACAAGTTTGCATGTTTTGCAGCCAGTCTTAAAGGTGCACGTGAGGTTAGTGGTCACAATTTATAGTGATATCTAACTGCTCTGCTGGTCTTTGGTTTTTCTCAACATCACCTCCTTCTTTAGAAGGAGGATAATTAACATTATCAATGGGATATGATTGCGGGAGAAGGGGTGGGCTGGGTGGGGGAGATAAATGGGGGGAAAATGGGACAACTGTAATTGAAAAACCAAAAAATAAAAAATAAAAAAATTTAAAAAATTAAAAAAAATGGTTGAGTTTGCCACGTGGCAACAACAGAAGTATAAGCGAGACGTTAATATGATATTGAAATAATGAAACATGTATTTTGGTGGGTTAAGGAAAGAAGGCAAGAAAATGCTAATGTATTGCTGGATGTGGAGAGACACTGATATCAATTAATATTAAACTATTTTAAGTTTGATAATAAAACTAATATTTACTCTATATTATAAATATATTTAGGTTACATTGGTATCAAATATTAAAGTTGGTAAGTTGTAGTTAGAGTAATTCAACAAAAAAAAAAAAAAAAAGGAAAGGCAGGAGATTATGGTCGTATTGATTTTTTCATACAGTTGCTTCTCTTTGGAGTGTTTTCTACTTGCTCAGCTTACAGACCCAGTATCATCTAGTTGACTCAGTTCAGATTCTCAGCTTAAATGTCCTAAAAAGTGAATAGACCTGTGTAACTTACCCTTATAGCACTGATGTTACTTTGCAATTTTACTTTGTGTGATTATTTAATTAATGTCTACTTGTTTAGTTTGTGTTCCTGGATCCAATTCCAATGTGGCATTGGAGGGTGGGTTATTTCCCCACACCGCTGAACAATTCTCTGGACACCAACTGAGAGTCTTAAAATTTATCTCAACTCTGACAATTCCTACCTGGAGATAGCATCAGATTCCACAGGATGAGGGGCCAGTCCTACAAGATACTGTTCTTCCACTTTAGACACTAGTCACAAGCCCCGGCCATCTTTGCCCCTGAGACACTGGCTGTAAATTAGAGGGTCCTACAACCCTTTCCTTTGGTTCCATTAAGTTGCCAAGTGGCTTAAAGAACTCAGAAACATTTTATTCACTAGATCACCAGTTTATTGAAAAACGGACATAACTCTAAGGCAAGGCATAGGTCACCACTCCCCGACACCTTCTGTGCTCACCAACCACGAAGCTCCCTGAACCCCTTCCTTTTAGTCAAAAATCTGGGTCTCCTTGCAACCAGCCTCCATCCTTATGTAGGACACAAAAGTTACCTTATTAACATAATAAAAGAAACCTTTATAGCTCTCACAGTATTTTAGGAACTCTGTGCAAGAGACAGGGACTGATGAAGACCTAATAGATGTATTTCTTATAAATCACATCACAACAATCCCTCACTAGACTAAAAATGTGGTCATGATAATCAAAATCTCGTTTTAGTTTATTTTTTCTTCTTTATCATTCCATTGAGGAAGCCATTTAAAATTGTAGTTGAATCAAATATTAATAATATAAATTACTGGAAGATTTAACAATTAATCTACTATCCAAAGAATTTAAAAAGGACAAAGCAATAACTAACCATAATTTTTGTGTGGTGTTTGGCAGCTCAAAGCTAAAAAGGTTTAGAGGATATAATTTCTCATTGCTCTTAGAAAAGAAATATTGCCATCATTAAATAGAATTTATAGAACTTAATCTATTAATATGCTGGATATCTTGTGCATAACAATTCATATTCATATATATGGTTAATTAAAAATTGAGATTGTACAATTTTAATCTTTATAAAGATGAAGTGATTTAGCCGTAACAGTAAAACTCTTGATGCAAACACTTGACACTTCCTAAAATTTGTTCATCTTAGGTTCATTCTGTGACTGACCAGGAGTGGAATTCTCTTTCACTGCTGAGAAATTTCATTCACTGTATGTTTACTATGCTTGCCTAAAATACAGCTTGAACCCAACTTTTTAAAAGTAGTTCTTCCTTGTGGACTACTTTGCTATTATTTTAATCTGGACTTATTGAAAAGACACAAAGCATCGGGTTTTTAAGTAAATAGAGGGCATGAAATGTTCTTTAACTGCCAAAATAGTTTTATTTTTGAATCCTTTAATTTTTAATATGTGGGAAAATGTTTCAGTTAAAATTAGCATGACTTTTCAGAACTTGTTAACACCTCCATTTCTTCCATCTCCAGTTTCTACAGGCAGTTTCTTTTTGATTATTGTCATCCCAATAGGAAAATATTATAATATAGATATAGAGGTTATCTACAAAAATGCTATTTAAAAACAACTAGTAATAATATATATTACTGAGTTTCAATCACTCTTGTATGTGACTTTTTAAGCAAATTCATAAGGTGAGTAGGTATAACAATAAAAAGGATAATAATATAACTATACTTCTTTGTTATTATTATCCTAATTTTATAATTAGGAAGAGAAAGGTTAAATATGCTTTCCTAAGGACACAGAGCTGGTAACAGGTTATACCTTTTATGCAAAGTTTCTTTTTACTCATACAAATATGTTATTTGCTTTCATTTCCTTATTAGTGTTTTTTAAAATAAGGTGAAAACGTTTCATGTACTGTTATATTTGTTAAAGTAATTAAGCAAAGATAAATCTCAGACACACACATACAAACATGTGGGTAAATCTTAGACACATACATACACACACAGAGAATCACTATTTAAACCAGTTAATGTCTGAATTCAATCACTGAATCAACAGGTTGTAGTAATATGCATTTATTTTCTGACGTTTAAATACAAGTAGAACTTCGAATAATTTTCTATTTAGGTGGCCCTGAAATATGTTTTCAAGTTCTTAAAAATGTTTAACATTCTTAACAATTTCCAATAAGTTTTCATGAAACCTTTCAGTACTTCTAGGACTCTAGTGTCAATGTAAGAAACATCCAGACCCGTAGAGAATTTTTGTGACTTTATTTGAGCCAAACTGATGACAACTGCTGGGAAGGAAAATCTCAACGAATTGAAAAATGCTCCGGAGAATGGCAATTTAATGTCTTATTTTATACATTGCAATCAAAGGAGGAGTTGAAAGGGGGTTACAAGAAATTAATTGGTAATAGATTAGGGAGGCAGGAGAAAGCAAAGTGGTGAAACCTCTAAGAACGGATAAAAGATAAAATGACAGACACTTACTTTTACATAGGTGGGTACAGGATAATTAATAATCAACAATTAGCATGGTACTATAATGAGAGGATGTGTGGTCTTCCCCTGGTGCGATGCCTATGCTTTGAGAGGTTCAGAAAAAGAAAATTTGACATTCTAAAGGTATGTGGTTATAGATGCAAAAAGACAACAGACAGGTTCCTTTAAGGTGAAGATTGGACTTTGCTAGGGAAAAATTCTGGCCTAGGGCATGACCACCGGAACCACTTTTATTTAGAAAGTTTTTATTTCAGACCATCCTCTGTGGTTCTTAGGCCTCTGAGTCTGTACGGCTGCCTCACAGGCCCGCCCTGAGCTTGTCTGTTTTCCGTGTGGCCCCTTCTCTTCCACACTAGTATTTTTAAATACTAATTACCTCCAGATTAGTTATCTGTCTTATAGATAAATTTTAAGTCCTGTTGAACGTTGACTTTTCATATATTGTTTTTGAGTAACATTAGATTAGTTACTACTATATAAACAAAATAAAATGTATGTCAAAAGAGCATTTACAATAGATTATTTCATCTTCTTATTATTTGCTATACTTATCACTGAATGTTTTTATGCTGTTATATAATTCATTTATTCACTATTTTTAGATTCTATAATCTTTATTTTTTTAAAAATTACTAGTATAACATTAACTTATATTTTGTTAAGTAAATATATCTCTTTTGGCATTGTTATCAGCACTTGGAAATTCTTCAAAGAAGAATAAAGGGAAATGCATTGTATATCTTTTGTCCTTAGGTAGCAATGAATGCCCTTGATCCCCACACACACACTGAGTCATAATAAAGTGTAATTTTTTAAAACAGCATACTTACTGAGAGCATGCTTACTTAGCCTATAACTAACAAATACTTTCATTTTGAATTAACAAGGAGCATAATTTGTGAGAAGTTATAGAACTTGTTTACTAAAATTCCATTTTTTTCCTTTTCTATGAGAACCTGGTTATTTTTTGTTTGAGCATAGCATGCATATTCAATGAATATGTAGGTATATATTTGATTGACTCTGTGAACAATTTCTTCTCACCTGTTTTATTTCCTAATCTGTGTTGTACAGGTAGCACCATTAAGATGTTTCATATGCGTCAGAAGTAGGGCTCCCAGAAGATGTTGGCAGTGTAATTACATAGTACATCATAAGTGATGTAACTTTGGCAGAGCTGAAGATTACTTCAGTTTTGAATTAATCTGAATGACCCCAACTTTATTGCTGTTGAGTTTCTAGAAACGATAAAATGTCAACTCATTGGAAATAAAATGACAGAACCTAAACAATCTGACATGACTAATGCATAGTTTCTCTGACTTGTTCCATATTCTTTAGACTTTATTACCAACTACAATATTTTATTGAAAAATTCTCATCTTAATAAATGTGCCTTCCACCTTACTAAAATGTATTTCTGCTAGGTAAAGAACAGAAAATTCTGTGCTCTCTATATGTGTGTCTTATGCATACCAAAACCTCAATGCATAAAAAAGATGTGGGTAGTGAATCATTGTTTTACTTGTATTTTGTCTTAATTTTGGTAGAGCATATTATTGGAATTCTCTTGAGTTGATATTTTATGGACAATGCTACTATTTCAATTTATCATAAGTTTTCCAATGTCATTAGATTATTATGGATTTTTTTGGCATATTGTATGCTCATAACATTTTAACTTTGTTAAAAACTGTTATCAAACTTACGTTGATAGAGTATTACAAGGAATATCTATCTTCCCTGCTATTGACTTTATAAAATGTGCTTTTATAACACATAGCACTCGTATCTCAGCATATTGTCTTGAAAAGGAGGAGAAACTTTTGTCTATAGCGTGTATTATCTGATGTTCTTCTGATTATATTCTCCTGACATTGGAAGGTGTCAGTTCTGACAGAATCCTTCAACTTCACTAATCATAATTCCTAAGTGATGGCACCAGACTAGATTATGGGCTGTGATTATTGATTCTTTTATCTTTGCTTTAAAATATTCAAATGGAAAGCTAACTGATAAACCTAATATGTAACTTGAAGTTGTTTCGCTAGATCAGATAGAGTACGCAGAAATATCTGATTTTTTCACAGTTAGATGCCCATGTTTTCCTAAAGATTGCATTTAACACCTCCATCCCCACCCCAATCTCACCCCAGTGGGACACCACCATTGTCACCCGGCTCTGCTGGTCATGTGTGAAGTCTGGACTCCATTGGATTTAACAGCTATTTATGTGAAGTTTCTACCTGCCAGCTGTGTCTTTGATCATTATTTTGTCTTAGCTTCCTAACTATATACTGTGTTAGAAGATGACTTACAGTACATTATTCAACATAGACCTCCGTTGCTTTATTAGGAAAAATTTAAGACTTACCCTAACAATTATTAATGTACCTTGAGATTGGACCATGACCAGTCATACTATGCATTCAAGGTTATTAGTGTTTCTTCTGTTTTTTTTAATCATCATCACAAACTGAGAGGCAAAGGAGGTGGAGACATTTCTGATAAATTATACTTCTATTTAATATACATTAAGAAAGAAGAGAAAAAGAAAATTAAAATAGCTCAGATATCTATGCCTTGTCTATTTATTTTTGGAATTTGTCCCTGAGAAGTTTAGTATAACTTTAAATAAGTGTTACACATTTTCTTAAAACATGGAACAGAAATTTATTTGTTAATAAATCAGGAGTGCTTCAGTAGGATCAGGATTTAATATGACTATTGGGGAAAATGATGCTCTATAGAAAGTTGCTTGCAAAAGTCAACTTACGTCCTACTTATGCAATCATGACCATTTGAACTCAGACAATTTCCCTTTGAATATCTATCTTTAGTCTTCTTGTTGACAATGTAAAATATAACCTATGATTTCATTCTTGCTCTTTGCTCTGTTTGCCTCAAGTTCATACCCAGCTTTAATCTTCAAACACTGAGCATATCTATATGACATCACTGTATTAAGTGTTTAGGGAATAAAACCCAATGAAAAATAATTCTAGCCTATGAGAAGTTGCTAGTTTGGTTAATATGACTTCTTAAACCAAAACTATTTTATAATATTGATGACAACACTTCATTATTGTCACTTGGAGTACTTTTTATCTATCTATATTTATTTGTTTGTTTTATTTCTTAAATTTGTTCATATCTCTTCCAAGGGTAGGTATATTATTAATTAATTATTAAGTTAAATACATATATTTTATACCACTGTCAAATGTACTTTCTATCTTTTACATGAAACCAAACAAGTTATAAGTACAAGTTTAGCACTCTTGAGATTAAATATATTACATGTCCCACTGAAGTGATGTCCATTGGATGTAAATAAGACTGATTTAAACATATAAAGGGGAAAAGGTAGGTATCTTTTTGAGAGGAAAAGGTAGGACACATGGCAAAATTTAATGGCCACCAGGTTTCATAAAATGAACAAATCTTGAAACTGATTGTGAAAGAACTATAAGGCCTCTACAAATAATTGAGAAGAAAAACAGTAAAACAATTTGGCAGAATCCTCATGAAATGTTACTTGATTTCTTTTCTCATGCTTCTTGAAGCCAATATATGTTATATGTGTAGTTTGTTAAATTAACTTCACCATTCAAAAACCTATTAAAGACTTCCTAATTTAATTTTTATACATGTAACTAGAAGTCCAAAACAAATTAGTTATCTTGGTTGCTTTACTCATGGGAAGTGTAATCCAAAATCCATTAATAGACATATAAACTAAAAAGTCTGTATTAAAATGTAAACCTTGTAGTTTTTCACTTAGTTTTGCTTTTGCATTTTTGTCCTCACATTTTCTTTCTTACTTCAATTTGAATAGACTGCTATAATGAAATGTCAGTAAAATAGGTTATACTATATATTTTTATTTATGTTTTACCTCACAACATTTTGAAAATCATTTTAAACAATGTACATATTTTAATTTTGTGGGCTATTATCACTTATGCTTTTGCTACATTTTATATAGATAGGGATTTTCCTAGGTTTCTCTGACTCAGTATGAAAGTCATAGTAATGTAAGTGCTCCACCTCGTGGTAAAAAGTAAGCAGTTTTTAACATTAAAAAATGGGAGCTAGAACTATATATCCTAATTTTAAAGGTGTTTAAAAGTGATTAGCAGGGTATCCAGTACAAATTTATAAAACATAAGTTGAATATTAGTGTATAATATACTGAACTTAATTTCATCATGCATTAAAGTTACCTGTACATTTCACAGGTCATTTCTAGTTTAATGATTTATTCTAATTCATTTTTATTTTTATATTATTTTATTATTTATTTATTTATTTTAAGAAACATAAAACCTCTCTATGTTTAGATATCTATCTTTTACCATCTATGTATTTATGAATATTTTTCTGTGTCTTATATACTGCATTCTGTTGTATCAGTACCAATCAATTTCATAAGATATTTTTTACCTTCATATTGATATTAAGTACTCTGTTAATATGTAAAATATTTCCTCACAGTAATTTAAATTTAACACACTCTAATATTTTTGATGCCCAATTAAAATTCTAGAAAATCATAATTCTTATCTCGACAGCATTTTGCCTTTTGATTTTTCACAAACATGTTTTAAGTTTGATTTATTTTATATAGGCTATATTTTTCAGCCTGGTAATCTTACTATATACTTTACTAACTCCACTGTCAACACAAATTATTTATGTCCCATCAGGCATCTTCCATCTGAAAGTTCCTGAATCTTCTCCTATTGGCTCAGCTATTGGAAGAATAAGAGCTGTGGATCCTGATTTTGGACAAAATGCAGAAATTGAATATAATATTGTTCCGGGAGATGGGGGAAACTTATTTGATATTGTCACAGATGAGGACACACAAGAAGGAGTCATCAAATTGAAAAAGGTACATAGACAAGTTTTTAGACATTTGACTGCCTAATAATAATAAAAAAAACAGAAAGACTAAAACTTGAAAATAACAATAATTTTAATGTTCCTTTAATTAAAAATATTTATTTAAGATTTTATTTATGTATTTTCAGAGAGAGGGGAAGGAAGGGAGAAAGAGAAGGAGATAAACATCAATGGGTTTCTTCTCATACATCTTCAACTGGGGGCCTGGCCTTCAACCCAGGCATGTGCCCTGACTAGGAATTGAACTAGTAACCCTTCGGTTCACAGGTTGGCATTCAATCCACTAAGCCACACCCAATGGGGCAATTAACAATATTTCAAATTTAAAAAGTCAATTGACTATGAAGTATTCACTCCCACTGACATTTTAATTCTATCATTCAACAGGTATGATTCTTTGTTGAAACAATTAGACCTATTAGTTTGATTAAATCATTTTAAATGTTTTATTGTTACAAATGTAGGTAAAAAATTAATTTTGAAATCAAAAGTATAAGGCCTGGTCTTGTCCCTTTTATGATTTTTCTGAGAATGTCTAACTCACGTTTCATCAATGAATGTTGATGTCATAGTGGAGGGATCCTGCTTTTGTCAAGCTCTAATACTGGAGGAGTAAAAGAACTGGAGATGAAAACCAAATCAAAGTCACTGTCAGCAGTGCTCAATTCAAGTTTGAGAAACATCCAGCAGGGTGAAGGGATGCAAGTAAAGTGGAGCGTGGTGGTTATCTCACAGCCAGGCAGTAAGAAAAGGTTTCTGCGCTAGGGTGAAACTGCAGCAGACATACGAAGCAAGCGAGAGATGAACCATGTCATGTCTGCATGATGTGTGTTCCAGAAAGATTGAGCAGAGATTGCAAAATCTCTGAGATGACAGCATATTCAGCAAGGATGGAAGAGGTGTAGTTTATGAAAGTGTCTGTAGCTGTTGATGAGGTCAAATATACAGAGGAAGGGCTCATCATGTAGATCCTGCAGTCCAGTCCAAGGGCTTGTAATAGACCATAATTTGGAAAGCCCATCATGGCTTTAGATATAAATCACCCTTACCCTGTAAAGCCAGGATACTCTGGCTGCTCTGAGGAGAATAAAAGCTATGAAGTAAGATTAATTAAGAAACTATAGAAATAGTTCAGGAAACACATGATGGAAATATAGATCATGGTTTTTGTAGTAATGGAAGTTGTGAGAAATTGTGAGATTCTCCCTAGATTTTAAAGGAACAGGCAAAACAGATTTTTTTATAAATATTCTGATCATCTGGTAAATTATGCCAAGCATTTGAATATATTTGTTTTTAGTGTTGTAGCATGTTTTTTTCTTTTTTTCTTTTGACTTTTCAACATCTTTTTAAAAGTATATTTTATTGATTATATTGTTACAATAGTTCTAATTTTTCCCCTTTACTCCCCTCCACCCAGCACCCCCCTCCCCCAGCAACCCCCCCAAGTCTGTGCCCATGGTTCATACATATAAGTTCTCCTGCTTCACCCTTTCATATATTCTTCTTCTTCTTTTTTAATAAATAAATGATTAATTAATTATTTTAACAATAAAAAATAACAATCCCTCCCTCTCAGATATTAAGACCCTTTATAATCTTATAAAGGACAATGGGCGAAGGTCTCAAGCTCCTCTAGCTGCTTCAAGCTGGACATGGTCATCGTCCTATGTATCCTTGGGTCCAGAAATCCCTAATAAGAGTGGGGGTGTGGAGGGGAGGGTGGTCTTCCAACATGGAGAAGGATCGTGCAGACTCCAGGTCAGTTGGCTGTCCCCAGACAACAGCATGCTCAGTTTAACAGACTGGTATCCTTGTTGTATTCTCATTCTTCACCAACCCAGCCACTTAGTTCAGCCAAACCATTGAGTCTCAGGAGGCAACGCTGCAGACAGGATTAAGTGAGGCCTATACATACAGACAATCACTCAGGTAATGAGATCATAGGCTTATGCCCTTTGAAAACAGAAAACAAGTGTTAATTTATGTAATATAACCCACAAACAAGTCTCTAAATCTGTAAGACTGTCTTATTGGAAAGACATCCAGTTGCAAGGCATTTGACATTCTTCATGCCTGTAAATTAAATATCTTTGATGATACCACATACATAGTTTAACTTTCAAGTGAAAACATATTTTAAATGAAAAGAGACTTTAAAGATGGTTAGCTGCACTCCTTTATAGTCTATCATTGATCATTGTGATTTTCCTTGAATCATGATTTTTCTCCCTAAGATTACCCTCCTTCTCATTAAAGGGACTGCATTAAGTCCATTTTTAATTTATTCTGTTCATTTGCATAAACACAACAAGAGCAGCAAATGATCACTTATGATCTTTAGTTCTGCTTTGCTGGAACTTACCCAAGGAACATTTAGGGTGATCTTCAGTCTGCCCTTCAGGGCACAGAAGCTGGGCCACATACCTGGCATTCAGCCTTGCCTGTACATACCTGTCTTTTCCAAGTCCTTCTGGTTTTCCATTGTGCCTTAAGGTCCCTTCTAGCCATCTTTCAGGAAAACAACCTTTGTTCCTTCCTGGAAAGATTGCTGTGGACCACACAACCAACCATGGTACCAGGTCTTTTATTTTGTGGGCTTTTATTACCTTTGAAAGTCATTCCCAGTTCTTCAGGGCTTTTTGGTAACAACCAGAGCCCAAGCATGTCTCCTTTAGGCATGACATTCCAGTCAACATCTTGGTCAAAAAACAAACAAACAAACAAAAAACATCTATTAACAACTGGTCTTATTAGTTTTATGCAAATAAACTTATGTCATTACTTACTTCTTTAGAATGCCAAACTCTGGAGGGATCAGTTAGGGAGAAAAATATACAGTGTGAAGGAAAATCCTTGTCCTTCTAATATTCACTGAACTGGCATTTCCATTCTTCATATTTTCATTTTTCCCCCACTAAGAATTTTTTGTTTGTTTTTCCATTACAGTTGTCTCACTTTTTTTTTTCTCCCTCTTGCTTTCCTGCACCCTGTCCCTCCCCTCCCCCACATTTAGTCCCCACTCAGTTGTCCATGTCCTTGGGTCATTTATACATGTTCTTTGACTAGACCCTTCCCCTTCTTACCCCCTTCTCTCCTCCCCCCCGCCCCCCTTGTTACTGTTAGTCTACTTCTTGTTTACATACCTCTGGTTCAATTTTGCTCATTTGTTTGTGTTGTTCATTAGTTTCCTGTAATAGGTGACAGCATAAGGTATTTTTCTTTTGTTGCCTGGCTTATTTCACTGAGCATAATTCTCTCTAGTTCCATCCATGTTGTTGGAAGTGGTAGAAGTTTCTTCTTTCTTTCTGCTACATAGTACTCCATTGTGTAAATGTACCACAGTTTTTTGATCCACTCATCTACAGACGGGCACTTAGGTTGTTTCCAACACTTGGCTATTGTAAATAGTGCTGCTATGAACATAGGGGTGCATAGGTTCTTTTGGATTGGTGTTTCAGGATTTTTCAAATATAATCCTAGCAATGGAATTGCTGGTTCAAAAGGCAGTTCCATTTTTATTTTTTGAGGAAATTCCAAACTCTTTTCCATAGTGGCTGCAACAGTCTGCATTCCCACCAGCAATGCAGTAGGGTTCCCATTTTTCCACATCCTCTCCAGCACAAGTTGTTTGTTGATTTATTGACGATGGCCATTCTAACTGGAGTGAGGTGGTATCTCATTGTGGTTTTTATTTGCATTTCTCTGATGACTAGTGATGTTGAGCATTCTTTCATGTGTCTACGGACCCTCTGTATGTTCTCTTTGGAGAAGTGTTTGTTCAGGTCCTTTGCCCATTTTTTAATTGGGTTGTCTGTCTTCTTGGTGTTGGTCATATGAGTTCTTTATATATTTTGGAGATCAATCCCTTATCTGAAATTTCATTGGCAAATATATTTTCCCATACTATTGGTTTCCTTTTCATCTTGCTGATGTTTTCTCTAGCTGAGCAGAAACTCTTTAGTTTGATGTAGTTTCATTTGTTTATTCTTTCCTTTATTTCCTTTGCCTTAGGAGATATATCTGAAAATGTTGCTACGTGGGATATCTGAAATTTTCCTGCCTATTTTTTCCTCTAGGACTTTTATGGTGTCATGTCTTACATTTAAGTCTTTGGTCCATTTTGAGTTTATTCTTGTGTATGGTGTAAGTTGATGGTCTAGTTTCATTTTTTTTGCATGTCCCTGTTCAGTTCTCCCAACACCATTTGTTGAAGAGGCTCTTTTCACTTCATTTTGTAGCGTGTTTTAATGTTGAAATAAGGAACCTCAAAAGCAAGTCTTATCTGTGGACCTATTGTTCTGTTGAGGGAAAAAAACATAATCTACAGACTTTATATATTAAATCTCTAAAAATATAACTCAGGAGTACATTTTTGTGGCAACATTTAAATTTTTTTTATTACTTACCTACCTACCTACCTACCTATCTAGATATCTGGTGAATATTTTGTATTGAGTGCATGTGTGTGGCGCACACATATAGATAAATAGATGTCTTGATTAAACATGGCAGTATAATTTCATTAAAATAAAATAATGATAAAATATTCAATTGATCAAACTATTAAAAACTCAGAATTAAGTTACATAAATACATTTTGTTCATTGATGTACAATTAAGATACAATATTGTGGTTTTAATTTACATTTCTCTGATGATTAGTGACAGTGAGCATCTTTTCATATGTCCATTGGCCATCTGTGTGTCCTCTTTAGAAAAATGTCTACTCAGGTCCTTTGCCCATTTTTAATTTCTTTTCTTTTGTTTTTGGTGTTCAGTTTTCTAAGTTCTTTATAAATTTTGGATATTAACCCTTTATCAGATGTATTAATGAATGTGTTCTCCCATTCAGTGGGCTGTCTTTTTATCTTGTTGATGGTTTTCTTTGCTGTGCAAAAACTTTTTAGTTTGACATAGTCCCATTGGTGTATTTTTTTTTCTTCTTTTGTTTCCCTTGCATGGGGGGATATACCAGATAAAATGTTATGAGTAATGTCCAAAAATTCACTGCCTATCTTTTCTTATAAGATTTTTATGATTTTGGGTCTAATACTTGTCATTAATCCATTTTGAATTTATTTTTGTATATGTTTTTGTTTCATTTTTCTATGTGTATCTGTCCAAATTTCCCAACATCATTTATTGAATTGACTATCTATAGCCCATTGTATGTATTTGATTCCTCTTTCAAATATTAATTGACTATAAAGGTGTGGGTTTATTTCTGGGCTATTATGTTCCATTGATCTTTGTGCTGGTGTTTATGCTAATTCCATGCTGTTTTGATTACTCTGACCTTATAGTATAGCTTGATATTCACCTCACACTGAGTAGAATGGTTAATATCAATAAATCAACAAACAACAAGTGCTGGAGAAGATGAGGAGAAAGGGGACTACTTTTGCGCTGTTGATGGGAATGCAGATTGGTGCAACCACTGTGGAAATAAATATATAGATACCTCAAAAATTAAAAATGAATCTACCTTTTGATCTAATGATCCCACTTCTGGGAATACAGCTGCAGACTCCTAAAGCACTATTTTGAAAGAATATAAGCACTCTTATGTTCATTACAGCATTTTTTTTTTTTACAATAGCCAAGATATGGAAGCAGTCCAAATGCCCATCAGTAGATGAGTGGATAGTTATGGGACATTTACAAAATGGCTGTAAAAAAAGAAAATTTTACTCTTTGTGACAGTATGGGTGGGCCTGTCACAGGTTTATTTAAGTGAAATAAACCGGTCAGAGAAAGACAAATATCATATGATTTCATTCATATGTGTGACTTAACGGACACACTGACCTAACAAGGAAAATGGGGACATATTCATAGACAGAGCGCAGGATAACAGCTAAGGGGGAGGGACAAGGGTAGGGGGGAGGGATCAAGTAAAAAGGAGAAAGAACTCATGAACATGGACAACAGTGTGATAATTGTGGGTGGAGGAGTATAAGGGGGATCAATGACAATAGAAACAATACAATAAATAAAAATGTCTAAAAAAGAGATTATACTGCTCTTTTAGTTTCAGGTATACACCATAATGATTTGATATTCATATATATATTGTGAGATGATCACCACAATAAACCTAGTTAAAATCCCTCATCATATGTTACACATTTTTTTTCTTGTGATGAGAACTTTAAAGAGTTACTCTCTAGCAACTTTTAAATATATGAGCTTGTTTTTTGTTTAAGCTTTAATATATAAGTAATACCATGCTATATTTGTCTCTCTCTGACTCATTTCATCTTGTATAATTCCATGAAGTTCCATTTCTATTGTCAAAATAGCAAAATTCCATTACTTGATGACAAATATTATAATTTTAGAATCATTTATATCTATCTATCTATCTATCTATCTAATGTATATGCCATATTTTCTTTATCCATTTATCTGCCAATGGACACTTAGGTTGTGTCCATATCTTGGCTATTTCAAACAATATTGCAATGAAGATGTGGATGCATATATCTTTTCAAGTTAATGTTTTTGTTTTGTTTGGATAAATACTCATAAGTGGGATTGCTTGATCATATGATAATTCTGTTTTTATTATTTTTTTGAGAAAACTCCATTATGTTTTCCATAGTGGGTGCACCAATTTACCTTCCTACCAATCATGCACAAGAATACACTTTTCTCCGCAACCTTGCCAGAACTTGTTATTTCTTGTCTTTTTTGTAAAAACCTTTCTAACAGATATGAGATGGTATCTCCTTGTGATTTTGATTTGCATTTCCCTGATGATCAATAATGCTGAACATCCTTTGCTGAACCAGTTGGTTTGTGGTTATGTAAATAAAGTTTTCTTCAAAGTGAAGACTGCGTGGGTTGGGTGGGGGAGAGAAATTGGGGGAAAAGAGGACAACTGTAATTGAAAAACCAAAAATAAAAATAAATAAAAAAATAAAAATAAATAAAAAATTAAAACAAAACAAAACAAACAAAAAACAAACAAACAAACAAACAAAGTGAAGACTGCATGATACAAAAATTCATGCATATATCCAGTAAGTTCTAAGAAAACTTTATTTTGAACTGATCATTAGGTATTCTAGAAGAACTGGATTTATTTTTCTGAAATTAAAAAAGTATTTTATTTAGTTATTTTTTTTTAAAAAGAGTAAAGGAAGGAAAAAGAGAAGGAGATAAACATTGATGTGAATGGGGGACTAAACCCACACCCCAGGCACATGTCCTGACTGGGTATTGAACTGACAACCTTTAAATTTGTTGGATGACACCCAACCTACTAAGACACACCAGTCAGGGTTTTTTGAAACTTTTCCCTTCAACATATAAACATGACATTGCAATGAATTTGATATAAAACCATATTCAGATGGAAATTATATTCTTAAATATACTAAATACATTTAGAAATTTTAAAAATATCTATTCTACATTTGAAAATGTAGTTTTTTTTAAACATTAGTTTTTTTTGGTTATTTGATTAACATTAGAGCATAATGTCATCTGCTTTCAGAAAGTTTTCTTTTTCTAACTCAAAATAAATAAAAATGCTTGAAATTATTTAAAGCTCATATTTTCATTATTCTTTAATCCCTAACATTTTTACTTGCTTTCTAATTGCTATTTTTCCCCTTCTCCTCTTTCCCTGTATAGGAAGGGTCCAAGTGGATAAAAATGATGGTTGAGTTTATATGAGTGAAGAATAATGAAAGAAGGCAATTTTATTTTAATTTTTTAACAGAACTTGGATTCATTTTATGAGCACTGTGACAAAATGCCATTCTACTGTGTCACGTTGAATTCAGAATAACATTATGAATCTTTATAAATCTTTCCAAGGCACAAAATACTGGTTAAAAAGTTATCTTACTTTATACTTATGTCATATTGTACCAAGTAAGTATATACAAATAAAACATCCTATACATGTTAAGTGTTATAACAGTAAAACACACAAACAAAATCAGAATAATAAAACTTTATAAATTCTTCACCACATAAGATGGCCACCTTTAAAATAACAGAATAAAGTGTTTTTAAATTCAACAATTGTATTAATTAAAATACTAAAATTTACTATATTTTAGCTGATATTTTTCTATAAGATAAATGAGAATAGATACTTATTGAATATAAAAATAAGTATGAGTTATATGAGTTAAAATGTTCAAAGACTAAAATACATAAATATTTATTGAAGCATGGTGGCTTTCTTGTTACTGATTAAGTAATTTAGGTATTTAAATAATGGGACAAATACTTAAGTTATGGGAAAAAACAATTTAATAGTTTATATAATTTCTCAAATAGTTCCATATCATTTTTACAAAAATATCTATTGGGAGCTAATAAGTAATGATATGTTTAACATAAAGAATGCTGAAGTGATTTCTTATTTATGTTAAAACAAGTAAAACTTATCTGGAACTAAAAAACATCTTATCATATATTTTAACATCACTTGGCATTATTACATTTCAAATAAACATAGCTATGATCACATTGAATGCAAAGCAGAATTATTTTCTTTGTTCTTAAAAACAAAAGATAAAGTACTTATTTCACATCAAGACTCTAATAAATAGGCTAAGTTTTCAGCTAGTCCCATTGTGTACATATTACTTATGCCCTGTTTGTCATGAAAACTCTTTTGCTTTTGTAGTCTTAAATGGCAAAGAAGTAAGTTCAAATGATTTGCTATCAGAGCACCATCATGTGGTTAATTTTTGAAAAATTCATTAAAATGAAAAAAAAAATTGAAAGGTGTTTTATGTATAGCCAAATATACATCTGACTTTAAGTTTAAAATACTCCTATTTTTAGCCAATTTGTCATTCATAAGTACAAACAAACAAACAACAACAAAAGAAAAAAAGTGCTCATTATTTGTTTCTGCAAATATGTTCCAACATTTGTAAAGAGTTGTCCTCATCTTTTTTTCTTTTTCTCTTTTAATTTCAACCTGACTCCCTTAAACAGTCTCACTAACTTTAAATTAGCCTCCCAACTGACATAACCAATGCAGGGTGTTTGTTGCCTTGTAGACAATTCTGTTTGCTGCATAGTCTTTTTAAATTGTCTGAAGATGAATTCCTTCTCTTCTCCCAACAAAAGCATACCAGCTCACATTTTCTCCTACCTGAGTAAGGTCTCACCTCCTTCTCCAGTTCCTTGATCCAGAATTCTAGGTTTTTACTTATGCTGCTCCCATTGCCACTGACTTCCCTTTGCCAAATAGAACATGAAGCTCAGACACTGGTGTCTCCTGATTAAGGTTAGTATTTACCACATGGGTTAAGTTACAACCCTCTCCAATATCCATTTCCAACATGGCCATAGATATTCTCCAAGCTTTACACCTTACCTTTATTCAAACTTAACTTTTCTGATTCCCATAACTAGTAAGATAAAGAATAAAATAGCAAATTTTGTATTGCCATCTTGGGCATACACACACACACATGCAAAGACACATATGCACACACATGTACATGCTACTTTACATTACACCAAACTTATCGCAATTGCTACCAAGGATATTGTGCTATTCTTCTTTGTGCATGGAAGGCAATGCCCCGAATGAGTATCTTCATTCTTTCTTGTTCTTGAACGTGCCTCTGGCCCATGCCTTTCACCAAACACTTCCTTGAGTCCCTCAGGCAAAGTTGAGCACGTCTTACTTCCTTCCCACAGTGCTAGCATTTCTGTCAAAGTAGCTATAATACCTATGGTGCTCATGTTTTAAACACATGTGATTCTTCCTACCATGCTTTGTCATTTCTATATTTGTGTCACCATAAAGAAGGAAATGATTGAAATATATAAGGTGTTTAATTTTTTGTTGACTAAAAAGAAAGTGTATCTCGTGTCAATTTACCGTTTTAGTTTCTGAATGTGTTCTTTCTTAGTCTTAACTTGCTGATATAAAGCTCGACATGTTTTGCAGAGTACTTAAAAAGTAGTGTTCTACTGATTATACAAATGGGAACAATGAAATTCAGGGAAGAAAGATAGCATTTTAAAAATCACAGACTTTGAATTAAATTATTTTATATACTTTTACTTGAACTCTTGTGAAGAATATTATATAATAAAAGTAAAATGTGAGAGTTGTCATTCAAGGAAGCTAAAAAGAGTTGGCCTCCCTAGATTATCATAATTTATGTGCCTAGAAATAATATATTTTACTTAAAAATTTATAATACTTGATAAATTCCTTTATCATTTTTATGAACCAAAACCTTGAAATAAAAGCACCAGTTCTTCTAATTCTTTTCTGTTATGTTTTATATTTGTTACTGAATTTGTTCCAAAATTGTTGTCACTAAAATATGGATATAGAAATAATGTCTGTGATTCTCAAGTAAGTTAATTAAATCTGTCAGAGATATGCAGTGCTGCAAAAAACTACAGTATATACCTTGCCAAGAGAAAAAATTAAATGCTTTTCTGGTAAACGGTTTTGTAACAAAAATTTTTAGAGTTAAGTTGTATAAAATATATGTGTCTTCGTTTTAATATTTTTATTTGGAAAACACTTTTTGTTTAGTAATTCCATCACTACCCTAATTTTTTTTTAATTTTAAAACTGAAATACTATTACCATTTGTCAAAATGAATATCCACATTTTAAAAATTGTTATTTGATTGTTTTCTTTTTTGTTATAGGGTCATGCATTCTCACCTAACAATGTAACAGCTTTTCTTCATTAAATAATTGCTTAACTATTATTTTGGGATAAATGTTGAGTTGAAGTCCTGCCTCCATGTTGATAAGATCTATACAGATTCTCCCATTCGAAGCTCTCACACATAAACATTCTTTCCAAATACATGACATCCAAACTTTAAATTTTTTCTGTAGGACTTACCACCCAACATACTGTATACATTTTGCTCACTTATGTTATTGTTGTCCATCAACTCCCAGGAGACAGTGATGCTGAGCAGCACCCAGGGAGCCAAGGGAGGACTCAGCCAGATCCACGTTCTTGTCATGGAACAAAAAGGAATTCGAGAGTATGACAGAAAGTTTTAGCAAAGCACAGTTAATTTATTAAAGTGATAGTATGATAGATTAAAGTGATAGATAAAAGTGGGAGCAGGAGACCCCGGAGAATGAAATGTGCCGATGGGGTCTAGGTGGAAGAGTTTTATTAAATGTAGACAAGGTGGAAGAAGGTAGGGGGGTCCTCTAATGGGGTGACTGCCAAAGCAGTTGGCCCTTGTCTCTCCTCTCTAGATAAGAATTTATTTTTGGTTCTCCTATTTACAGGACATTGGGGAGGGAAAGCAGGGGAACAGGTAATCAGCGAAGGTCCTTTCTGTGATGTTCCAGCCAAGACAGAGAAGAAGCTGAGCAGAGCCGGAGCCCGTTATTCTCCATTCTAACTTTCCTACCTCAATAGCTAGCTCCATGCAGGTGGTGATTTTTGACTGCCTTATCCCGGCATCTATAACAACGTCTAGAACATGGAAGGATATTCTAGAAATATTTGTGGAAAGGAAGAATATAGGGCCCTCACTGATCTTATCTCAGGCTCATTTCCCAATGACTTCCCTGCCCCTAGTCCTGCTGGCATTGTCTCTCAGAGATGTTTTTTTTCTGTCTGCTTTATGGAATGTTGGCCCCTCCCGAGTTCCTGCGCCATTACTGTGTTTTCCTCCTAAATCTTATCATGAACTAAAAATTACATATTTATTTATTTTCATTGTGGCTTTCCCTTTTATAGTGTAAAATCCATGATAAAATGGACCTAGTTTAATTTGCTTACCAAGATATCCTCAATCCTACCAGGATGCATGGTAAAATTGAGTAAAATATTTTATTTAATTTATGTGGATTTAGAATAGATCAACTAAAGAAGTAGGTGCAGACATTTACAGGTGATATAGGTGATTTAAGAAACAGTAGTGTTTTAGAAGAATTTATTATAGAATGAGAAAGTGTTACAAACAAATAAATGACCTAACTGCTCTATTGATCATAAAATGAAGTTTTGGGAAACAGTTTCTTCTAAAATGAGGATGAAAGTAAAGTGATATCTTTGTAGTTCATGCTGGTGTAACAACTTTACTTTACAAGTGCTTGTTCATAGTGTATTTTCACTGTGGCTCAGCCTGGCATAAATCTGTTTTCTAAACTTCTTATCTTGAAACCATTAGTCTGTTTTATCTAAATAACAGCTTTGGGTTATTTGGGTTCCCTGACAATTTTTTTTCCATTGACCTTTAATATCTACTACTATAAAATTAAGAGACTAGCATCTTAATTACTAGAGGATACTATTTTTGAAGAGTGATGGTGTTACTGTGTTGGAGAAAATGATACATGCTCATCATAAAAATATTAAAACATTATAGAAGAACACAGAGTAAAGAAAGATGAAGGCACAGCTATTGTGAATCAGAGAATGCTGTAACTGGGTCTTCAGCTCAAGATCTCTAAGTTGGAAATCGAGGTGCCCACCCAGACTGCGATCTGGCTGAGATTTAAGGCATTTTTCCAAGATTATTGGCTGATGACAGAATCCTTTTCTTTGTGGCTTTATGACTGAAAACTCTGTACTTGCGAGGCATTGGCCACAGTCCAGTCTCATTTCTGACAGGCACCCCCTAAGCACTTGCTGGCTGGGCTTTTGCAGTCCCAAGTTGACTCAAGGCCAGGAGGGAATCACCTGTAGCGCTTCCTTCTGTCACAGGTTCACAGGATTCAGTGAGACCCCTCAAGTCAAGTATTCTTTTTAATTAACTCAACATTGAGTAAGAACCTTAATTATATTTGCATAATTAACTTCTTCATAAAACAGCAAATTCAGGGTTTTATATCCCATTCCATTCACAGGCCCCTTGCACACGCAGGGGCAGGGGATTATACAAAAGTACAGGTCATTGTGTTATTGGTGGGAAACAAGTTGTCATGGTAACTAGAGGAAAAGTATTTCCTGAGACCCACGTGGGAGGATCGAACTCTGTAGAATGGTTTATTGATGATGTAAAATCAGAAGGGTTCCCCTCCTGACTTCCCAATATCCCACCTCTGTCAGTTCCACAATTGAAAAACACTAAACCATGTCCTCAGCAAGGCCAAGGCAAAAGCCAGTGTGCAGTTTCTGCTCCATATTAAAATCCAGTCCAATGCAGCATCCACCTGGCTTAGCATGTATTTCTAGTGGCAGAGTTGTATGCCCTTAGGTGAGGGCACAGGAACACAGAAACAAACAGGGAGAGTGCATTACCAGGTGAGAGAGAGAGAGAGAGAGAGAGAGAGAGAGGACAGAGGAGAGGAGAGGAGAGGGCAGACTTTGTTCCCCTGGGATTATATTAGGTTATTAGGTTGGTTTGGGGAAAAACCAGATGCTTTTTCAAAATGAACAATTAATTTCCCAGGTTTTCAGGGGTTTGGGACGGGTTCACACCCCCTAGTTAGACTGACAGGTCCCTTTGGTCCAGCACCTCCCCTTGTACTTCCCAACAATCCGGTACTGAGAGTGGAAGGGAAAAGTGTTGAACCCCTCGGGGGACTGGTACAGTGGTCCCCGGGAGTATGAAAGGCTGTAGCAAACAGGCTTAAGTTCCCAGGTTATTAAGCTCAATGTCTAACTTCCTTTTACTCCCCTTTCCCAGCTAATGACTGTGGACTACTGCTAGGGGGCAAAAATCTTGGGGGCATCTTGGAATTCTGTCTACCAAAGCTGCTGTTTTAAAATGTCTTAAATATAACCCTAGCTCTGCATTTACTCAATATTCTCTGTCTCATGATGAGTCCTAGAAGAGCTCAGAAAGATTTTATTTATTTTTTTTGTATTTGATATGTAAACCTAAAAATAAACGGCCCAAGTGAGAGACAGCAAGCATTTATTTGAGATTCAAAAGAATAGCTATCCATGCCTTGGATGCTGTGGCTCAGTGGATTGAGTGCTGACCTGCAAAATGACATGAAAGGTCACTGGTTCCATTTCCAGTCAGGGCACAGGCCTGGGTTGCAGCACAGGTCACCAGTTGGGGTATGTGTCAGAGGCAACCAACTGATGTTTCTCTTGCACATTGATATTTCCCTTCCTCTCTGTATCCCCCCCTTCACCTCTCTCTAAAAGTAAATAAATAAAATAGTTTTAAAAATAGCTATCCAGTAGCACTGGGTTAGGCAGAAAACCAAATAGTGTTCCAATTAGTAGGTGAAGGCAAGGGGTCTTTATAAAAAGGGAAGGAGTATACTTATTTAAATAGTAGGAAGGAATTTCCATGGATGTTAAAAAACTAAGGAAGGAATTTCTATAGGCGGGGATGAGCTAACTTAATAATGCTAATTCTAAAGAATGCCTTGAATTTTGGTCTGTCAATCCTGTCTGCTTTTCTGTTAGCTTAGTTGTACCTCTGATTGGAAGACAATGCTGCGTGTGAGGCCCAGCCAAAGGTTATTTGGCCAGTTGTACATTCCAAAGTTCTGAGAAATAAGACAAATGATGTAGTTCCTCTGGAATGGCACCTCTGATTCCATTTAAAATAGCTCAGTTTGTATTGTTTTTCATATGCCATAAATTACTTATCTTTCTCTGACATATTAAAATCATTTGGCACTTAATCCTTTAGGTAGTTTTTCAATAAAGAGCAAAGAAAATGACTAAAAACAAAGATACTAAAAAGTTATTTCTTGCTCAAATCCTCTTTTCATACTATGATCAACAATTAAATATATTAAATTCCATTTCTCCATGTTCTGGTTCCTTACTGTACAACTTTGTACAACATCAAAAGCCTTCTGAAAATTCTGTTCTCACAAATTATCCTTCACTGAAACACGCTTAGGAACAAGGAGTTACTCAACTACATTTTTAAAAATTGATCATTTACTTACTTTTTTAGAAAGGTTCTTAAAATTGAATGGGTCTTAAGAAATGCCATAAAGTTTTTTTTTTTTTTTTCTTGTGCAAGGGCTAAACTTGCTCACCTTTGTAATGGTAGATTTCTGTCATAGAATATGATTGTTTTCTAACACAAAGAACCCTGTTCATTCTATATTTATTTCTAATGTTAGAGTTTGTGTTGATTGTAAAGTAGATGAATTTCATTCAAGTGGAGGGTAATCTGTCACATGGGTTTGATACAGTCAGCTGGATAGACATCAGTATTATTTATTTATTTTTTTAACTATTCAGTTTTAAAAGTGGCATTACCTAAAGGTCAGGGTAAGGCCATTTGGATATCATTGAGCCGTTTCTCCTATAATTTTCTTCAGTTCTTTGATCACTGCAGGACATCAGTTTTCAGCTGAAAAAAAAAAAAAAAAGAAATGTTATGTACAGAAAGATTCATTCATCTCACTTTGCATCTCCCTGACCACCAAATGTTTGCCTGCTGTGATAAGTAAGGAGTTCTTAAAAGGCATAGACTCTGTCTGAGTTCCTTAAAAAATATAGAAAAGGTTTTAGAATTCTGCCTTCATTTCTAGGCTTGAAATGGACTTTAAAGTAGAGAATCAAGTCTATCACATAGCTGTGAAATTTTAATCAAATAGGAAGCATTTTAATGTGTAGGAGAAAGTATAGAAGGAAGTGAGAAATAATTGGTATTAACTTCTACATTCTAGGATAAATGTTCATTCTGGGCCAAAGAAGGAGTATGAGCCAGAGCAGCTCAAAAAGCATTTAGTCAAAAGGACTTAAGATGTTCAAGCCAAAATAGTCTTAGACATTAGGAGTTAGGGATCACTGTGATAGAAAAATCATGTTGGTTAACATTCACAGTGCATATAGAATTTACAAAAACAGAAAATATATTTTCTATTTCTTTAATTTGGAGTAGCTACTACAGCCCTGTATCTTACACATTCATCCGTCTCTTAAGGCATCAGATTTCCCTTGAACACTTCAACTGATAGGGAACTTAGTACTCCTTCAGACAACTCATTCCCTAAACAAGATGACATGTTTTTTACTATTCTGAGTTTGTTGACAAGAAAGAGAGCTAACCTTAATTGTCATTGTATCTTTCTGTCCTCAGGATGTCTCCAAGCATTAACACCACATAGACCATCAATATTTTAAAAATTAATTCAATTTTCATTGAGTTAATTTTTTTAATATTTATTTTTTCAAATCTGAGGTTTACCATTTTAATAATTTAAATTAGTATTAATTCTATAAGACACTAATGGAATAAGCCTAGCTGAAATTTATAATAGCCGTTCAATATGTGAAGAAAATGCATCCTGTCTTGCTTTGATCCTCATTCTGGATTAAACATTTCCAGTTGTACATTATCTGTGGCAGTTTCATGCTTTTCTCTTGAATAATGTTTTGTTATCCTATTTTGCAAATCAGTTTTATTTTTATGAGTTTAATATTTTTAACAAAACAAGGTGTGGGCCAATCAAACCAAAAGCATCATAGGATTATCAACTTTTTTTCAAGATAATATATTTGTAGTCACATAACCAATAGTTGTAATATCAACCATGGCAGTTATATGCCATTTTTTTTACTTTGGCTTAAAGAAGTGTCAAAATTCCTAACAAGAAAGAGATGGAAATGGAAGAAAATCAATATTAAATTTAAATAATTGTGAGGTAAGCAACTTAAAATATAAAAAGCAAAAGAAAGCATTAACTATAGAGCAGTTATAAAAACATGAATTAAAACTGGACAAATGAGATAAAATGAAGAAAATAATTACAGGGGAAATAAACAGATCCCTCTGAATTAAAATCACTGTGAAAAAGATAATGTCAAGTCCAAAAGATATTACTATTTGCTATAATAAACTCCATGGAATTGTGATAGTTTTTGAATATTTGACAGTAATTTTTAGATTTTCTTTTTCCATTTTCAGAGAGAACACATAAAACAATAATCTAGTCCTTGAAAGACAGAAACACACATCCTTTATTTTCCCCAGGAGTCCTGAAGTAAAAAACAGATGTGTCAACACAGCAATTAGCAAGTCTAGCAAGTTGTAGGGATCCTTCTAGAGGAAATTAATTTAGAAAACAGAAACTTTTGAAGGGCTCAGTAAATTTCCATGTTAGTGTTAATTTCATGTTATCTTAAGTTTTCATGGGTGGTTAGAAAGGTTTTCTCTTATATAAAACACTACAGCAACACCATATTTCTAGAATATAATATATTTTAGTTATTTTAAACATAAAGTTAATATTCAGAATAAAAGTGAATATGAGCAGTTGTAAAGTTAAAATAGTGATTTATGGACAAATTACTTTCAAATATTATATTTCACAGTTTTCTTTAATTTGATTATATATTTTCAAAACCTTAATTATTGGTAAAATATCCTGACAATGCCTAATAATTACACATCCTAATAATTATATATTCGAGACTAAAACTCTTCATAATGAACAATGTGCATGTTTTTTAAATCCTTATACAGTCCTTTTCTAGCAAAAAGATCTACACATTTAAAAGTGTTTAATATAAAATTATATTATTGTCAAAATAAGAGAGGTGGTCCAAGAAAAAACATATTCTGTTATACTAAATTTAAACATGGAACATAGAGTATCCTCAATGACCCAGCTGCAAGTGTTATGTTTTAATTACTACTAACCTCCACTAGATGTCAGTATTGCGTAAGAACAGAAAATGTTCCCTTAAAAGTCCTTTTGCTGTTTTAACTGCCCACGTGAAATGAATAAACCCCACCTAGCATGTATGCGCATATATATCATTTTAATATGTGCAACTGATTGTTTTTACAAGTTACGCACACTCTTCTACAAGTGAGTGATTCTTTTATTAAAGCGTTCCTTCATCCATTCATTTTAAAGGGCAATGAAATGTTAAAACCAATACAATTTGTATTCACTTGCAAATGATCTGAAGCAATGTTCACTACCTTTGCGCATTCTTTATGAACGTGCCTGCTCACTTCCGGTTTGTCCTCGCTACAGCCATTAGATTTTGAAACAAAGAAGGCGTATACTTTTAAAGTAGAAGCGTCCAACCTTCACCTTGACCACCGGTTCCACTCCGTGGGCCCTTTCAAAGACACGGCCACAGTGAAGATCAGCGTGCTGGACGTGGAGGAGCCCCCGGTTTTCAGCAAGCCGCTCTACACCATGGAGGTTTACGAAGACACGCCAGTCGGGACCATCATTGGTGCCGTCACTGCGCAAGACCTCGATGTGGGCAGTAGTGCTGTTAGGTAAGAAAAATAAACTTTTTTTTTTTTTTTTTTTTTACTGTGTCAGAAAAAGAAATAAAAGTTTAAAGAATACTTTGTCCAAACTTGCATGCAAGTATAACCATTTCACATAAATATTAGCAGGAAAGCCACAGGGTTTGAACAAAAGCCAAAAACGTCTGACATAAATCCCTGCACCAGGGCTTATCCATGGTGTGATGCTACACATGCCACTCAAGCTAACCGAACTCAACTTCTCCTCTCTAAAATGCATTTAATAATGCAACCTTCAAGAGTGATTCTCGTGATTAATTATATTCAGATAATTTACAGTGCCTGGAATATAGCAAACATTTAATACATTTTCAATTAGTCTAAAGTCTCTGCCTCTCACCAAAAGAGTCTGGAAAAAATAGTTTTACCGTTTGCCGGTTGCAGTTCATTTGCTGTCTGCCGATGGAAGCACAGGTAGAGTCCGCTCTTGGGTAAAATGAATCACCGAATTTCTCAAAACCCAGACTTTGCCAGGAGTTCCTACTGACACAAGGCTGCTGGGTAGTGAGTCAACAAAGCAATCCATGGAGTAAGAAAATGTTAAGAAAATCACTTTTCCCACATCCTCAAACCCATAAACTCCATTTGCACAGCTGAAATGTGGTGGGACCTTCCTTTTCCTCACGCATACATTGATCCTGCAACATATTTTGAGACCTGTTCTCATTCAATTTTGCTTCTTCTGCGTGTTTAAATTCCTTGCACATGCCCACATCACACATGCGTACACGTACTGATATGAGTTGAGGGTGAAGAAAGAGAGAGGGACAGAGAATCTGAATCTGAATCTTGTGCCTCTAAAATGTGGGGACTTGGAATACATACAAGAACCAAAGCAAAGAAACTTCAGGTAGCTTTTAATGCAAAACACTACTCTGTTGTTTTAGGGAAAATATGTAGACACATATATCATAATATTTTATGCCATGGGGGGATAAATTATTTTTAAAAGATAGAGCAGCCATAAGCCATAACCTCAACACATTCATAGCATATTGGGAAATCTCAGGAAATGTCTTGAGAGCATGCAAGCTTTGCTCATCATATTAATCTGAATCCATCTCCCAAGGTGGCCCAAATAATTTCCTTCTTGAACCATATCTGTGATCAGCACAGGACTATAAATAAATTTAAATATTTGTCTTGGGAATGAAAGGTAAGAAAAATAGCAATTGCTGAGCATCCCTACATATCAGGTCAAATGCTGGTTAATTTACTCATTGGATTCAAGTTGTTGTTCTGCTTGTCCATATAACAGCATGATTCATTTCCAGCTAAACTCCAGAAAACATTATTTATTACCAGTATTTGGAGAAGTATTCTCAAGAATCTGCCACATTAGGGGTTGTTATATATTAATCTGTCATCTTTCATCAATCTTGTTCTTAAAGCCCACATGTGCTGTTGATAATGGTGAAAGTGGGAAATGCCTAGTGAATAGATTTACAGGTACTTTCAAGAATGTAAACAGTTATGGAAGAAATATTGAAGGTTGTAAAGAAAGTAATACAAAAGTAAATAAATATGGAATAAAACCCTCTACAGTGTGATAAATGAGAAGAATTTGGGGACAGTAAAACATGTTATCTTGGAGAACATGCTAGGTTGTTTAAATTTACCATATGTTCTATTTTTTTGGACTGATATAACATAAAGTTAAATATGAATACATTATGATTTAAGGTAATAACTGAAAAAAAAAAAGCCTATAAGTAAAACAAACAAACAAACAAAAACACTTGTTAAAGGTAAGGTGAGAGTTACCAACTTCCAAATACAAGAAAATGGTTAGAGTAAAGACCCTGGTATGAAAAACAAACGAAAGCTACATTTTAGAGAAACTCTCCAGCTAGAAACCCCCCTTTTTTTTTTTTTTAATGTCACAGGAGCTAGTGTCTGACAAGTGTGCTACTTTATGTGAAATGAAGTAGTATCTCCAGTCTTACTTTGAACGGTACTGACTCACTAAAGCTGTAGACACAGGTTGATTCCCATGAGGGGTTGTCAAATGATAAGGATGCTTTTGAATCAACATGAAAGTTGTCTTTCTTCCATGTCCTGGGAGTAAACAATATGCTTGAATAATGTCAGTTGATGAAACATGTGGTATGAATAATCTTTCTTGGTCTGAAAACATGTTTGCTAACTAAAGAATGGTAGTAAAAAATAAGCTGTGAAAAATAAGCATCAAAATTTAAAATCATTTGACATGCTTAGGTATGCTGTTTTGTTTTCTTTTGCTTAACTGTCTTTTCACTTGGTTATTTTGCAAGATATTAATACTACTGGGTATTTATTAATGTTACTTTTTTATCATCATCAATCATCACTGTGCACAGCAAGAGCCAGAATGCAATGACATTAATCAAGGATTGAAAGAGATCAGAAGAAATGTTTAATTAGTTGTAATGCATCAAAATATGCCATATCCAGTTGGTCCCTCCTACCCAGCCTTGATTTCCTTTTTTCACCTAGATTTTGTAATTTTCATTCAATATTTTTTTTGTATTAGTTTCATGTATACAGTATAGTGGTTGGACAATCATGTTCTTGACAAAGTGATCTCTCCCGATGTTTCAAGTAACCACACGGCTCCATGCACAGTTATTAGAATATTAGAGACTATAGTCCCTATAGCTACCCTGGCTGGTTTGGCTCAGTGGATTGAGCGTCGGCCTGCGAGCTAAGTGTCGCTGGTTCGATCTTCCAGTCAGGGCACATCAGAGAAGGAAAACTCTGACTCCAAAAAACCTCCGCTGCCTTGCGGCATACCTCTTCAGGGGAAAGGCTAAGGGAGTAAACCCCGACAGAAAATCCGGAGCCGGAGTCCCTAAGGCGGTTTGACGTTGTAGTCAATACCGGCAACTCCTGCGGCGCACCTGAAGCCAAGCTGTATTGACTCCGTCTTTCCCTTGGACCCTTCAGCTGCGAAGAGAGGGGGGGTCTGCTGCATGGGCAACAGCAGACCCTCCATATCACCCTGCCCAGGCTCTGTAGCTTCAGCTCCACTGGAGAGGACACTCCAGCGTCATCGCAAGATGTCGATTCAACACGGGAGGAGACAGATACCGTGTCACTCCCGAGTCGGACTGCACAGCCATTCTCGGCGGTGCAGATAGACTCTTAAGAAGCTACACCATCGTCTCTCGAGACGGACAGCTGCCGACGAGTCCCTATAGTCTACTTTACATCCCTGTGACTATTTTATAGCTACCAATTTTTACTTCTTAATTTCTTCACCTTTTATACCCAGTCTCCCACCTCCCTCTCCTCTGGCAATCATTACTTTATTCTCTGTATCTATGAGTTAGTTTCTATTTTGTTTGTTTGTTTTGTTTTTTAACTTCCACTTTGACTTATTTCACATATCTTGGTGCCTTCCATGTCCATCCATACTGTCACAAATGGTAAAATTTCATTATTTTTTTATGTCCAAACAGCATTCCATTGTATACAGGTACTACAGATTTCTAATCCACTTGATCTATTGATGGGCCCTTGAGTTGCTTCCATCTCTTGGCTATTGTAAATAATGCTGCAATTAGTGTAGGAGTGCATATATTCTTTTGAATTAGTGTTTTGTATTTCTTAGGATATATGCCCAGAAATGGAATTACTGGGTTATAAGGCAGTTTCATTTTTAATTGTTTGAGGAAACCTCATACTGTTTTCCATAGTGACTGCACCAATCTGCATCCCCATAAACAGTGCATGACAGTTCCGTTTTCTCCACATCCTGGTCATTCTTGTTGTTTGTTGATTTATTGATAATAATAATTCAGACAGGTGTGAGGTGGAATCTCGTTGTGGTTTTAATTTTCATCTCTCTGATGACTAGTGATGTTGAACATCTTTTCATATGTCTATTGGCCCTCCGTGTGTCACTTCTTTGTTTCAGTACCAAGGAGTGCAATTGTTGGACCATTATCAAAAATATATTTACATTTGCAAGAAAATGCCAAAAGGTCTTCCATTAAACCAAACTGCTTCAAAGTCTCTGAAGGATAAACTAAAGTCCAGGTATAAAGCTTTGGGAGCAGATGAAAGTTGGGATTCAGATATAAAAGGATGCCCGGTCAGAAGATCATGTGTGACTATTTATAAAATGACCATAATAAATGAGGAAGGCTTAAGCAATTAGAGGAAATAAAGCATAACCATTATAATCTTAATGATACTAGATTATGATACATTTTTTCTTTATTTAGAGTTATATTTGAATATCACATTCTTCCAAATGTCAAAATTTAAGGACAGAGAGTTATACCTTATACAATAATTATAATTTTGTAAAGTGTTTAGTTTCTCATCAAATGAGATGCCATCTAAGCTATCTGAGATTTAACATTTAATTCCACTAAAGAGAAAATAATAATGAGAAGGAGGATTAGAAAACAGAAATACATAATAGGAACTAATAGGAAATTGACAACTATTTAAGTTTGTGAGAAACATACTGAGATTCTTAAGAAAATATTTTAATTTTGATTGTTAATGAAACATTTACAGTCTAAATGTTGCTGTATGAGGTGTAGGTTTTTTAGAAAAAAGTGTTTGTGGAAATTAATTGAACTAAATTTACTTTCATTTTATTATGTGCCACAAGACAAAAAAATTTAAAAAAACATACACATTAGCAAATAAGAAAATACAAGAAATGTTGAGCTATTATTATTACCTGAACAAATGAATACTCCCCCCCTATAACTTGAATCATTACTCCTATATCTTTATTGCTTGAAGAATGAGAGGTAATCCTTTTAGAGTAACTATACCATCAAGTACTTTTTTTTTTTTTTTTTTAAGTCTGAAAATTGGGTCACGGTCAGTGCTAGCTTTTCCATTAACTGTGAGGAAGTTATTAAGCAAATTAAAAGTAACAGTTTTAAGGAGAATGCTTACCTAAGAAATAAAACAGAACTTTTAAAGACATTAGTGAAAAATAGTTTACAAAAAGTAATAAATGTATACTCTGTCAAGTGGCCTGCACAGATTGTGTTAATGCTTTAATTTTTGATTTCTATTAAATTGTTAAACTGGTTTCTTAGCAACAGACACCATGCATACTTGTACAAAGTATAGATTTGTTTCTTTTTATATAGTTCATAAACATTTCTGTTTTTATTTGAATTTTATATTTCATCTACTCACCAAATAAGTACAACTCAAATTCTGTATTTAAGGATTTTGTCCATTTACACAGGTGAGTTAGGCTAAATTAGACAATCCATATTATAATGTTATGATTAATTGCAATGAAAATATTATTTGACCTTAAGATTGAATCTGGATTATCTCCACATAACATATACTTTGTTAGTTCACTCTGGTATACATTTTAAAAATTATCTAGACGTTTTAGAACTGGGTCACCTATTCTTTGAAATATCCAGGAAACATAGTGGTGGTTCCATTTTTAGTCCATTGATGATCATTTCTTATAAATGCTTCTTCATTGCTATATGGGGAAAATTATCATAATAAAAAATAGTAGGGTTGTCTCATATTTATCACTGAGTCACACACAGAGATTAGTCAGTCACATAAAGGTAGAACACCAGAAAACTGCTATAGTTTTGGAGTCTGACCAACTATGGAAAGATGCTGAAGATGTTTAGTTGAGTAGGAAATTTTTAAATAAGTTTTTGGAGTACTCCAGGGGACATAAGTTTTCTGGGACAATGCCATCCATAGAAAAGGAGGCATTGAACCTCTCAGAGTGACAGAGGTAAAAATTAGATGCCAGCAATTAGTAAATGAGTGCCAGACAAATGCACTGTAAAATTGGACTTAGATATTTGTGCTCAAAATTTGTACTTCTGGGGTTCATGGGGGAGCTTTGTGGCTCAGGTATTTTAAAGTTGAAGGTTATGTATGTCACATCTTGGTCTTAGAACTAAAGCCTACATTTGTATGGTAGGCTTTTTTATTTTATTCTGGAAAGTAATACACCATAATCAATAATGTAGACAGAGAGACAAAGGAAAGAATGGATACATACACACACACTCACACACACACACAATTTTATGCCAAGGCACATGTATATCTTCTCTTATTTCATCTTTACAACACTCACTATTCCACTGTTTGGTAAGTATTATTGTCCAAATATTATTGGAGACAAACAGAATAGGCTTAACAAGAAAGTTGATCACGTGATTGTTTAAGGTAAGTGAAGGAACTAGCATATCATCCTAGTTCTCTCTGTCCAAAAAGTCGGTGTTCTTCATGCTATATTTCACCGCATCTCATTGGTAGTTAATCTATGGAAACAGATTCTGCATCAGTGTTAGTCTGAACTGACCAAATAAATTAACTTGCTTACTAATCTTTCAAGATGATGGATTTAGGTTGATAAATATATAGAAACATAAAACAAAAAGATAGACATGTTATTTTATGTATACATTGTTTTGAATTTTTAAATGTTATCAGAAAATCTTAAATTTACAATTAAAAATGGCATGTGTGCATTGATTCATTGTACAAAACAAGACTTCTTTTTGAATGAGCTTTGTAAATTACAGCATTGCTAAAAGTTATAATTAACTAGAAGTCAAATGATTAGCTGTCCCAATTTAGTCCTGTACTGAAGAGTTTACTGAGTCTCAGGATTTTCAGTACGAAAACTGAGAATGTCCTCACAAACCAGAAAGAGATGATTGTCCTAAATGAGACATTCTTAAAGCCCTAAATATGCTGCTTTCAAGCAGAAATATTTAGCTATTACAGAGGTAGAGAAATTGGAATCTGTGCATTGAATTTTATACGGTACTTAAGTAGCAGCATTCAATTTTGAGGTAGTTTTTGGTAAATGGAAAACAATTTATATACTTTCTACGCACATGTTTGCCTTTTCTACCTAAAACCCTTTGAGTTTCTTGAGGATAGCTTATTTCACTTTGTTTTGCAAAGGATCTGCTATGTTATTTTGGAGCTACTCCTCAGTGAACCAAGCATACATGGTGAAAATTATTTTTTAAAATTATTAAAAATTAAAAATCAACTATTTCCTTTCCCTGGAAATTTCCCTAAAAACAAATAGCAAATGAAGAAATATTTTCTGATGAAAATGTACTGAAACATTTTAACAATGGCAAGAGACTGTGGCACTTGGCACGGGACTTAATACCCACCCTCCCACTCGCATCTCCCAACTCAGTTTGATAGGAAATCCGTTCTGCATATGTGTGGTTGACAGGACATGGCTCTTCTCATCTCCACTCCCCATTGAGAGATATAATATCTTACCAGCAGAGGCAGGGGGAAGCATTTCTCATGCTCTCCAGCTCTGAGTTTCGGAGATGGGCAGCTTGCTTCTCTCAAACGTCCCCCTGGCAGGCAGGTAATATGGGACCCAATCACTCGCTTTATTTCGTTGGTTCCCGGGGAGCCAAAATGAGAAGGCCACTCTTTGCCTTCACCCAGTGCCTGAAGCAGTAGCTCAGGGAATTTTCCGGGGTTGTAGAAAACACATAAGAATAGAGAATTCAGTAGCTCTTCTGAAAATGCTGACTTTCCTTTATTTTTTCACTTTCATAGACATAAGATTATAAAAAGTGATAATTACAGAAATGTTTTACTGGAATTTTGAATATATAGATATAGTATAGATAAAACATATGTAACCACATGTATACATACATATTTAATAGAACATAACTACATAAAATAACATTTCTCTTTTTTTAGAAATAAATTAAAATGAATTAGAATATAATTTTAGATTTATATGGTAGAACCCAGACACTAAGAAAACCCTCAAAAGTAGGGTAAACAAATCATTCAAATCTAATATCACACTGAAATTATTTACTTATTGCAAAAGAAACTAAACAGAGAAGAAATATAAGAGCCTAATACCACACCATCATAATTTTGATCTTATACAACTGAAAAATTTAAATAACTGGAGCTTACCTTATTAAATAAAAAATCTCTGAACTAATAAGTTTAATTAAAAAAACTGCATTGTTACAGAACTCTGTGAATATGCTAAAATTATTGAAATACTCAGGTTAAACTAGGAATTATAGAGATGCAAACAGAACTATTATTTTTAAAAGGTTATGAAAAAATTATATGTTTGAAAATTGAGGATTTATTGAAGTCTTGGAGTAGAGTACATTTATACAAGTCAGACCAAAAGTGCTGGTTGAAAACAATGATTGGAAAGTATTGCTTTCCATGCAAAGTAAGAGAAATAGATTCCATTCTATATGAGTAATAGCAATAACATCTCAGCATTGTAGAGTATTTTTAGAATCTCCAACCATATTTAAATTCGTTCTACTACACCTGCACCAAGCATTTGTATAGTCAATATTTGATTACTCCTGGTGCTTACTGTTTCCTGAGGATACTCATTATGACCTTGAGCAGCTCTGATAGGTCTTTGTTGTAGTTATCTGAAATCATAATTTATTTAGATTCCATTCTCTTGATCACATGAATATCATTATCAAATCAAAGGCAGCTAGCACGTTCTTCTGTCTCTTTCCTTTAGCCATATTCCCAGTTATTTCAAGCACTTCTCATAACCAGTTGAATCAAGTCACTTTATAATCCCGGTTGCTTTCTTTGTCTCCTGGCAATATTCTGATATACAGGAAATGCTTATAGTCTGGTCCCCTTTAAATATGCCCACCGTATGTCCTAAAATGTGATGAACATTTCATCCATACCCTAATTATACCCTTTGATAGTCTTCAATACCCACAAGATCATGTTCTATCTCCTTAATATAATTTAAGAGGCACTCCTTGAACTAAATCACTTATCTTTGTTCATGTTATTGTGCCTCAGATATTTTTTCATAATTTTCTAAAACTTATAATCAGTTTCCCACACAAACTCCATGGCTTTGTTACTGTCATTGCAGCTTTCTGAAACACCTTTCTTCCTCTCCCCACTTTGTCTGCCTCACTTTGCTCCTCCATAATTTCTTTATGGTTTCCAACATCAGCTGAGCATCATGGGCAGGAAGGTTTGTCTGAACCAGAAGGTTTGAACTGGGTGTCTTTTCTTTGCACTTTGTAATGTCTTTTTTGTTCCTCTAGCCAGTGTTAAAATCTTCTGTTTATATGAGTCTGTCCAATGAGACTCTACATTGGTGGGATTGCACTTGACTGATTTTTATATGTTTCCATTCTAATACGGTGTCTAGAACATAATGGGCATCATATAATTGAACACAGTCTATACCAGCATTCTTCCAGAAATGTTATAGTCACTAAAGAGATTCAGTGGCAATTTTCTTAATTTAGTCATGAGCCAAATTGACTAAAGATAGGGGTACTGGGAGAAAATACTTTCTTGTTCAGAAAAGGAGTGTATGTAATAAGGAGAATTAAACTCATTATATCCTGTACAGCCTGACTTTCAAAGGCACCTTAACTTCATTGATAATTTTTGAGAGCTTTCCTATGTGACAGGATACGACAGTAAAATCCTAAGACATCAATGTATTCTCACTTCTCAAATCAATGAAGACTTATCAAAGGCAGACTAACAGTGTTACTAAAACCCTGGTTGTGTAATACTCAGCAAACTCCTGGTTCCTAAATCAGTTACTAACAAATATCGACAAGTTAAGAGTCATAAATCTCATCTATAAAAGCAAAGTTGTTTTGATTTAGCACCAAAATAATATGCAACTGCCATGGTTTCGAATAATCAGTCTGTCAAAAAAATACCTTACTATTTTGTAATATATATCTTAACTAATGTTCCATGATGAATGGATAAATCATTTTCTTGGATTGGGGATTTATGGGCTGATTATTATGATGTCATCTGCTTTCAGCCAGTGTTTGTAATGACCTTGCCTTGATTAAGCCAGCCAGAATAATAATGATAACTATATGGTGCATTGAGCCTTATAGCTAACAGAGCCCTTTCCTGTAAAATGTTTACTTAAAATCGGTAATACTATATCATAACAATTATAAAGACAACATTGATTACATGGTTCAAATATCAGCTCTAAAAAATTCTAGTTATGTGAATTTAAGCAAATTTCTTAATGTTTCTATGCTTTAGTTTCCCCATTTACAAAATGAGATTAGTAATACCCATTTTTGTTTTTTTGTAAATATATGTAAATATATTTACTTATTTAGTAAACATGTAAACATTTGGAAAATGTCTAACACATGGTAAAATTTCAAATTGTCTATTATTATAGTTGAAAATAATTATATACATATATATCACTATATTTCTATTGTTACCTAAAGATTTATATAAAGTCAATTTCTGTGGTGTTGTTTTTGCTTAGATTTTTTTTTAGTCCAGATGCTTCACACACACACACACACACACACACACACACACACACATACACACACACACACGTAAAATCTGTTATAAGCAAGAAGGTTAGTTAATAAAGAAGATGAAGACATTGTTAGCCAAGGTCACTGATGTTTGGAAAGGTGTCCAAATATATAGAGCAATAAAACAACAATGGCCCTCTAATAATATTTTAGGAAACCATTTATGTACAATAACCACATTGTCAGTTAAAATATGTCCCCTCAGTTTCCATAATGCAATTTTTTTTTTGTTTCTTTTAAAACAAAGATTGTATTTCTGCTCTAGCCTCAGTCCTTTGTAACCATTCCCAGATGCCCCCAGCTCTTCCCGAAACAACCATTAAGGACTTTCTACTGCTTGAAGAAGTTTTAATATTCATCAGGTTAAGGAAACTCATGGTCAGCTTTAGAATTTCAGTCAATGCTGAGCTTTCAAGGTGTCAGTACCCTAAAATAATATGAACAGCAGGGGTACTAAATCTTTCATTATTTCCAGGTTACCCTTGAGCATACTGACTTTGCAATAAAAAAAGTTGTCATTTACACTCTTCTTTATTGCAAGGTGGGTAATAGCCACAGGGAGAAAAAATAAGGAGCTGTGTCAAGTAAGCCTGACTGCTATGATTAATGTGTAATCATTGCACATTTGCATCTACTCTTTTCACATACAGGTACTTCATAGATTGGAAGAGTGATGGGGACAGCTACTTTACAATAGATGGAACTGAAGGAACCATCGCCACTAATGAACTGCTAGACAGAGAAATCACTGCGCAGTATAATTTCTCCATAATTGCGCGTAAAGTTAGTAAGTATGGCATGGACGGAATCGATGTTATACCGCAGCTTTTAGATTTAACACTCTTAAACGAGTCTCTGCTGAAGTGTTTTTCATTTTTGGACTGACAGCTGAGTGGTCTCCTGGGGAAACTCATGAACCTGTTCCTCTTTCTCATAGCATAAGTCCAGAGAAATGGTGACAGCTGCCAGTGAGCCTTGTTTGTAGGATTGCATGCATACCTAGTACTGCATTTCATTGTGTGACCTCATCCTTTTCCACCCTAGACCCTCATAAATCCACGGGGGTTCCAACTTCTCTTCCACATCTGGTCCCTGTATATTATTGGGAGCTTCACTGGCCAGGGAGGAGGACATAATTAAAATACAAAGTCATCCATTCTGAAGTATTTTCTGAAAATTAAGATGGCATTTTTAAAATTATCCCTCTTCCTTCTCTCTAGTATCAAAAGACTGCAATTTTTAAATGAGTATCACTGTGGAATATACATTAATTTTAAGGACAATTCTTCAAGGAGTCACTCAGGGTCACTAGGATGGTTAAGAATGGTTCCTTGTGTTGATTCAGGCTTGGTCCAGAAGAGAATCGTCTAGACTGAGTGATTACAGGTCTTATTTGTTTGGCTGGACAATCAAGGACATTATCACAACTCCCAAAAGTAACAGAGTAGGTGGCAGTGGTGACATCTGGCCATCGATACAGCTGTTTGTAACAACATTGTACCTTTCCAGTCTTGAACGATTTGGGAAAACCCCTTCTGAGCATTTTTCATTTTGTTTCCTTCTTATTTCATTTTGTGCATCTGGTACAGATATGCTGGCAGTTAATTTCACCTCTCAATGTGGGGGAAAAGCTAACTGTGAATGTTTCTGTTTCGGGGTTTTTTGATCAATCGCAACTCAGTGGGGTGTAAATAAGAAACAGTTCTGTTTATCTGCAACAACTGCTTCCAAACATGATTCGTCAGGCACCTATTCCCAGACCTTAATGAAATATTTAGCTAATGTCTTTACATCTAGATTATTCTGATTACTGTAGGTAAGTCCAATATAAAAGTAAATATGTCTCCCACCTTGTGCGCTGGAATGGTGACTTGTCATGCGAGAGGACTGACTACCCTGAGGCTGCTCTCCCAGAGAGGTCACGTGTTGGTGGTGAGGTTAACCATCGCAGGTCAGCACAGCCTTCCAACTGTACCTGCCAGTGTTTTAGATACGTGAGTGAAACCTGGAACCTCTGGTCCTGGCCACTTACCAGCTGAATACCATAACATACTTCTGTCAGTACCATGGGAAGTGAACATACACCCAGCCAATTGCTGCCCAAATACCCACAAAATTATAAGAATTACAAAGTGTGTAATTATTTCAAGCAACTACATTTCGGGGCCATTTGTTGTTACACAGCAATAGATACCTGCAGAACTCAATGACACCCTACATTGGAACTACGATTCCTCGGTTGTGGGGACACAGATTCTCTAGTCTGTTGGAGTGGAGAAGAGATAGGGGAATAAAAACACACAATTCTCTCTATCTTCCCCCATATAATATTTGGTTGCCACTGCATCCATGATTAAAATGGAATGGCAGTAAGACAGTTGCCAAAACACTGTCTTCTGTGATTTTTATAGTTATTTAATGTTGGGAGGGGTGGTCTAGCATCTCATCTGCATAGGAAATTGATATGGGTGCCCAGTTGGAGACTTTACAGCTTCTTCATTTCAGGGCCCCCTTGAGCAGCAAGCAGCCTTTTTGGTGATTTAGTAGTATAATTTCTCAATTTCAGCTCCCTCCTGCTATACTTCCCCCTGAGGAAATTCACATTTTTGTCATGCTAAGTAGGCACTTTGCAGGCTACTCTTCTACTGCATTGTTTGTCCTGCCATCTCTTGCCCTCCTGGCTCAGTTAGGCTCTGAACACAGATGACCCAGTAAGCTCTCTGAGCAGATATGATCTGAACAGACTGCCAACCTGCCCTTTGGAGTCCCTCCTACCCTGATTTTCTTTGTTTTTCTAAAGTCTCCTTTCACACTTGGCATCTCCTCTGCCCTCCAGTACTACATCCTATTACAATTACAGGTTATTTGGCATTCATTTTATGCTATCTGTCAATCATTTCATTCATCGAGAATATTGAGGAGAGTTGAACCATGTTGCATGTAGAAAATTAGCTTGAGTTTCCTAAAATGGTTGGGAATACAATATAGCGAAAATGAGTTGTCTAAGTTATTGAGTATAAGACCTCTGTGAACCATGTTACATTCAGGCTAATAGCTTGGCAAAGTAAGTTACCACTGACCAGAGGCAGTCTCCTCAAATAACTTTTGTTTTTTAAAGAAATATTGCCCATGGGTTATTAATTAAAAAACCATCTAATCTAAACTAAACCTTCTTATAAATACACACACAAAACTTGTGCATGTTTTTTGAAGTAGGAGTAGTACAATCTGCAGTTTAACTCAAGGTGAAAGTCTCAGATGGTTCATTGACTACTTGTATTGCATCTCTGGATGGTCTCTTTCTCCTCAGTGGCTCCCCAGATCACCAACCATCATCATACTGTGAGGGTACTTGTAGCAGAAGGTCTGGCACCCACTATCAGAGTATTGAGCTTCAACCATTTGGAAAATAGAAGGAAATCATGAACTCTTATAGTGGAAGCAAATATCATCAAGCCTCAAGAACTTAGATTTTTCAAACTTAGAGAATGCTGTTTTTAAAGTTATCAATATAATCAGGGCACATGCTGGCTCTGCCATACTACCCTGCTGACTATAGTATTTCCTTAAATGAAAATTAGGAAACCCTAGTATATATGGGGCCTCATGAGTTATATTAGACCTACTGGGACATGTGTAGAACTGTAACCTAGAAACACAATCTATGTATAGAAAAAATGTGAGAGTGTGGCAAGTTAATATTTCTAAAATATCCACCTTGCCCTGGCCTATTCCAGTATTTTAGTGCCATTGGGAAGTCTGAGGGGGAAACACTGTATATGTCTGTGAAAAATAAAGAGGCTAAACACATATCTTCTGGTAATTAAAGATTCCGTAATAAGAATAACTTATCATGAATTTATTTTCTCGAATTTACAGAGTTTAAAAGTAAACTTTATTAATATTCTAACGCATAATGCTATTTTTCATTGATTAAAATACCCAGCTGAGCAGAAAAATAGCATCATACTGAATGACAGAGAAATAAATAGCCCACATTAACCCTACCAAGAAGAACAAAACTGTATTAGTACACCTTATTGCAGATTGCATTAGCATGTTTGGCCCTGACTCTTCTATAAAAACTCTTGGGCAAAATGAAATGGGACAATGATTGAACAACTTCTAATTAATTAAAAATCAGTCATTAATCAGTGTTACTGTAGCTGGAGGTCCAAATAATTTTATTGGACTTATAATAATTATCTCATGCATTACTATTTTGCTGTTTTTATGATACTAATCTTGAGACTTTTTAAAGAGACAGAAACTTCAAAAATCCTTTCATTCAAATTATCAGAAATTTTCAACATGCAAATATTATTTTACTTTCTTTTTTGGGGGGGTGCAGTTATTATAACAAATACCTTTAGGAAAAAATAACTAAATATAACTACATTAAAACCCTAGAACATATTTTTTATAATTATGATATAAACTGATGATACCAGAGATGATTCTTTTCTTTGTTATTTAATTATCTGAATGGCAATGGATTGTTCCCATTCTTTGTGGAATAGGTCAAACATTATTGAATTGATTTACTAATCACTATATTTGGGGAATATTTGGTATGTGTATATATGTTTATTAGTTGGGATTAAATTTTAAGTAATTAACTTTTAAGGTTTTATATATAGATCTATTTTGTTATCTGTTCCTTTTATTTCAATATAATTCAAAGGATATCACTCTCATATGTAGAGAAAAATCAAACTCTGGGATTACTACCCATAATTCAGGCTCAACACAAATTTATACATTTGTTTTGATAAGCTTGTATAAACTATTGTTTATGTGCAAAACACTATATTGTGTGTTATGAGAAAACTAAGACTGAACTGTATTTTTAAGGAAAATCTTAGGAATAGTTAGAAACTGACCAAAATAAAGAACTTTAATAAATTATAACTATGCAGAATACTTTGAATTCCTCTGACTTCCAATTTTTAATGTGTATTCATATAAACTCCAGGTGGAGGTTACACAAAATTATGACTGACCAGAATGTGGTCATTAAGTGATCAAAAATTTAGATATAAATAAATAGATTTTGTGGTAGAATCTTGTAAAGGATTTCATTTGCTTGCATGCCAAATAACCAAAAAATGTGTTCTGAGACCAAATGAAAAACAAGTGCCTAATTTTTGTAGAGTAATACTAAGTAATAATAACTTAAACTAATAAACTGAATCATTCTAATAGCTTTATATACATAAACTTAAGTTAAATATTATCATTCACATTTTATGAGTGAGGCTTAGAATTGGAGTCTCATTGTAGAAAGTGGAGGATCAGATATATTTTGTTTGTCACTCATTGTCACACAGCAAATGACAGCCAAGATAGGATTGAAGTCCTGGACTCTCTCCCTACAAACTTAAGTTCACAGGGACAGCTATTGTTTCACCTACGCTTTACTCCACTAATTTTAAATGCTAAGCAAGAAAACTAGTCAAAATGATTTTCATATACATCAACATCAAAGTGAAACACAGTAAAAAGTATATATACATGTGCAACCTACATATAATCCTTAAAATTATTGTTAGTCTTGACATTTATGACCTATTTATCAATCAATAATCTATTTTATTTAAGTTTTTTAGATTGATAATCTATTAGAAATCAGTAATAAACTTGCATTTTAGAATAAAAATGTAAATGATGAAAATAGGGAAATATGTATGTATGTGCATGTCAGTGGTGTAGTTAGACAGATTTCTATCTATGCTCTGTTGGAATATATTAGCAGATCAGTCTCAAGCTACAAGAGTTTGTAATTATTTCATTGTGCAGGATCCTTTTTGATAATTTCTCTATATATTGAAAGGTTTTTATGTACCTACACTATGTCCCCTCCTACCTGTTGACCATGCTTAGGGCAATGCTTTCACAGTGCCAATGACATCAAGTAGACCCTTGACAGCATTGGCATAGAGCTGGATGACAATGGGCTTAACAAGGTCATCAGGGGGCTGAGCAGAAAAAACATTGAAGATGTCATTATCTGTACCCATTGGTGGGCTTTGGCCTTCTCAGTGGGATCTGCTGAGAGACATGGAAGAAGGAGAAGTTGATGACAAAATGGGATTTTGCTAGTTTGATTATAGTTTGGCTCCCCTGAAAAAATGATAATATATGTCATTTCTGACATCACTGATATCATATTGCCACATTTTATTCAGTAGAAGCAAGTCAGTAGTTCCAGACCACACCTAAGGGCACATACTTACAGGAAGGTAACTCATGTGTCTATCAGCAAGTGGGGATTATTGGGATCCACTTCAGAAGGTTGCTTAGCATATTAACTCTTGGCAACTTGACAAGTCATTCTAACTCTACTTGAAAAATGTTTATAGAGTCCATATTACCTGGCCACAAAATATTGTGAGAAATACAACAGTCTGGCTGAATTCATGAGTTAGACAATGAAAGCATAAAGTACTCTAAGAGAGAAAATAAAGTGGTTTCTGGAGGTCAGGTATAGCTCACATGGAACTGTTATTGAGCATTGTCTTTTAAACCTGAAAAATATATTGTAAGAGAGGAAAAGGGGATATTCTGGGTTAGAGAAGCATCTTAAGTAAATACATGGAAGTATCCAAGTTCATGCTGAGATCAAATAAAAGGAAGCCTGAGATCTATACTCTTAGCACCTTGCAAATACGCAACACAGTATTATTAGTTTATTTATTTTTGAAGTGCAATTTACATATAACATTATATTAGTTTCAGATACACAATGTAATGATTCAATACTTTTATATATTTTGCAAAATGATCACCATAATAAGTCTAGTTAATATTAATCAACATAGTTACAATTTTTTCTTGAAATGAATTTTAATATCTACTCTTTTAACAGCTTTTAAGTATTCATTGTGTTATTAATTATTGTTATCATGCTGCAAATTACATTCTCAGGACTTATGTATTTTATTACTGGAATGTTGTACCTTTTGACCACATTCACCCATTTCCCCCACCCCTCACCTTTGGTATCTGCTTCGTAATATATACAGATATTAAATCATTATGTTGCACACCTGAGACTTATATAATGTTGTATGTAATTTATATCTCAATTTAAGAAAGTAAAAAAAGAGGTCTGAGGCTTTATTAGAGACTAAAATGCCTCACTAAGAATTCATCAAGTTTTTCAGGAGGTTTTATGAGCCTATCTTTATTGCTGTTTTTTTTTTTTCTTCTATATGTGTCCCCAGTGTAATATTATGTCCAAAGAGGAATATCACTGCTCCAAATTTCCTCATCTTGTAGATTTGGAAGCTATAAGGTTGATGCAAAAATAATGTCTGATTTTGAGGTCTGTTTTAAAAAATGAAACAGCCCATGATTATGAAAATATTTATTTGTTAACATTACCTCCTTTGCTCTATAGAATCTCATTCCATCTGTCAAGTAGCTTATAAATGCCACCCTTGTAAAATTCTTTAGGTTTTGAAGCAAAATATGAATCCAATTCATTTTCAGCCTCTTCTCTTGATGTCAACCTAAGACCATCAAAATGGTTCTGTGGTCCCTGAAACAAGTGATAATCAGAAGGAGCAAGGTCAGGGGAATATGGAGGATGAAGCAATATTTCCCAACTAAGCTCTTTCAAGAAGTTGTTGGTGAGTCGAGCTGTGTGAGGATGAGCAGTATCGTGATGGAAGATGACATCCTTTCTGTTGACTAAGGAGGGTCGCTTTTGGCCCAAAGCGGCTTTCAAATGACAAAGTTGTTCACAATAAAGATTAGCAGTAATTGTATGATTGTTGTCTAACAGTTCGTAGATTCCTTCCATATCCCACCATACACTCAACATGATCTTCTTTGGATGAAGTCCTCCTCTTGGTTGTTGAACTCTTTTTCCTCCTTGACTGATTCATGATCGGTGGCATTTAACGTTATGGTAAAGGATCCACTTCTCAGCACCCATAACAAGCCTACCTAAAAATGGTGCCTGAAGGTGTCACGAAAGCAATGATTCACAACAAGCAACACGCTGTTGCAGATTCTGTGGAGATAGTTCGTGTGTGACCCATTTTCCAAATACTGAAACCTCTCTGATCCCTAGCACGGTTGTATGCGCTACATTAAATTGTTCTGCAAGTTCCCTGGAGGTGATGGTGGAGTTTTCTGTGACAACAGCTTCCCACACTTTGGAATCAAAATTTTTTTGGACAACCCTCTTCTGGCTCATTTTTCACACTGAAGTCCCCACTTCAGAAATGGGAAAACCACCTCCTGCAACTTCTTTCAGTCACTGCATTGTCCCCATAAGCACTTTGAATAGACTTTGCTGCTGCATTGGCAACTTTGTAAAACTCATAGAGTACAACATTTCTAATGTGGTCTTTAGATGGGACAAACGGGTGTAAATATTGCAGACAATTATGAACAATACTTCAATAATTAAAAAAAATAAGATATGTTAGTCACTGTGACATCAAAAAAATATAAGAAGAGGTACAAATTTAATAAATACTATCTAAAACTTTCTTTCAAAAAAGTCAGACATTACTTTTGCACCAACCTATTTGCTCTTAGATCTGTTAAGCCAGCACTGGCTGGTTTATATTCTGTTCACCTGGGTAACTGTTTAACCTCACCAGAAAAAAGAAACAAGGGTGAGTCTGGAATCTTTGTGGTGTTTAACTAGGACACATTTCTCCCTAATTTGGCCAGTGCTTTTTTCAAAAAGTTATTATAATTTCTACATACTTTAATTGAGACTAAGTAGGCTTTGGCTGGCCCGTTCTTCTCTACAACTATCCTTCAACTTCTCAACCACGGTCACCTGAATAAGAATAACCTAGGGTATGTTTTAAAGGACAGATTCCTGGACCTCATTCAAGACATAAAAAATCAGCATTTCATAGAATACTGCTAAGATATCTTCATTTTAAGCAAACTCCCTAGGTTATTCTAGTGAATACTAACGTTGGAATTAACATGCCAAATTCTCTAGTGTCCTGAATATAAGCATGGATTTTGGAAAACAAAACAGTGGAATGAATAGTTACACTTACTCAGAGAGTATAGTTGACTTTTGAGGACTAAATATAACCATTGGTTTTAATTCTAGGCTGAAGTTACTTTCTTCCTTCTGTTGCTCAAATAATTGCCTGGCTTTTATTTTTCATTGTCACCTTACTTTACATGTATGAGTTTAGGTAATTTATTTATTGTTCTGTAATTTCCTGCTTCCTCCCACCTCAAAGTATATAAAACTATTTTGTATTTTCAAAGAAAGGTAAGTTTGATTTATACTAGTACTGGCAACATTTCAGTAGTACTTGTAAGAGTAATACTTTGAAGAGAGAATCACTTCACAATTATAAAACTTTTATAATTGTAAGGGGTTATACCTTTCATAAGCCCTGCAATGTATCATTCACATGGAAATAATAATCATTAACACCACAATAATCATCAACTTAATTTAGAAAAGTATCATTTTAACAGTGTTAAATGCTGTGTAAATATAATAAAAGTAAAATTTATGTTGTAATAGCTTATATTTTATTTTATGTTTTCAACTACTTATGGTATACTACCATAATCAAATTGCTTAACAGTACTTTAAATCAGTATAATTACTCCATCAAACTCATATACACAATGGTATTGCTAGTCTTATTTTTTCTTAATCAGTATCAAATTTCCTCATGAAATTTACCTACATGCAGAGCTTTGCACCTGAGGTTGAAGTTTGGATAAAAAAATGTGGATATATTCAGTAAATTCCGTTTAACATCATCCCATGCCAAAAAAAATAGACTATAAAAACAGGGAACATTTTTACATGGAAAATATTATTTTATTGAAATTATGCACTATATTTTATCTATTTGTAAAATAGATGATCAAAAAAATAGTGATCTTCTCAAGTCTGAATTCATAATATCAAGGATTTTATCATGTATATCTTTGATGCCCATGGTCTATTATACTCTGAAACATGTAGATATGTGTGTAATTAGTGAATAAGTTGTGATTAGCTTTGTACTAGTGTGAAAAATATAATGTTACAGCTCAAGTGAACATAACATTTATTTAATTTTCAAGAAATTTATACTCATCATGACTATAAATGTATCAGCAATATTTTAATACTCATTTATTTATTTCTTGCTACGTATTAAACACCATCCTTTATGCTCAGGGCATAAGGTTTACAAAGGAAAAAAATGTTCTTCAGATGGGCTTACAGTCTAATGGGCATCAAACTAGGTAAACTGGCAATAAGAGTACTATGTTATAACGTTAATATGTAAAATAAGCAAATAAGCAGGGAATTATGGGTTCACACAGAGAGGTACAAGGGAAATTCTTCAGAAGAACACAACATCTAAATTCAAAAGTAAAAAATTAGAATAATAATAGTAAAAGAATGTTAAAAAATGTATGCCAGGTGACAGAAATGTAATATGCCAAGCTCTGGAAGTGGAAAAAAACAAAAAATACTGAAAGAAATATACATTAATGTAGTGTATGGGGAAAAATAAGAGTGTTTAATAGGTAAAATTCTTCAATTTCTCATTCTATTTCTGTATTTCTGTGTCTGTTCTCTCTCTGTACTTATCTCTCTCAAGTCATTCCTCCCCACTAATAAAGAGAATACAGGTAAGAAATATGAAGAATTTGTTTCTTTCTTTCCCAGAGTGTTCTGATGTTTTGATTTGAACCTGACCTAATTAGGTAAATGCTGAGGAGATAATCAAAGACAGAACTTGATTTGACTGGTACTTCTGCAAATGTATTCTGGTTTCAAAGTGGTGAAAGGAGGAAAGCAGGATTGGAGGATGGTAGAAAAATAAAAAGTTTGTATAGAAATTTAAGAAAAAAAAACTTGTATGACATAACATCACAACAGGGAGGATAAAAAGAAAAAGTCAAGAGATGATATTATAAGACTTAATATCACTTGGATGAGGGAATGAGGTGAATGAACAATCACCATTAGTGGTCAGATTTCCAGACAGACAGCAGAGAAGATAATATTACCATAAACTACAGTAGAAACTAAAGAAATAGAACAGATGTATTGCACAAAGATTGTGTGTTCAGTTTTGAATAGGTTGAATTTAATATTCTTATTGTTTATCCAAATAGTCATGTAATCAATGTGGATACTGGTCAATAAATCAAGAGGGGGGCTTTGATTTGATAAATGAATTTAGTAATAACTAACAGATCGTAATGAGTGAGTATGAAAAATGAGAAGTGAGGCAATGAGGTATACCTAGGCCATTTAAGGGATGGGAAAAGAGACAAGAGTGAAGATATGATAGCAGGCAAGCTGTTAGTGGGCACAAATGAATGGAGAAACATTTAGGAGATTTTGGTCAACGAATTTGTTGAGGAACATAGCAGAAAGGGGAGGATAAAGGTTCAAACACAGCCTTCTGTTTTGCACATTATATTCTCATTGCTGTACCTAATCCACCTTTGTTTCTTTTTTTGAAAATATTTATTTAATTATATATTCAATTTGCAACCATTTACTAGACACTGTGTTAAACTCTGGCAGTTAAAAGATAAATATGACAAAGTTCCTGTTCTCGAGGAATTCAGAATGTCTAAGGCTTTGTGTTATTGCAAATATTGAAAATCAATGATAGATTTACCCTACTGTTTTCACTGGAAAAAAAATAGATTGGTGGTATTTTTAAAGATTTCTTTTTCTTTGGAGATCAGTTTTTGTCACCAATAGCAGAGAGTATAATATTTGACTTTAGAATAGGTGTATATGAATACTTTAAATCCTTTTTATGGATTACTTTGTCTGGTACAGAACATACTATGTAGTTGAACAGAGTTCTTATTAAATATGGCTTATCTTGTAATTTTAAAGTGAATGGATGTAAAGAGAAAAGACAAAGAGCCTGTGCTATTTACTTACTGTATCTTACTCAGTTTGCACTGTAATTCAGTTTTTTAGCATAAAAGGCTAAAATTACATTCTTGGAATTATTGTGGTTGCAATTTAGTGCACTGTTACAAAATTGAATTTTAAGTCCTATAGTTATTCAAATGAAAATGTCATTTTACAAATAAGTAACCCTAATAACTTCAGTGTATTTAAACATAAATGTAAATTGTTAGTACTCTATGATTTTTCAAGACATTTTCAATTATACTTCTCATTGGTTTTTGAAAACATTCTATCATGTAGTCAGTGTTTATTCAGTATCTACTGTGTATTTTCTTTTTAAACCCACTACCTTGACTCTCAAATATAAAGTGTGCTTCCTCACATCACCGTGGCTAGTTTCCAGTATAAGTGTGACTCACTGAAAGTAAGTCATCACCATTTACACAGGCAGATGTCAAGCAGTGTCTTCTTGCTCCTTGAGTTAGTTGATATATGTCACAAGGAGGTAGAAAAAATAATAAGGAGACTTGGATTCCAGTCTTCACCCTGAAACAAATCACAGGCAATATTATGCCAAAGTTTTTGCACTTAAAATTTTTTTTATTAGATCTGTAATTATCAGGAAACATTGTCAATCAAATCTTTATGGAAACTCAGTATATTACCTGAAGAGAACTATGCCTAAAGCCAATGACTTCTCATTGCCCCTTGTAAACCCCCATAATAGCAAGGGGGATGGCATGAGAGCCACAAGATTGTAACAATTCTAAATTATTTTTTAGACATAAAATGTATTTTTTTCTAGGATTTATCAAGTACAATGTTAGTTACTGTCAGGTAGCCTTGTTCTGAGAAATCATTCGGAGAACAGTCTAAGATTTTACACCAGGTTTATTGAAGGAAGGGAGGAAAAGGGGTTAGAGGTGAGAGGAAACTCCAAGACCAACTGGAGGGCTGGTAGGAGCAATGGAAGGGGGAAGTGGCAAGGGGGAAGTGGGGGAATGGAGACTCCCAGTCATCCACAAAGGCCCATAGAAATCACCTGCCTGTGTGTCTGCAGGCGCCAACCCCGCACCTTTCCAAACATACATTTCCATTAGGATGAGTTTACCCATCAACACATCCAGCAGGTTATTTACATCTCCCTGCTTTCCCGCGACCAGGCCAGTCCATACATCATGCTAGGTCCATCAGCATTTCTTCTGGGAATAAGCAAAGTCCATTTTTATTTCCTATAGGCGGGGATAAGACCAGGTTAATTTGCTTGTGATTCATTTGCATATGTCAGAAGTCTAAGCAGCAGCCCAGCTGCCGCCAGGTTCTGACAGTTACTAGTGAACCCATTTCTAAAAGAGATTTCTAAGTCCAAGTTCCTAAAATGATCCGAGCCTTGTATTGCCCCCCCCCCATAAGTTCTCACAGTGAGGCTAACACTGTCCTAACTGTCCTATCAGAAGTGGGGTCTATCTTCCCTTCCTTTGGATATGGAAAGGGACTGGTGACTGCACTGAGTAACAAAGAGAACCGTTTGTATATGACTGTGTTAGGTTATAAAAACAATAGCTTCTGTTTGAATTTCTATTATTCTTGAATTGCTTGTCCTTGAACTCTGTGAGGAAACCCCATCCAACACAGAGACCATGTACGAGTATTCCTGCCTACGTCCCCATCTGGGCCCCTAGGAAACCTCTAGCATCAAGCACCAGACACGTGAATAAATCAAACATAAGATGGTTGCAGCAAAACAGCGTCCACTCAAACCAGCAATGTCAGTCTCCCCGCCCCCACCTCTTTTTTACAGCTTAGGTGCATTTTATTAGTTTTCTTTCAGAATCCTTCTACAAAAGAGTAAAATTGAAACCAGCAGGTTTTAACTGGCAAGAGGATGAGGCCCTCCCTCCTACCGAGGCCCCTCCACCTCATCCCCTGTTCCCACCCACTACACACACATCGATCCTGCTTACAGGAGGCCCTGGTAAGAATCGTTGGGATCCAGTAGCAGTGCTGAACCCCAGAAGGTCATGGCTGAGGCACAGTCCATTGAAAGCCTTGCCGTCAGCCTGGGTGCCACCTAGAAACACGTTAGGCCCAGCACCTTACTCCCAAAGGCCAGCTGCACACTCTCAGGGTAGGCAGGACCTATGTTTGGGGCCGCTAACAAGGAGCTGGTGCAGGTAAATGCAGTGAGGCTGGAAGGGACAGCACCTGATCTGGCTGGCCCAAGTCTTGCTTCTTCACAGTCTCCTTGCTCATCCAGAACCTGTGGGGGATCATGTAGTTTGAATGGACCTCAAACTGAGGACAGGCTGGGTGATATTCAGTGGAAAGTTGTTTGCTCTTGCACCAAGCGCACAGGTAGGCAGACATTGGATGTGGGATGCATCTAGATTGCCCCACTCCTTTCCCATGTAGATGTCACATAATTCGTCCCAACTACCCTGCTCCCACTCAAGATCCAGGCTTTGAACTGAGGTCATAGGATTCCTGGTCAGAGTTGGACTTGAGCTGAGGCTCCTGGAAGTAGCCATCTTTCCCATCAGGGCATGAAGAAGACAGGGACTTCCAGGAACAGCCACCCGCCCCCTCGGCCTTGCTGACTCACCCCTCCAGACCAGGTTCTCTGCCCCAGTAAGCCCTGGCTGAGGCCCAAAACGCAGCCACAGAGAGCAGGTAGGTGGCCTTAGAGCCCGTCTGGGTCAGAGAAGGATGACATGTAGCTTCATATTGTGGCAGCTCCACTCCAGGTGGCTGGGAGGCTATGAGTGCCAATAGCTGCACTGATTTCTGTGGAAGAAGAAGCCTCATTGGGAGATTCGGAAGACCTGGAACACTTTCTCCTAGTAAGCAAAGCTTGAATCACAGTGACAGGTCCCTAGGCAAAGTTTCTTCGTGGCCACCGGGTGGGGCTGCTCTCCCAACCAAGGCCTCTGCCATCTGTCCTTGCAAGGTCCATCCCATCTCAGCTTTTAGTGAGAATCTTTCTTTCCTCCTAGTGTATTTCTTATCACCAGGATTAGTTCTAGCCTATTTTTCATAGTGAATATACAATTTTATATTTCCACCAGTGATCTTTTTCATCAGTAATACATTTTATTTCTTTGAGCAATGATTTGTGAGTTCCAGTTTACAAGTAATGCATTTATTTTGCTAAATTTATTCCTACATATTTTATTATATTTGACTCAGCCATAGATTGAATTATTTTTCTGAATTTCATTTCCAGTTTGTTTCTTGCTAGCATATGAAATTACCCTTTTAAAAAATATTTATTTTTTATCCAATGACCTTGAGAAATTCCTTTATTGTATTTGTTAGTTTCTTTAATTCTTTGGGATTTCTTATCCATACTGTCATGTTATTTTGAATAAAACTAGATTTCTTTCTTTACAATCTAGATACTTTTATTTGTTTTTAAATTTTATTTTTAGTTGAATGCACTTGGACAAACTCTCAAGTACAATGCTGAACATAGTGAGAAGAACAGACATTCTTGCCCAGTGCCTAATATTAGAGAGAGAACATTGTCTTTGATCATGGAGTGTTATGTTAGTTATAGGTTTCTGGTAGACAGACTATATTATCAGGTTGAAGATGTTGCTTATATTTCATTAAGTGTTGAGAGTTTTTGTTTCTGTCTTAATAATAATATAAATGTAAGATTTTGTCAAATGCTATTTCTGAGTATATTGAAATGGCAATGTATTTTTTGTTCTTCTATTAATATAATGTATTATATATTAATTTTCTTAGATATTAAACTAAACTTGAATCCTCAGGATAAATGCTATTGTGTATTTGTTCAATAATATTATTCTGAAGTCTATTAGCTGATATTTGTTTAAGAAAATTTTGTACTTATGTTCATAGTGACATTAGTTGACTCTTGTGTTTTCTTTAAAAAACTTTGATTGGCTTCAATATCCATATACATAGAATGAGCTGGTAAGTATTTTCTCTTCTATTTTCTGAATTTATGAAGAATTATTATTTTGTGGTCTTTAGTTAGTTGGTATAACTCCCCAGTGAAATCATGTGAACATAAGTTTTACTTGGTGGAGAGATTTAGTTACACTTTTTTTTTTTTCATTTGTTTTAGGTCTCTTAAGATTTTCTGTTTATTTTTGAGATCAGTTTTGATAATTGGTGTCTTTCTCAGAATTGTTTCAGTTCATCTATGTTGAGTTGACTAAATTTTTTGGCATAATATGTATAATATTGTTTTGTAATAATTTATATTGATAAAAAATGATGTCTTCTCCTTCATCCCTGGTTTTTATCATTTATGTTTTTTCTTCTTTCTTAGTTTAAATTGTACTGTCAAAAATTAATAATAACGTAATTCTAACGCAAATTTATTCAGAAAGCTATAAGAGCTGACTGAGAGATCAGCAACGTATAAGGAAAACAGATTTAACAAAACATTTTTGAAGCCATGAACGATAAGAATAGAATTATTTATGGGTTATCTTATGTAAGCCCCTAAACATTAATAAGCTGGTTATTAAATATAAGCAACATGGATCAATGATTATTGGAGTTAAATGGTTTAATTTTTCAAAGATAACTAGTTCTGCATAGTAAAACTTTGGATAATGATGATTATACTTAATCGAGTTTAAGTAGATTTCATTGTTGATACCCTAAATAAAGATTATTGTAAATGAGTCAAAAAAAAAAGTAGTTCATTACATTTTTACATAGTTTATTGAGTTATATACATAAATGAAAAAGTAACTCTCTAATTACATTAATTTGTGAAAAAATGGAATGCTTACTTCAGTACTATACTTCTTGAATAAAGCTTTTACTTCTTCCCCAAACAAAATTTAAAACTATAAGAGATATTTTTAAATGTGTAATTATGAAAAGTTTTACACATCCACAGTAGAAGAGAGAATAATATAGTAATACCAATAAGCTCATCACTCATTTTCAGCGATATGATGTGTTGTTTTTGTTGTTATAAATTTCCCTTTATCTTTGTTTTGGCATTTATTTTGTAATTGCCACAGTGATGACTGGTGACATTTAATTTTCAGTAAATCTACAAATCCTACAGATCACAGGAGACTATCACATAGCGAATAGTTGTCTTAGCTAAAATACCAAAAGAATACCTTTGAGAAACACTTTTTAATAATATGTTACAACAGTGATTATATTTTTGACATATTACTGTATTGCATGGAATAACTACAACTACTAACATAATTTCTTATGGATAAAAATTGACTAATTATAATAACATATTGATACATTATAAGAGTAAGTCTGTATTATAAATAAAATTGTGGGAGAAATCTGGCCCCCTTTCAAAGATATCCTGCCCTCCCACTAACTTAATAAAAAGTGTCATCCTGGAGAAAAATAAAAATAAAACTCTTCATATGGCCTTGGAATTTGTACCTTATGTGTCAAGTACAATAGAAAGTAAAAACTAATTTTTATGTTGTACAAGCATTGAATAAGTTAAGTTATTCATTTGAATTTACTAAAATCTAACCTAAAATATGAAATAGTTGTCTATTTTTCTATGTAGCTATATAATTCTCAAATACTTTTTAAAATACACAGTATATAATACAATTTAACAATATTGACTTGGAACCAAAACACTGGGTTAAAAAGCTATCTTACCACCACAACTTGTGATTTTTGGAAAAGTTACACCCCCTCTCTGTTCCTTAGAGTTCCACATATGATAATGGGGATAATAATAATTTCCATCAGCATTGCTGTGAAAACTAAATAAGCTCATCTATTTAATGGATTTTGAACTATAGGTACATTGTCAGCATCATACTTTAGACATTTATTTTGCTGTTATTTTTGGTAATTGCCATTTTCTTTAAGAAAGAGAACATGGTTTAAAGGAATTCTTGAACTTTATCTACACTTTACTTTGTATGAGTAATTAATAACAATACCAGAAGCAGAGCTAGATAATCTCCACAAAGTATAGTTGGTAATAAGAAATGAAAATTTACCAAAAGTGACCCAACATTTTGTAAAATACTATCTCTCTAATGTATCAAACTCATGGACTAAGGCCTATTAACACCCTGAATTTCATGTGAAAAAAAACTAGTTGAATAAAGATTAAATAGCTTACAAAAACTGAGCCAAACTTTTTCTATCAAATAAGCAATGTTCTGTAACTGATATTAATTTTTTAATAATAGATATTTTTTAATCCTTCTCCAAGATTACAAATATATAAACAGACCCCGTATTATAAAATACAGCTTTTATTCTCGCTTTATGTTACCTGTATCTGTGTTGGTACATAATAATGGACTCCACTGTGTTATACATAAGTGCGTAAACATTTTGTAAGCAACACTTGAGTGTCTTTAATGTAAAATAAATTTTAGCACACTAGGTTATTTTAAACTCATCACAATCAGTCATGTGAAAAGATTTTGTATAAATTCTTTCGAAGAATCCAGATAGCTATCTAAAGGAACACTGATAATATGAATCTTCAGTGGTACTGCAGACGAGGCATTAAACATAAATCAGTCATAAGAAGGGGACGGGAGAATGAGCACGCCATGTGCACTTCCATAGTCCTAGGTTTGAATCTTAACTCCTCATTCCTCAAGATATCTGACTCTGGGCAACAATTTGGTGTAGCTTATCCATCTGAAAAACTTTATATGGTAAATTTTTATAATAAATAAATTAAAATCCATTTATTAAGCTGTTTTAGTCTAATTAATTTCTAGTCTTATTCAGCAAAGGACAGAAATGCAGATGGTACCTCCTAGGCTGAGGCTAAAACCCAAAGTGGGATTTTGATGCTGCAGGAAGAAAAGTTTATGTATTCATTCTTCCCTTTTATTATTAGCAAGTAATTCTAAGATGTATTCTAGCTTTCCATATTCCCTCTCTTCTGCTTCCTTACATCTGGTATTTTAATTTTTATTTATAAAAAGCCCACTCTTTTTCATTCTCTTTGTAATTTATCATCCTTTTATTTTTTCTGGGAGTAACATTTTTGACACAGTTATTTAAATGTGTAAATAATTCTACCCAATAAAGTTTTCATTATATGGACACAACATCAAAAGACATGTTTTATCCAGTGAAAAATATCACTATTGGCAATCGGTTCTATGAACTAACCCTGGTATGATGTGGCACTTGTGATAAACTAACAGCTAATCAGTTGACCTTACTTCAGTGGTGAGTGTCAGGGACACATGCTGGTGTAGTGTACTTCCAGTGCTCTGAGAGAAAAACATGGATACCTCACTTATTCACGCTTCCCTCATTTGTATTTGGCACAACACCTCTGAGTTTCACATAAAGAATGGTCATTTGAATTCCAAATAAAAGATGAGTTTTAAAAATCGCAATACTGTTTTCAATAAAAGCAATACCTGACCATATTTTGTAATCATCTTTTCACTCTTTGTTTTTAACAGGTAACACATTATTAACCAGCAAAGTCAACATATTGATTAATGTCCTAGATGTCAATGAATTTCCACCAGAAATAGCTGTACCATATGAAACATCTGTGTGTGAAAATGCCAAACCAGGACAGGTATCTTATCAATATTGTTAATTAGAAGTACATAAAGACCCATTATATGCATGTGCTTTAGGTTTTAAGGCGTACATGATAGTAAACTCTTAATAATTAATGGTACATGTATACATGTGGAGCTAATACCACAGAGGCTAAAGTTATGATGGTCTAGTAAACATTCTTTGTGTAACTAAAAGGTCCGTGTTTTGCAGATTCTTCTATATTTGCCATTTCTTTTCTGTAAACTTTTAAAAGAACTTGTGACTATAAACCCATAAGCAAACCATAGAGTGCATCCTTTTATAGCTTTTTTGCTTTGGTCATATGCTCTTATGAACAAGTATTGAAAAATCTCTTAAGCTCATGAAATTTGTAAAGCTTCCTTCTTGTGGACTTGGAGAAGAATATCTGGATCATCAAAAATATCTGAAAAAAATTTTCTTATTAATATTGCTCTAGGAGAGTTTTTAGTGGAGTGATGTCTTGAGAGGTCACATAGTTAATGAAAGTTACTGTCAAAGTCCTAGGATTTATTTGGTATGGTGGTGGGTAGCTAGTTTTTCCTCAACTCTATTATAGATGAATGAATGAATAAAATAAAGTAATTGGTAACAGGCATAAGCAAATGATGAGTGTTTTATAAAAAAAGAATATGCTTAAATGTAAGCTGTGCACTTAGGTTCCAAAACAAATATGCTTTGATTTGCCATATATGTCAAACAACTTTAAATAGTATAACTACCCCATTAAGTAAATATGAAGAGTTTTAATTTTTACTGGAAAAAAATTAACATTAAAATAGTATCTTTATTGGAAAAAGTTATTCTTTAAGCTATCGTATTCGTTTCCATTTGAATGTCCTCTGTGCTTTATAAGTCATTTGTCTCATAGTTTTAATCTTGCGATGTATATTACCCATAAGGCTGTTAAATTAAAATTAAATTTATAAATCAATATTCTCACTTACTCTCCATATTTCAAGTACTTGATGATTATAAGTGGTGTAAATGGCTGCCATTTTTGTCAGTGCAGATATAGAATATTCTTTTAGCACAAAAACTGCTAGTGGACGGTGCTGATTTAATTTTTTTTTTTTTATAATTTGGGCAAAGTATTAATTTTCTTCCAGAATAACTATTTATATTTTCCTAAGTGACAAATTTGCATCTTTAATTGTGAATAAGCACTTAAATCAAGCTATAACTTATTATCACCTTAAGTGTACTCCCAGTTTACAAAGAACAAGCCCAGTTCCTCTTTCAGTGTCTGAAGTAGTAGATGCTACATAAATGTTTACACAAATATGTAACTTGATTTAGTTTTTTGGGAAATTATAAGAGGTTTTTCACAACTAAGCCATTTTCTACTTTCAAGAACCCTACACTTCCATCGCGAAAGATCAATTATTTATTTTTAGGTAATTAAGGACATTAATTGTTTCATATTAATTAGAACTTCTAATATACTAAATAAAAGCCTTTTGGGAATAAAATTCTACTTAAGAATTTTATGGTTGTCTAGTAAAGGTTTAAAAAATTGGGAATAGTAAAAGTTACAAGAGATAACTTCATTTTCTTATATCTGGAAAAACTGGTAAGGGATATGATGGGTCCTTAGAACCTCTTTTGCTTATTTCTATCTGTTGGGATTTTTGTGTCCTGTTGGGCCACATTTATGTAAAAAGCACAACCCTGAAATGTCCCTTGAATTTTCAGGGAAAGTAGTATGTGAGCCTTTTCTGTTTTTGACTCCAGCTATTCTGCCCCTCACCTAGGAACTATGCATAGCAACTATTTATCTTTTCTGGACTACAACTGAATGTGTGTGTGTGTGTGTGTGTGTGTGTATGCATGTATGTATGTATATGTATCTATCAAAATAAGAAAGAGGAAAGAGAAAAAGATGATGTGTATATGAGTAAAGATTTCCATGGGAGCTGCTTCCCTTAAGACAGTAAATCTCAAGGGACAAGTCCAATAAATGACAGTTCATGCCCCAATTTTCATGTCTCTTTGCTGTTTAAAGAGCTTTTTTATTGTAAAGTTATGTTCTTGATATGTCTTAATGTTAAATACCTTTATTAGGTAAATGACTGTGCTACTTGCAAGCAGTTACAAGCAAAATAAAATAAAACTTGACAAACAGTTATCAATCTTCAAATAAGTAGAGAAATTTTATAAATGACATATAGTGATCTGAGCATATGGGATTATGTGTAGGAAAGTTGAAGTTTTACAGAGTCTATCTGATGATTTTTTTACTAAATTACTACATTCTGTGATCTCACCCTTGGTGTCAAATAAGGAAACTCTAAACTACGACAATTCTAAAGGGTAAATAAATCTGTCATATTGAGCCACACTGAACCAGAGAGCTGAAATCCTCACCAGAAGATCAATTTGTCAAATTATAAACTACTAGTACTGCCCAAGACACTTAGTCTGGGTGTCTGTGTGTATGTGTATGCATATGTGCATAAGAAAGTTGATCATAGTCATCAGATTGCATTTTAACCATAAAATTAAAACAAAAAGTAGCAGATTAAATCACATGTTTAATGGCATCGATCTGAGATCACATTGTGCATGATTTGCCCCCTTGGATCAGGATACAGTATTTGAAATCTAATGACTTCTTTTGTCAAAGTCAGGAGTAGTCAAAGAGAGTGATCACTAGACCAGCACATTGCTCTCTCTGTTATCGGGGGAAAATGAGTTCTTCCAGTGTCATCACAGAAGGAACTCCCTGAGACCCACACAGGAGGATGGGGCTCTGTGTTTTGGTTTATTAATGATGTACAATTAAGGGGGTTCCCCTCCAGACTTGTCAATGTTGCATCTCCATTCGTCTTGTCATGCAAAAATCAAACCTTGACCTCAGCAAAGCCAAGACAAAAGCCAGTGTTCAGAGTTTCTGCTTCATATTAAAGCTTAGTTCTTTGGAATCTGTAGGCAGCTGCCAACTGGTCTCAGTCCCCATCCAGGTAGCTTAGCTTGTGTTTCCAACTGCAATTCGTTGCTGTGGTGTGGTATTCAGGCTTCCTTCTGGAGTCTGTGTGTGGGGTCCCCACAGCCATGAGCCATGAGCCCGCTAAGGCCACATGGCCATGCAGAGAATAGATGCCTGCATCTTGCAGGTATGGGTCACCTGGTGAGAAAAAGAGAGAGCTTAGTTCTTTTGGAACCCATATCATCCACTGTGGGCTCTGGCAGCTGCTAGACTGACATGGTCTTGTGTTCCCAGGTGAGAGAGTGCACACATGAACGGGGCAAGTGCAGCGCCTAGTGGGCAGGAGGGAGGAAGAGAAAAAGAGAGAGACAGCTTCTTTGTTCCCCTGGAATTGTATTAGCTTGGGCTTGGATGGATCCGGTGCCTTTTCAAAATGACCAAATTAACTTCCCAAGCTTTTGTGGGCTTTGGATAGGTTTACACCCCATAGGTAGACGGATAGGCGTCTTGGTCTAGCACCTCTCCCTGTGCCCCAGAACAGTCCAGTACTAGAGGGAGAGGGGAGGAGTGTTCAGCCCTTTGGTGGAGCACAATGCTGTGGCTCCCTGGAGTGTGGAAAGCTATAGCCTCCCCATGAAGCAAACAGGCCCATGCTTGCCATTTTATTTAACTTAATGTCTAGTTCTCTTTTGCTTCCCTTTCCCATCCGTCATTATCTAACTACTGATGGTAACATCATCTTCCAACACAAATGTCCTGAGTGCAAAAGCCATTGAAAATATTAATAAAGCCCTCAAAACCATTCTGATTTACTTATTTATGTAATACATTATCAATTTCACATTTGGACACTCAGAAGTAATTTTTAATCTCCAAATTTTTAAAGCATCTTATTGAAGTATCAGAATTTTAACTACAATATACACAATGGGGACAATTCAGGGGAAAAAAATTGAAACATAATAAAGACTGTTTACTTTTTTAAAAAAATATGTGAAAACACTATTTTTATTTTTAGCCCTTGGGGGAAAACAAACATAACAGCAAAAATAGATATGCATCTTTTGTATCTTTCTCATCATATTATTGGTTTATGAAAGTAAAACTCTTTCTCAAAACATAACTGTGCTGAAATTTTGCTAATGCAAGGACTTTTAAATACAGAGTTTGTTTACAGTAGCATTTTCTTTTTTTTTTATTGAGTTAAAATTGATGTAAACATTATATTAATTTCAGGAGTACAAAATAATGATTCAATATTTGTGTATATTGCAAAACAATCACCACAATAAGCCTAGTTAATATTTGTCACCATGCATAGTTCAACTAACAGTTCTCTTATAAAGAGAATTTTTAAGACCTACAGTTTTACCAATTTTTTAATATACAATACAGTATTATTACTATGGTCATCATGCTGTACATCATATTCCCATGACTTTCTTTATACCTGGTAGTTTGTATATTTCAATCACTTTTACCCATTTTTCTTACCCTACCCCTGTTTCTGGCAACCAATTTGTTCTGAGCATCTATGAGATCCATTTTAGTTTAGTTTAGTTATGTTTCGTTTTTAGATTCTACATATAAGTGGAGACATATATAACATTTGTCTTTCTTTGTATTACCTCACTTAGCATAATGCCATCAAGAGCCATTTATGTTGTCACAATGGCAAGATTTCCTACATTTTTATGGCTGCATAATACGTAGTCTGTTAAGTGTGCAGTAGTATTACATCTAAAAAACAATGCCCATAGTCAACAATATTGCAATAACTAATGTATGGTGCCAGGTGTTTAACTAAAATATTGGGGGGGGGTACTTTGTAAAGTATATGATTATCTAACCACTATGCTGTATACCTGAAATTAATGCAACATAATGTTAAATGCAAACTGTAATTTATAAATAAATAAATAAATGTTTAAAATAAAAACAGAGTTAATAGAGCCAGCAATTCTACTTCTAGGTATTTAGCTGAAGAAAGCACAAACACTAACTTGAAAAAATTTACACTCCCATTTCCACTGCAGCATCCTTTACAATAGCCAAGACACAGAAGCAACCTAAATGCCCAACAATAGATGAATGGAAACAGAAAATGTGGTATATATATATATATATATATATATATATATATATATATATATATACACACACACACACATACACATATATATATTCTATTGTAATATATATAATGAAATATATATATATAATGAAATATTGTTCAGTCATAAAAGAAGTATTTCATATTTAGGTTAAAAAGCACTTATTTCATTTAATTTGAAATACAAGCAAGTGCATTTCACTTTAGTTTGCTTATTGGTGAGAATATTCAATGCCATTAAAGCTTTTGAGTTATGCAGGTATCAATTTGGAGATACTACATATCCTATAAATGTTTCCATATTTGTTTATAAAACTATCTGTAAATAATTAGTCCACTGATATGAATCCTTACTGTGTCATTTCTGTCTACTTGCATGCTTCATTAAATAAACTTATTAGCCTGGTATGTAAAGTTCCATTTCAAGCTAACTTAAAGTTTCATCTCTACTTTGTTTCAGATCATTCAGATAGTCAGTGCTGCAGACCGAGATCTTTCCCCTGCTGGGCAGCAATTCTCCTTTAGATTATCACCTGAAGCTGCCATCAAACCAAATTTTACAGTCCGTGACTTCAGAAGTAAGTTTAACCACACAAAAATGTACTTGTTATCACGTAACTTTGTAAAAGAATATGAAGGTAGAAGTCAATGCTTTTCCTAAAAGCACTCAAATTCATAAAATATGGAAATCCATCTATGAGAAATACAAAATTCTATAGGTAGCAGTAAAGCAAATATTTAACCTATATATACTGTATCTAATAAGGCAAATTACTTCTATTCAGAATGCAGATAGACCCTTAATGAGTCAAGTTAAAACAAAAAAAGAGGTTATCTGAGAAATAGAATGTTTTTGCTGTTTTACATATACATTTGTTCCACATGCACATTTCTTATATATACAAACAGAAAACTTTTTAGTAACTGTTCTATTTGCATAACACATGGTACAGCACAGGCTAAAATAAAGGCTTTGTAATTAGAATGTCTATATAAATGGCAGACACTTTAGGCATTAAACTATACTAAACAATGTCAAACTTATAGTACTTATATCAAATAAAATAATGTATGCATATCCTTTGACACTATGCCTAAACATATTACCTTTGAGAATATTTTGCTACCTCTTGTACCATCATGTCTACACGTAACATTTCTGCCATGACTACTACTCACATTGCTACCACCACCAGTACTAGTCACGCTGGCATATCTGCTACCATTGCAACCATTTCAAAATATAAATGAAACTGAATTTAAAATATTAAGGCTAACTACTGCTTAGTGGGTCTGACTTTACTTGTTTTGTGACTTTCAGTATTTTATCTCCTCTAAGTTTCCATAATCTAATAAAATAAGAATTAAAAACACCTGAGTTTTTATGTAACACATAAACAGATTTCAACAAGATTCTGCTGCTGATGGTGATGATCATGATAACGACCATAATCATGATGACTGATAAAAGTCAAAAGATATCTTGAGAAAACTTAGTTTGCTAAAAATATTGAGAAGAAAGAAATAATAATATCCACAGAAGGAAATTCAGAAAGATTTTCTGCATCGTGCAGTGAAATGTGAGAGATAGCTATAAATTAAACAGAGTCCCTAATTAGGAAGAGACTAATAAATAGAGAGAATACATATTTCATTATGAAAACTATAGCACTTTACAGAGAAGTGAACAATATTAGTAATTTTAAATTATAGCAGCATACATAAAATAGAGCTAAGAAAAACCATACATGGTCACCCTATACTTAAGCCATTTAAAGAGATTATAACTTAGATCTAATGACTTGCAAAGCCTTCGAAAGGTTTAAGTAAGAGTATATAATGTTCAGATTTGCATTTAGGAAGATCCATTTGGATACAGATTTGAAAAGACTCTAGAGAAATATAACTGGTTCTGATACTATTGGAAAAATTAGGTGAGAGAGTCTTAGGTTACGGTAATGGATGTGAAGAAATAGATAAGTGGGTAGAGGAAGAATTAAAGGACTTCAAGCTAGATCCTCTAGATTTTATATGCAACTGTGATAGAGAAGGCTAATTAGACTTCCAGATCATTGACTTGGGCAAGTAAGCTGATGGTGGCATCAACCAGTAGCATAAGTGTTGACTCTTTTCCACCATTATATCCTTGCTGCAGAGCCTCTATCTAATTAGCTGTGATAATATGAAGCAGATCATGTTGCCTCATACACAGCATTTTCTCAAGGTGTGGACTTGTGCCACTCACATGCCACTTATCATATTCCTTGTTTTATCTTGTTATATTTGTAATTTAAAGTTTTATTTAAACATGGATAGGGACATTTTGTTACCTCACATATTTAATGCATTTCTTCTTGTTTTGTGATAACATTGATATTCTATTCCTTGAGCAAATTGTAATTATACTATACAAAGTTATCAGCTACAGTCCCCATGTACACATTAGAACCTCAGACTTCTTCATGCTGTTGTCACCACAAACACTGGGCTCCACTAACTGCCATTGGATATGTCATAACAGACATTTTGGTATCATGGTATCTTATTACTTAATCTAAAAATAACCTCTATGTAATAACATTATTCTGCCCATATCAAATTCCATCTCATCGTGTAAAGCTTTATTATCTTGGTGCTTCTTCCTAAAGTGAATATAGAGAAATTGCTTAATATTCAGTTGTTGAAAGTAGCATCTACAAATAAACAAATAAAATATTATTGAAATAGTAACATTATTATGATTTTTTACCTCATTCCAAAGTGTGTATCACAGTAAAAAACGTGTTATGAATAAAGTAAAAATTTTACTTCCATGTGTAGAAATAAAATAAGTAAAGAAGAAATGCATGCAAAAATGACAGACACTTTCTATAGAAATATTAACTGAATATATGAAAAATTAATAATTTCATTCCCTTGGGCTATTTCAAATAAATATTGCTATTGTTTATTTTATAAAAACTAAAATAAAATATTTTTTGTGATTAAATCATTATAATTCATGATGATGTTAAATTTTTTTATGAATCTTTATGGCATTAACACACTTTATTTTCCTTTTCATGTTACTTTAATGTGCAAAAGTTAAAGTGTATATATAGACATAGTTTTGGGGAAAAATCAAGTTTTAATCTGAAATAGTGATTTGATATTTGTTATATTTTAAATAATACATTCTAAGGTAAGATTGTTATTTGAAAATTTATACTTGTAATGATTTGTTCTGCTAACATGTAAGAAAATATCCACAGAATTATTTTTCTCAATGAGATCTTGATGTCAGGTAAAATAAACAAACATACATCTTGTTTTGTATCCTTTCTAAATAGCAAATTTAACTATTATACCAAAGAAGATTAATACTTCTTCTTTCCTTAGAATTATTTTGATTATATTTTGGCAGCTTTCATGATAAAATAATTAAAATATGGTTGTATTTCACTGATTCAAGAAGAGCTTCCTACTGTTTTCCAGACATTCCTGTTGAGATGAAGCTCATAGTAACAATCCTAACATAAATGTCATGTCTTATAGACAACACAGCTGGAATTGAAACCAGAAGAAATGGATACAGCCGGAGGCAGCAAGAGTTGTATTTCCTCCCCGTGGTCATAGAAGACAGCAGCTATCCTGTCCAGAGCAGCACAAACACAATGACTATTCGAGTTTGTAGATGTGATTCTGACGGTACCATCCTGTCCTGTAATGTGGAAGCAATTTTTCTACCCGTAGGACTCAGCACTGGGGCTTTGATTGCAATCCTATTGTGCATTGTTATACTCTTAGGTTAGTTACAATATTAATCATATCTCTCTCTACTCTACTGTATGTCTTCAATTTACAGTGTAAATCAATGTTTCTTCACTGAGATGCCATATTTGGTTAGAAGGAAGCTTTGGATTGAATTATATGTTTATTAAAGTTAATTTTCTATTTCATATTTCATGGATACACAGCATTAGGCATCATTGGAAATACAAAAGTTTGTTCAAGCCTTAGGGGATTTCCAAGTAATAACAGTTTGTGGAACTTGCTGCAATGAAATTTTCTGTAACAAATATCCTACTTACAGCAATGGTTTCTCCATTTATTTTACATCCTAGTAATTATTACTCTCTGAGATATTATGAAACCATTAAAAATATGCCTGATGAACAGAAGCTCTCAAATACCAGTTTAATAAATAAAGAAAAGAGGAAAGGAAAGAAAAAAAAGAAATAGAAAGTAAAGGGACCTCTGCTTTTTTTCTCTTGAAACTGCCAGCCAGAAGCAATTTTTATTCTGCTTTTCTCGCATACCCTCACATCAACATTCTAACGATTTCCACTGGGACAGAACAGACCACACTTAAATTTTGAAAGCACGCCAAATAAAATGGACTTCAGAAAATCATTCTGTAACCTCTCTGTGTGAGTAAACACAAACCTACTTTAGGGGTTTCCCTCCGGCATCAGTTCTGTTCAGCTGACTCCATTTCCCTTATTAATTCATTGCCAGAATTGCAATAGTAAAGAGAGATTTTCTGGGGTTTTTGTCATTCTTTTAAATTCAAGTTGTAACAGACACACAATTGGACACCATGGAATCAGTTTATATATGCATGTTTATTTTTTAACCAAAAAAGTCCTGACCGATGTAGATACCTCCCTTTATATACGGGAGTGTAAAGCATGGAGTAAGGCATGATATGAGTGTGTGAAGAACATTTTCTGGTCATAAGTTCATGTTAGCTTCAAGAGTCAAGTTCGCGTCCAGTTTGCATGGCATAGTTATTAATTCAACAAAAGTAACCTTGGTGTGTAGAACAAAATATTTTTATATTCTTATCGTTTATCGTACATTATATCTGGCATCTGTTTGTGCTGATGAATAAACCTTAAAAGGGCAGATTCCATATAATGTTCTTACATCTGAAATTGAACATGATCAATTAAGTGTTTAACTTCAAAACAACAATTTTTCTCTCATACTCTTCTCTTAAAGGTCTTTGAGTCCTAGAGCATTTGCATATCAACCTAGCATGACTTGGCATTTCTGAATGCTTGCCTTTGGGCATTGGGCCAGTTATAGTGGAGCAATTAATCTTTCTTGGGTCAAACTTACCGTGCATTGCCATCCAACCACTTTTTCCTCCAAATACCAGTTGCCCATAGTGCAGCTGTACTGATCTAGCATTGTGACTTTGCTAGTATACAGCAGTCAGCACTGACACTCTTAGTCTTGCTATGGGGTCTGGTTAAAATTCTGTCTATTGCTTGATCTCCTTAACCAGTCTCAGAGTCCTTTATATCTTCTTCCATTTTATTCTTAACCATTTTCATATTCTTGCTGTGGAAAAGGAAAGCATGAGAATCTTGTGGTGCTTGGATAACTTTCAGGTGACCCTCAAGCACATCTAACTCCTTTCTTCCTCGATCGCGGCAACTCTAAAGCCATTTTAGAAGCAGAGCTTCTCTGTGCGGTTTGCAGTGTCTCATGTACCCCTGGGAGAACAAGCAATAAATAGTCTGTTTGGTTCTGAAATCTGCCTAAACCCTAGGAGGAGCGCTGAGTGACAAACATCTCTCCAAGGTCTATCGTACAGGAGCTCTAGCTACATCTCTTCCTTCTTTTCAATTCATCAAACTCTAATGTTGGAGGAAGAGAGAATGAATGGGCTTTCCTCAGTGTGCTCTACTCCGAACCCTATGACAAGAGTCTTTCAGGCTCTGCTGTGATAAATCAAACACACTTTCTCTCTCAACCTATTACCACCACCATGGAGGAGGAGAGGGATGTATCACAAGCTAAGTTGAGTGCTGACCTCATGGTTTGAATCGATGACTATTTACCCTTACTAGAGGTAAACACTATTTAATGATAAAAACATATTCAATAATGAGAGTAAATAAATAAACTATTTCAAAATAGTACCATGTTTCATGAAGGTATTGTGAATACTAGGAATTTGGTTTGGAAAATATCTCAATATGGCAGGACACAGAATATAAATAATTAGAGCTCTTAGTTGATATGATTTATAAAACTGAGGCCCTTATATATTTTCTTCTTTCTTGCTTTTTTATTGATTTAAAAAGTGATTGTCACACGAAGATTTGAGTTTATTTCATTAGAAATACATTAGCAATACAATAGGGAAATCTAGGTGTGAATAATATCTGAATGTTACTTATGGGCTCTCGTCGTCGTCGTCGTCGTCGGCAGCCGTCCGTCTCGAGAGACGATGGCGTAGCTTCTTGAGAGTCTATCTGCACCGCCGAGAATGGCTGTGCAGTCCGATTCGGGAGTGACAATCCCTGCCGCACTTGGTACAGGTGAAGGCAGATGGCTGTTGTTGCTGCTGCTGACGCTGCTTCCACCTCGATCTTTTCTGGGCCGCCTCCTCGTTGCGCGCAGCCTCCGCGCGTGACGTACCTTGCCTGACCGCGAGCCTCCAGGCTAGGCGGTCGTCTGCTTGAACTTCCCATGTGTTGAGATTGATGGAGCATTGTGTCATGTCCTTTTTGCAGATGTCTTTGAACCGCAGTTTTGGGCGCCCTGTCATCCTCTTGCCTTCTGCTAGCTCGCCGTAGAGGAGGTCTTTGGGGATACGGCCTGCATCCATTCTTTTGACATGGCCGAGCCACCTGAGGCGTCTCTCGCTAAGAACTGCATGCAAACTGCTCATATTGGCTCGCTTCAGCACCTCGGTGTTGGGGACCTTATCCTGCCAGGCGACATGCAGGACGTGTCGCAGGCACCTCATGTGGAAGCTGTTGAGTTTCCTTTCGTGCCTTGCGTAGGTGGTCCACATCTCGCTGCCATAGAGGAGAGTGCTGAGTACGCAGGCTTGGTAGATGCGCAGTCTGGTTTTCTCAGTGAGGCTGGAATTGTTCCACGCTCGCCGGTTCAGTCTGGCCATAACTGTGGCTGCCCTGGCGATTCTCCGGTTGACCTCCAAGTCGACTGACAGAGAGCTCGAGATGGTGGACCCGAGGTAAGTGAAGTCGTTGACAACCTCCAGGGTGTATCCGTCGATGGTGATGCATGGGGGAGTCCCCGTGCCTTGAGCCATAACATTCGTCTTCGTCAGGCTGATGGCTAGTCCGAACTCCTTGCATGCGTGGGAAAGGCAAGTGACTAGCTGCTGGAGTCCCTCTTCGGAGTGTGATGTCAAAGCTGCGTCGTCGGCGAAGAGCATCTCACGGATGAGCACCTCTTTGACTTTGGTCTTGGCTCGTAGACGGGCCAGGTTGTAGAGCTTGCCATCGGATCTGGTGTGAATGAAGACACCCTCGCTGCAGTCCTTAAAGGCGTATTGGAGGAGCATGGAGAAGAAGATTCCGAACAGCGTAGGCGCGAGGACGCAGCCCTGCTTTACTCCGCTGCTGACTGGGAAGGCCTCAGAGGTTGCGCCGTTGTAGGACACCGTGCTGTGCATGTTGTCGTGAAAGGACATGACCACAGCAAGCAGATGTGGTGGACAGCCAATCTTCCGTAGCAAGCTGAAGAGTCCGCTTCGACTGACCAGATCAAACGCCTTCGTGAGGTCAATAAAGGCGAGGTAGAGTGGTTTATGCTGCTCGTGACACTTCTCCTGCAGCTGGCGTAGGGAGAAGATCATGTCCACTGTTGATCGGCCAGCTCTGAAGCCACACTGCGACTCTGGGTAGACGCAGGAAGCAAGGGTCTGCAGGCGGGCAAGAGCGACCCGGGCGAATACTTTGCCGACGACGCTGAGGAGAGAGATGCCCCGGTAGTTGTTGCAGTCGCTGCGGTCTCCTTTGTTCTTGTACATGGTGATAATGTTGGCGTCTCTCATATCCTGGGGGATGTAACCCTCCTTCCAGCAGAGACAGAGTAGATGGTGGAGCGGCTGTAGCAGGACTGGTTTCCCGCTCTTTAGGATTTCTGGAGGGATTCCGTCGCTTCCTGGTGCTTTCCCGCAAGCGAGGCGGTCGATGGCTTTGCCGAGCTCTGCCACAGTAGGTGGGGTGTCTAGCTCCTCCATGACTGGTAGGTCTGGGATGGCGTTAAGAGCAGTGTCTGTTACGGTGTTCTTTGTTGCGTACAGCTCGAGGTAGTGCTCGGTCCACCGCCGCATTTGCTGTTCCTGGTCAGTGATGACCTCACCTGTCTTGGACTTAAGGGGGGCGATCTTGGAGGGGATTGGGCCTGTTGCCTTCTTGATACCCTCATACATTCCTCCTGCGTTGCCTATATCGGCGGCTTCCTGAATGCTTCTGCACAGGTTTAGCCAATAGGTGTTGGCACAGTGGCGGGCGGTCTTCTGGACTTTGTTCCTGCCAGCCCGTAGAGCTTGAAGTGTACTGGGAGTGGGCGTGACCTTGTAAGCCAGTAGGGCCTTCCTCTTAGCCTCGATCACGGGTTCCATTTCTTCCCAGTGAGCCTCGTACCAGTCAGCGTTCTTTCGCTCTTTCTTCCCGTAAGCAATAATGGCGGAGTTGTATATGGCGTCGCGGAGACGTGGCCAATTGGATTCGATAATGTCATCTGCCGCCACTCCCTCGCCGAGTGCATCTTCCATCTTGTTGATGAATTGCTGGGTCTTAACTGGGTTGCTGGCACAACTGGTGTTGATGCGTGGGCGACCCTTCATCTTGGAGTGGTGCAACCTCTTCGGCATTATGCGCACCTTGCTTACCTTGCTTATGGGCTCTAATATTTAAGGTTCATAATACCAATATTATTCAGCTCTCTGTATGCTTAGAACAACATTTATTTTTCTTTTTATAACTTTGTAAACACTTCTTTACCGAACAAAATAGTATAAAATAATGCAGGTTAAATGTATGACTATAATTGATTTTGTGAGTAATTTGGCTATGATTTCTTGTTTGTTATAATTTCAAAATGAAGTTAATACAATGCAAAAATGTAAATCTGTATCTGATTCTTATTTTTTACAGTATGCTTACTTTGAAAATAATAAGATGGCATTAAAGAATCTTAGCCAGCCCTGCTCAATTTTATTTTTATGAGATGAACCGACATAATCTCAAATTGCAATTTTTCTGTCTTCCTCTAGCCATAGTTGTGCTGTATGTCGCTCTGCGAAGGCAGAAAAAGAAAGACACCCTGATGACCTCTAAAGAAGACATCAGAGACAACGTTATCCATTACGATGACGAAGGAGGCGGCGAGGAGGACACCCAGGCTTTCGACATTGGTGCTCTGAGAAATCCGAAAGTGATTGAAGAGAACAAAATTCGCAGGGATATAAAACCAGACTCTCTCTGTTTACCTCGCCAGAGACCGCCGGTGGAAGATAACACAGACATAAGGGATTTCATCAATCAAAGGCTACAGGAAAATGACGTGGACCCAAGTGCCCCACCGTACGACTCCTTGGCGACATACGCCTACGAAGGAAACGGATCAGTCGCAGACTCCCTGAGCTCTATAGACTCTCTCACTACGGAAGCAGACCAGGACTACGACTATCTCACGGACTGGGGACCCCGCTTTAAAGTCTTGGCAGACATGTTTGGCGAAGAAGATAGTTATAACCCCGATAAAGTCACTTAGGGGAGACGTGAAGACTAAACCAACTGGTGAAATTTAAGAAAAATAAACACAAATAGAAATCACAAATACACACAACACACACACACACACACACACAACACACACACACACACGATTTATAGGACAAGATTCCTTTGATTATCTGGTTTCTAACGAGTTGCTACATTTATCATACTGTTAGTTTTGGTTTTTTTTCTGCCAACTCGAGATAAATCCTATTATATGTACTTGCTTGGTTTTGTTTTGTTATTTTGAAAACACACTGAGACAAGCTCAGGCCTATTAAATACAATTTACTGACATGACAACCTAGAATGAAGATAGCTATGTGGCATCACGGTGGAAGAGTGTTAGATTTTTCTTAATTCCACTAAAGTGCCTATTGAAACTTTTATCATTTAAAGTGGTGTACAGTACACTCTGCTGTGATGGCATTGCAGGATTCAAAGACACAGAAGACATAACACAAAGATCTTGTCTTTATATGTCAAGGAGCAATAGCAACATACTGACTTCTAATTCCTTTTGAGGGAAAAAAGAAGAATACTTTCTGAACTCCATATTCTTATAATTCAAAGTTTTTTAAAACTGTATGCCAAAATACATTTGTTTTTCCCACCTTTTCAGAACATTGAAATAAATGTGATGATATCAAATTCAATATGTAAGTCCTGAATTTTAAAAGCAATGTTTGATCTTACCATTAGTTCATATTAAACTTATTCATTGAAGTGTTACTTTTTATCAAAAATAAAATTTAAAAAAATGAAAATTAAAAATATTCCTCTTTATGACGAGAGGCCTCAGGGCTGAAACTCCACATTAAAATAAATCTTGGTTTTGTTTTAATGCTGTGCTGTTATGTGGAACACTGGTTTTAACAAGTGACTAGGTTTTTGAAGTCTTCGTTCTCTCATAGAAAAAACTTTAAGTTATGTTTCCATTGAAATTTTTTGGGGGGAAATGGACCAAACAAGAATATAAACATGAATTTAATTTAAACATGAAAAAAGATATTACTTATATAGCTTCTCAAACTTTCTTACAACCTGATGATTATTTAATGACTAAAGAAAAGAAAATACATATCAAATAATACAGGATGGATATATGGCATGCCTAGAAATTATTTGTTATACAAATACTGAACAAAAATAAGGAACTTTAGAAAATTCAAACCAATAACTAACTTCTAAAATGAACACAAATGCAAAATCAAGCAGTTGATTTACTTATTTTATAACACTGATTTCAACTTTGTGAGTATTGTTATTATATTAAGGCTTAAAGTTGCTTCATTACACTATCATCTACAATAATTTCAATATAAATTATCTCTACTATTCCTTTTGTAAAGAAACTCTCCTTTTTAATTTGATAGAGATTTCTAAAAAGATATTAGATTTTGAAGCACACATGTGAACTACACTCATATACATTATTTTCAACTGGACTGTACATTAGCTAGAAATGTACTTAACAAACTAGGTAACTATGAAGTAAGTATGTTTTATTAATATTACAAGTATATGAGTGACTACCGAAATGTTGATACTCTATACAGGAAAAATAAAAGTTGCTTATAGATCCATCCATAATATTTGGCTGTATTTATGAAACATTTATGAGTACATTTATATTTGAAAGGTTGTAAAACTGAAAATTCACACATAGGGTAAATGGGGTAAAAATTGGATATTATAGGCAACTTGTATTTAGTCTTATTCTTTATTAAATGTTTACTTCAAAGATATATAACTAATAATATTGTGGCAATTTGGCCCTTTGAATCTGCCTTTTGCATCCCTTCTTTGGTGTCAAACACTCACCTGCTGTTGCCTCTGCCAGGAACAACTTTTGAACTGATTTTCATCCCCCACCGCCTCAGCATGGCTTTTGTAGCGCCCCTGGGAGCTGCATTAGAATACTCCAGTAGCCTAATAGTTTGCAGTATAATTATGCTTTGGAAAATATTTTTTTAAATCTGGTGATATTATAACCATACTAGAAAAAAAAATTCAGACAACGTCTGGGTTTTTCCTAACAACACAATTTGATGCATATCCCTTTCTAGAAGGTTAAAATGCAAGATTACTTTGGGCAAACAAACTAGGCCTGGCCAGGAATTTCTGCATTTTGCATCTTGCTAGAGAATCTAACTGCTGTTGCAGACAGTGATGCAGCTGGAAAACGGTGGCGTGGCGAAAACTTGAGAGGAGCAGGTCAGTTTAAACCACAAGCCTGAGATACTAAGCCAGAATATAAAATTGGTGGGTCTTTTCTCTGAACTAATAAGTCTTTTTTTTTCCTTTTGTATCTCCATCATTTACTTTTGGTACACTGTTACATTACTTTTTCAGGGCTGCCATAACAAAGTACCACCAAATGGGTGGCTTAAACACCAGAATTTGATTTCCTCAGACTTTCAGAGGAAAGAAGTCCACGATCAAGGTGTCCACAGAGTTGGTTTCTTCTAAGGGATGATCTCTTTGGCTTGTAGATGGCCAACTTCTCTTGCACCATAGTATTCCCAATATGCGAATTCCTCTTCTTTTAAAAATACCAGTCACCTTTTGTCTATTCACATGATGTCATTTGACTTCAGTTAATTTTTTAAGGGTCCTACCACCAAGTACAGTTATTCCTGAGGTACTGGTAATTTTGACTCCAAAATCCAATTTTGGGGATTCAAAATTCCATCCATAGCAATCACACAATGTTAACAGAAAATTGTAAAATATTTAATTTACAACAATCAAATAAATGTGAAAGAACAAAATATAGCCTTGAATGAAAACAATTTAGGGTACAAGGGGAAACGAGAGGAGTGTTATAGTGAACAGTGGTGTTTGGTGCTCATAAGTTGGATTATGGGATATCTTTTATACTACAAAATGCACTTGACCTAATGTTTTAATACTTATAATAACTTGAAGTTCTTTTCTTATTTAATATAATAACACAGTCACTGGCCTTCATTAAGGCATTAAGGAATATGAAAATATTTAGAATTTGTATGGATAATTTTGATCATTAACAATAGTTATATCATAATGTCTTTCTATTACATTAAATGTTTACTTTCACAGAAATGTGTACATATATTGTGTTTAACATATGTATGTTTCATATATATATAACTATATATAGCCTTTAATTGTGCTCAAAGAAGTATTCTATCAGCTAATAAGGGTGAAACAATGATGTACTAGAAATAATTAAAATTGCTTTTGTACAAAATTCTAGCCCTAACTAGAAATGTTATATGGGGCAGAAAATTGGGCCTTCTTCTATTCTTTTGGTAAAATTAACTTGCTGTTCTTAGTATTATCTAAGTTTCTTCTGACACTTTTTGACTCTTTAGTTGTAGTTAGAATGACATGAAATTCACTAAACCATTTACATATTGAGTACATAAAATTATGATAACATAGAGATCTTCAAAACATAATATGAATAACAGTAGAGCCAGGCAACTATTTTTAAAGTAATACCTGTCAAAATACATCAGCAAGATTTAATCTACAGATGCACATTGGGAGAGTGAGAAAATAACATTTTAAAATAACTAGAGCTCAAATCCTGAGGCGAAGAGGAAAACAAGTGATGAGAAGATTAGAAGAGATGTTCTATTTCCTGTTTTAAAGAAGAGATTTTAGAAATCCTTTTACATTTCAACAACTAATGTATTAAAATGGGAATACCTAAAAAGCAGCTGAAAATAGGCAAATGTTATATTTGAATTATATCCCAAACTGACTATGTCTGAAAAAAGTTAGTATTTTGTAATTAAACAAAATCAGTTTTCATTTTCAAAAGAATTAAAAAATTGGTAGGAAAATAATTTTATATATCTCTCTGTCTGAAAATTTCTTTTCCTTCTTCACCAAATTTAATAGTTTATCTAGGTATACAGTGTTCATTTAAATTAAAACATTTTTTTGAAAATGTTTTCTATCCTATCATACTCTAGCGTTCAAACCAGCTTGTGAAATAGAATTATGCATATATTACTCCTTCTTTTATATGTAATAAGATTTTTTTTATAATGACATTCAACTTATTTTTTTTTTTTTTTGGTGTTATGAATTTTCACACTAATGTGTTAAGATGAGTCTGATGTCATTTTCAGGACTAGACACTCAGGGACACCTTACAAGATGGAGCCTCATTTTCTTTATTTTGGGGAGATTTTCTTGTGTTTATTCTCTACTGGATTCTACCACGTGTTTTTCTTTACACATGGTAGAATAGTGGAATTGTTAATACTTGGTTTTTGAAATGTTCTAGATTTGAGTTCATTGTATTATATTCTAACTATCACTTTCTATCTTATATTTTATTTTATTTTCATGGTTACCATTTTATCTTTGTCTCCTAGTTTTAGTGATTCACCTTGTAATGATTTATTTTTTCATTTTAGGAAAATTTTGCTGTGTTATTCTGTTTTCTGTCTTTCCTGTTATTCTGTCATTGTTTTTGATTATTTGTTTCTCCTGTCTCTCCAATGATGCTTACTGATGGTCTTTTTAAAAATTATATTTAATTATCTTATTGGAATGACAGTAGTTAATAAGATTATATAGGTTTCAAGTGTACTTTGATACATGCCCTTTTTATTGCATTGTTTGCTTACCATCCAAAATCAAATAATCTTTCATCACCATATGTTTGACCCCATTTATCTCTTACCCCCCCATTGCCTCCCCTTTGGTAACCACCATACTCTATGTCTATGATTTTTTGTTTGTTTTCCTTGTTTGTTCATTGCTGCTTTAGTTTTATATCCCACATATCAGTGAAATCATATGATACTTAACTTTTTGTGTCTGGCTTATTTCTCTAAGCATGATATTTTCAAGATTCATTCAGGTTGTTGCAAATGGAAGTATTTCATATTTTTTATGGCTGACTGGTATTTGTAGTATATATGTACCAAGTCATCTTTATCCAATCATTTATCAAAGGACACTTAGGTTGTTTCCATGCTATGGCCACCACGAATAATGCTGCATCTTCATGAATAAAAGTTTTCAAAATTTTTGAATAGATACTTAGAAAAAGTGTTGCTCAGTCATATACTTAATATTTTGAGGAATCTCCATACTATTTTCTATAGTAGCTATACTAGTTTACATTCCCACCAGCAGTGAATGAGGGCTCCTTTTTCTCCACAACCTCTCCAGCCTTTGCTATTACTTGTCTTGTTTATAATAGCAATTCTAAAATGTATGAGTTGACCTTTCATTGTAGTTTTGATTTGCATCTTCCTAATAGCTAGTAAACCTGAGCATCTTTTCATATATCTGTTAACTGTTTGTATGTCTTCTTGGGAGAAGTAACTTTGCAGATACTCTGCCTATTTTTTATTGGATTTTTTGTTTGATATTGAGTTGTATGGGTTCTTTATATATTTTAGATATGAATCTCTTGCTCTTTTAAAAATGCTGTAATGATTTTTTGTTTGAATTATGTGTTTCAAACACAGCATGGGAAAAAACAGACACTGACATTCATTTTAATTTATTCTATTTTAACTCATGTCTCATTTCAGTTCTCTGCCAATCTTGACATATTCCATGATTTTGGTGAGAAAGCAAGTTTTTTCCTGTGCTGCAGCACTGTTGTTCTATTTTGCAATTGTTATGTCGAGCTTTATGCATCACTCTTTCATTAGCCTTCCAATAATTTACACAATGTGCTCATCTGTTAATGCACAATATGCCATTTTCTTTATTGTGGATACACAGGCACACACATACATATACATATATATACTATAGAAATAAATATTATTAGTATATAATTAAGTATCATTTACAAATTGTATTTACACAGTACATTACATGTGCATATTGTGTAGTATACTATATGTACCTATTATTTATAAATGCATACTTTCTTATCATTAAGTCGTCATCGTCGGCAGCCGTCCGTCTCGAGAGACGATGGCGTAGCTTCTTGAGAGTCTATCTGCACCGCCGAGAATGGCTGTGCAGTCCGATTCGGGAGTGACAATCCCGGCCGCATTTGGTACAGGTGAAGGCAGATGGCCGTTGTTGCTGCTGCTGACGCTGCTTCCGCCTCGATCTTTTCTGGACCGCCTCCTCGTTGCGCGCAGCCTCCGCGCGCGACGTACCTTGTCTGACCGCGAGCCTGCAGGCTAGGCGGTCGTCTGCTTGAACTTCCCATGTGTTGAGATTGATGGAGCATTGTGTCATGTCCTTTTTGCAGATGTCTTTGAACCGCAGTTTTGGGCGCCCTGTCATCCTCTTGCCTTCTGCTAGCTCGCCGTAGAGGAGGTCTTTGGGGATACGGCCTGCATCCATTCTTTTGACATGGCCGAGCCACCTGAGGCGTCTCTCGCTAAGAACTGCATGCAAACTGCTCATATTGGCTCGCTTCAGCACCTCGGTGTTGGGGACCTTATCCTGCCAGGCGACATGCAGGACGCGTCGCAGGCACCTCATGTGGAAGCTGTTGAGTTTCCTTTCGTGCCTTGCGTAGGTGGTCCACGTCTCGCTGCCATAGAGGAGAGTGCTGAGTACGCAGGCTTGGTAGATGCGCAGTCTGGTTTTCTCAGTGAGGCTGGAATTGTTCCACGCTCGCCGGTTCAGTCTGGCCATAACTGTGGCTGCCCTGGCGATTCTCCGATTGACCTCCAAGTCGACTGACAGAGAGCTCGAGATGGTGGACCCGAGGTAAGTGAAATCATTGACAACCTCCAGGGTGTATCCGTCGATGGTGATGCATGGGGGAGTCCCCGTGCCTTGAGCCATAACATTCGTCTTCGTCAGGCTGATGGCTAGTCCGAACTCCTTGCATGCGTGGGAAAGGCAAGTGACTAGCTGCTGGAGTCCCTCTTCGGAGTGTGACGTCAAAGCTGCGTCGTCGGCGAAGAGCATCTCACGGATGAGCACCTCTTTGACTTTGGTCTTGGCTCGTAGACGGGCCAGGTTGTAGAGCTTGCCATCAGATCTGGTGTGAATGAAGACACCCTCGCTGCAGTCCTTAAAGGCGTATTGGAGGAGCATGGAGAAGAAGATTCCGAACAGCGTAGGCGCGAGGACGCAGCCCTGCTTTACTCCGCTGCTGACTGGGAAGGCCTCAGAGGTTGCGCCGTTGTAGGACACCGTGCTGTGCATGTTGTCGTGAAAGGACATGACCACAGCAAGCAGATGTGGTGGACAGCCAATCTTCCGTAGCAAGCTGAAGAGACCGCTTCGACTGACCAGATCGAACGCCTTCGTGAGGTCGATAAAGGCGAGGTAGAGTGGTTTATGCTGCTCGTGACACTTCTCCTGCAGCTGGCGTAGGGAGAAGATCATGTCCACTGTTGATCGGCCAGCTCTGAAGCCACACTGGGACACTGGGTAGGCGCGGGAAGCAAGGGTCTGCAGGCGGGCAAGAGCGACCCGGGCGAATACTTTGCCGACGACGCTGAGGAGAGAGATGCCCCGGTAGTTGTTGCAGTCGCTGCGGTCTCCTTTGTTCTTGTACATGGTGATAATGTTGGCATCTCTCATATCCTGGGGGATGTAACCCTCCTTCCAGCAGCGACAGAGTAGATGGTGGAGCGGCTGTAGCAGGACTGGTTTCCCGCTCTTTAGGATTTCTGGAGGGATTCCGTCGCTTCCTGGTGCTTTCCCGCAAGTGAGGCGGTCGATGGCTTTGCCGAGCTCTGCCGCAGTAGGTGGGGTGTTTAGCTCCTCCATGACTGGTAGGTCTGGGATGGCGTTAAGAGCAGTGTCTGTTACGGTGTTTTTCGTTGCGTACAGCTCGAGGTAGTGCTCGGTCCACCGCCGCATTTGCTGTTCCTGGTCAGTGATGACCTCACCTGTCTTGGACTTAAGGGGGGCGATCTTGGAGGGGATTGGGCCTGTTGCCTTCTTGATACCCTCATACATTCCTTGTGCGTTGCCTATATCGGTGGCTTCCTGAATGCTTCTGCACAGGTTTAGCCAATAGGTGTTGGCACAGTGGCGGGCGGTCTTCTGGACTTTGTTCCTGGCAGCCCGTAGAGCTTGAAGTGTACTGGGAGTGGGCGTGGCCTTGTAAGCCAGTAGGGCCTTCCTCTTAGCCTCGATCACGGGTTCCATTTCTTCCCAGTGAGCCTCGTACCAGTCAGCGTTCTTCCGCTCTTTCTTCCCGTAAGCAATAATGGCGGAGTTGTATATGGCGTCGCGGAGACGTGGCCAATTGGATTCGATAATGTCATCTGCCGCCACTCCCTCGCCGAGTGCATCTTCCATCTTGTTGATGAATTGCTGGGTCTTAACTGGGTTGCTGACACAACTGGTGTTGATGCGTGGGCGACCCTTCATCTTGGAGTGGTGCAACTTCTTCGGCATTATGCGCACCTTGCTTACCACGAGGGCATGGTCCGTGTCGCAGTCTGCACTGTGGTAGCTGTGGGTGAGGAGGGTGCTGCCAATATCCGTTCTTCTGGTGATGACGAGGTCAAGCTGGTGCCAATGACGGGAGCGGGGGTGCCTCCATGACACCTGGTGGATCTCTTTGCACTTGAAGAATGTGTTTGTCACGCACAAGCCGTGGTGACACAAAAGCTCAAGCAGTCGCTGACCATTCTCATTGATCTTTCCTCTCCCAAAGTTTCCAAGGCAGGTGGGCCAGGCCATGTGGTCGGCTCCTACTCTTGCGTTGAAGTCTCCAAGGAGCTAGAGAGCGTTACTTCTGGGAATCTTGGATAACGCTTCGTCCAGTGCATGGTAGAACTGTTCTTTCTCTTCGGTGGTGGCGCAGAGGGTTGGGGCATACGCGCTTAGAATGCTGACTGGGCCGAAAGTTGTTGACAATCGGAGGGTAAGTAATCTCTCTGTGCCTCCTGTGGGTGGCTCTATGGAGTTAACATGCGTGTTCTTCACAGCGAACCCAACACCGTGCTGTCTTGGTTGGTCCGGAGACTTCCCTTGCCAGTAGAAGGTGTAGTTGGTTTCTCTGATAGTTCCGTTGTCGGCCAACCGGGTCTCCTGTAGAGCCGCAATGTCGATGTTTAGTCGTGCCAGTTCCCTATCGATGACAGCGGTTTTCCTGGCACCCTTGATCCACGGAAGGTCTGCAGTAAGTCCGGGGCACATGGTCCTGATGTTCCAGCTAGCGAGGCGAAGAGCCGGAGGCTTCTTTCTTGTTGTTTGCTTGGAATTAACTGGTGTGGGTGTTTTGTGGCCCACTTTTCGAGAGGCGCCTCTCTGATCCCCACGCACCCAGTGGGGCAGGCGAGCCATGGCGAGACGGTAGCTGTCCAGTGAGGTGCGATGACCTCTCCCACCGTCAGAGGAGACCCCTGGCGCTCGTTTCCTTCGCCAATCGGATGAGCTTATAACCGGTATCTGTCTCCTCCCGTGTTGAGTCGACATCTTGCGATGACGCTGGAGTGTCCTCTCAAGTGAAACTGAAGCTACATTCACCATCACAGTCCCATATAAAATAGTTTTACTGGATTTAAAAGTTTTTCTGTGCTTTACATATTCAAAGATGTTCTCGCCGACTCCTGGAAACCACTGATATATGTGGTGTATTTATAGTTTTGTCTTTTCCAGACTATCATATCAATGGAATCATAAAGTATAGCCTTTTCACACTGGCTTTTTCACTTATAAATACAAATTTAAGTCATTCATGTCTTTGTGTGTACCAGTTATAATAGCTCATTTTTAGTTTTAATCATTAATAGCTCATTGTCTTTTATCGCTGAATGAGTATCATTTCATTTTTTGGATGCAAATTCATTTGGAGTTAATTTTTATGAAAGTTATATTGTGTGTGCTAAGCACTTTTTTTTGCTGATGAACATCCAATTATTCCAGCACACTCTGTTGAAAGGACAATCTCCATTCTCTGTTGAATTGTGTTTGACCTTTTGTATTTGAGTGGATGTATTTCTGGATTCCCTATTCAGTTCCATGTTTCTCTGGGTCTATTATTTTGCAAAATCACGCTGTCTTGATCACTGTTACTTTAGTAAGTCTTGAAATCTAAGTGTGAGTACTCCAACTTTGTTCTTCAGTGTCACATTGACTATTCTAAGTTTTTCGCTTTTCCTCATTAACTTTAGAGCCAATTTGTTTATATCTACAAGGGAGCTTGCTAGGATTTTGACAGAAATGGCAAAGAATCTATAGATCAAATTGGAAGAATTAACATCTTAACAATATTCAGTCTTCCAAACTAGAACACAGGCTATCTCTCCTTTAACTTAGATGTTCTTAGATTTCTTTCATAATTTTTGCATATAAAACTTGTATATAATTTATTAAATTTATATCTAAATATTTATTTTTGGGTATTGTAAATGTAATAATTGAAATTATCATTGTTATTACTAATAATAGGAAAACAAATGGCTTTTGTTTAAATTAGACTTATATTCTGAAATCATGCTATATGTTTATTATTTAATATTTTTTAGTAGATGATATAAATTTTATACATAGACATTCACGTCATATTCAAATGATTTTTAGTCTTCCTTTTTAGTTAATATATTCCTTTCACTTCTTTTTCTTCTCTTATTGTTCTACATATGAATGTGCTTATTGTACTACACTGTTTACTAACAATAATGATAAATAATAGCAGATCTCCTTGCCATGTTCCAAACTTAACGATGATGGAGTTTTTTTTTTTTTTTTTTTTTTTAAGATTTTTAGGATCAAGCTGGGAGCATTCCTTTTTATTTCTAATTTACTAAAATTTTAAAAATCATGAAAAGTTGTTGGATTTTCTCGAATGTGTTTTTATGTTAAATGCCTTGATGAAATGGTTTTTCTTTGTTAGCCTATTGATGTAGTAGATTATATAAATTGGGAATTTAAATGATTTAATATGTATAGGGAAATTCAGGCTAGTTATTTCTTCTTTTTTTGCATTTTGGTAGTTGTTATTTTTCAAGAAATTGATTCATTACATCCAAATGATAAAATTTGGGAGCATAATGTTTATTCTGCATGAATTCTAAATTTATTTGCATCTGTGTGTGTATACTTACACTTATATCAGTCAAATTATGAAAAGTGATGGAACTATCATTTCTTTAATCCACTTACATTATTAAATGAAGGTGGGATTTGATGTTTGGTAACTGTTCATCTACAACAACGTAGAATACAAAATTACCCTTTAGGAAGGTAATGTGAGAAAAGTTACTATTTCTACCAAGTCACTAAGATGATGGGCAAGAAGAATGAGGGAGCAAAATACAAACTTTTTCTCTTTATATTTTACAGAAAGCTTTTATTATCGTATCCCTTAAATTATTGAAATTGCAAAAAGGTCATATGCACAATAAAATGATAAAAATATATTAGATAACCTACAAAAGAATGTTACAGTTTAAATCACAGAAATAAAGAAGAATCTGAAATAATTACCCTTAAAAATCTAAGCTTATAATGGCATGTGTAAACTAGCTAGAATATATAAATGACATATTCAGAAAGCATACGACAAATATGTTTAAATCTTTTGTTCGTATAAGGAGGAAACATTTCTGTCTCAGCATTTGCTCTTGAAGAAATACTTCCTTAAATATACTCAAGTATATATGTGATTTACAAAGCTTACGGAAACTTTCTATAGAAATGATAGTACAATTCTTACATTAGAAAAATACTTAGAGATTATTCCAATTCCTATTTTAAGATATGTAGTCATATACTTTTTAGTACTGGAAGAAGCTTTTAATAAACATTTAGTGATAACAACCTGTTCATTCACAGCTATATGCTTTCATACCTTTAATATGATGTACACAATCCTGACACCTCAGGTGGCTCGGCCATGTCAAAAGAATGGATGCAGGCCGTATCCCCAAAGACCTCCTCTACGGCGAGCTAGCAGAAGGCAAGAGGATGACAGGGCGCCCAAAACTGCGGTTCAAAGACATCTGCAAAAAGGACATGACACAATGCTCCATCAATCTCAACACATGGGAAGTTCAAGCAGACGACCGCCTAGCCTGGAGGCTCGCGGTCAGGCAAGGTACATCACGTGCAGAGGCTGCGCGCAACGAGGAGGCGGTCCAGAAAAGATTGAGGCGGAAGCAGCGTCAGCAGCAGCAACAACAGCCATCTGCCTTCACCTGTAACAAGTGTGGCAGGGATTGTCACTCCCGAATCGGACTGCACAGCCATTCTCGGCGGTGCAGATAGACTCTCAAGAAGCTACGCCATCGTCTCTCGAGACGGACGGCTGCCGACGACGATGACACAATCCCATGAAATTAATATCCCTCATTTCATTAAGCAGATACAAATTCTCAACCTGATTTAAAAACATACTTAGAGTCACATCATTTTTAAGTTACAGTTCTGAGGAGAAAAGTAACACCAAGTAAAAATAGCAGCAATGAATCAGTGATATCTACAAAAGCTTCCAATTTTCTCCCTTGCAAAGGGACTATTTATACTTAAATCTAAAGAAATGTACATGTTCTCCTGTCTGTTTAATTCAGTATCAAAGAAATCTGACTTCTAAAGTGGGCCATTGTGTCAAAAAAAAAAATTTTAGTCTTGAAGAAAGTCAATATATTAGGAAAGTAAAACTTTTCTTATTATGACACACATCATATTTCACTTTGCAGTTCACTCAGAGCAAAATGCACTTCATCAGCTTTTTAGTTATAACATGTGAACTTTTAATTTTTTATTAAATGTGAAAACCGAGGCACTAAGAAGCTATATAATTTCCCATGGTCTCAAAGCTAATAATTTTCAAAACCTTGATATGGACATTTGTTAGATTGATTTCAATGGTTAACCTTGACATACCTAAGCTTGATAATCTTTTACTTATCTCCAGCCTATTTCATGTTCTGTTCTGTATAGAAGTTGTTTTAAAATTAGCTGTTAGATTTTTTTCCCAATCACTGCCACACATCACTCCCTGTCCTACATATCTAAGAAAAAAAATCAAGATTCCGACTCTATATACTATCTATTAATCTACTTTGTTCCACAGATTTCACCAATTCTTTTTCTCTTCTCTTCCATACTTTTTAGGAGTGCCAATCCCACAGTGTTTTGCACTAGTGCAGAATGTTTGCAACCTAGAAGTGTTTTGGAATTTGAAGAACGAAGCTCAAAAGAATATAACTTTCAGGTCATTATATTTTTTATAATTTTTATACAAACTGATCTATTTATCTTTTATTTTGCTTATTATCACGTTGTCAAGACTTTCCAGTCACCCTAAGCAATAATAATACATGTTTATATTATCTTGGGTACCTTTATTGTCACTTATTTATTCTTCTAAGAAATACTATTACAAAAACAAAAACAAACTAAGCAGACACTAGAACAGAAACAGAATAATATAAATGGATATCATTTGGATGGTTGTCCGCTGGGAGGGGGAAGTCAGAGAATGGAGGAAAAGGCACAAGGATTAAAAAGCATAACTGGTAGGTACAAAATAGACAGGGGATGGTAAAAATAGTAAAGCAAATGGAGGAACCAAAGAACTTATTTTCATGACCCATGGACATGAACTAAGGGAAGGATTGCTGGAGGGAAGGGGGGTACCAAGCTGGGTGGAGGTGGGGCAAAAGGGGACAATTGTAATAGCATAATAAACAAAGTATACTTTGAAAAAATTGCCCTGGCTGGTTTAGCTCAGTGGACTGAGCGTCGGCCTGCGAGCTAAGTGTCGCTGGTTCAATCTTCCAGTCAGGGTACATCAGAGAAGGAAAACTCTGACTCCAAAAAACCTCCGCTGCCTTGCGGCATACCTCTTCAGGGGAAAGGCTAAGGGAGTAAACCCCGACAGAAAATCCGGAGCCGGAGTCCCTAAGGCGGTTTGACGTTGTAGTCAACACCGGCAACTCCTGCGGCGCACCTGAACCCAAGCTGTATCGACTCCGTCTTTCCCTTGGACCCTTCAGCTGCGAAGAGAGGGGGGGTCTGCTGCATGGGCAACAGCAGACCCTCCATATTACCCTGCCCAGGCTCTGTAGCTTCAGCGTCATCACAAGATGTCGATTCAACACGGGAGGAGACAGATACCATGTCACTCCCGAGTCGGACTGCACAGCCATTCTCGGCGGTGCAGATAGACTCTTAAGAAGCTACACCATCGTCTCTCGAGACGGACGGCTGCCGACGACGACGACGACTTTGAAGAAAGAAATATTGTTAATCATGCTTCTAATTTGCACCTCTGAATAAAGAAGCTTCATGGGATAAATGTATACTGATGTTTTCATATTAACAAGGACAGACTATAATAAATTTTGAAAAAAAAACTATAATCTTGGTCGTTACATGCCTCCCCATACATATAAACTGTATTTAATGTATATTCAATAGCTCTTTAAATTACCACAAAGGAAAAAATTAGGCATCAAAAAAGCATATTTTAATGTAACCCTCTTTTATTTTCCAAGCTATCCATTTCTGGTCATTATGATCTCTGAATAAATGTCACTAAAGCATTTAAAACTAACTTTGCTCAGTAATCAATGATAAATTGTTACAAACTGCATCAGCAAATTGACTGTTTTTATAGTAGTCATATAATCCAATAAACTTATGCATCCAACCAGATGCCAAATTCATTTTAAAAATCATCTACAGCAATGTGATATTTTAGTTTAATTACTTTATTTCTTACACTTTCAACATTTTATTAAATTAGCTGACATCTTTATTTTTGTTATTCAAAATGCACCTGTTCTTATGATAATTGCTTATTGATGATATACTCTGGCTAGACATTATAATACTCATTGGAGAAATAAAGATTATCAGAATATTCTCATTTCCTGATTTCTGGGAAATTAAATTAAATATATCTTTTATACTTTTGTCTTTGTGTGTGAGTTCTGTGTATATATGTGTGTGTTTGTTTACACATATACATTTATTTTTGTTAAATTAATATATAAAATCTACACTAAGTTTGGAGACTTCAGGGAGGTAGATTGCTTTATTCTGTCTATGCTCTATTCTTATGATGGATTGATCAATTTTATGTTTTCCCCTGTGTACATATAGCTCCCTCAAATCAAAAAATAAATTGTAAGCATCATGCAACATGTTTATGAATTAGTAATTGTACATTAATGAGGTTCCACTTTAAGAAAACTTTTAGCCCTGCGTTACTTTTGTAACTTTCAATACACATAACTTTTGGTGATGATAAATAGTATCATCACAGTATTATATCTACTAAAAACCAAAAAGCAAACTTTAGAAGAACACATATAACACTAACTCTCTGACTGATGCCTTTTCGCTTAGATCACAACTTTAATGGTTTGGAAAATATAAATAAAGTAGTGCATTTTAACAAGAATATTCAGCTACAGATGACACGGCCAGCCTCTAAAGAGAGCATGGTATTTGACAGCATCCCAGCTCTTTAGTTTTGTCCACCTACACAGTTTGTCCACTTTTAAGTTCCCTTTTTGTGTGTAAAAATTTTGTTGAGAAACTATAGTGCTAATGTTTTTGATCAAAAATATATGTTAGTGAAATTTTGAATTTAAAAAAGGTATATAGATGCACCTACTTAGCTTTAGACAAGGCAATACAATTATAGTTATGGAGTTAAACACCAGTATGCCGGGCATTTAGAAGTGCTAAAAATATTTTATGTAAGAACAGGAAAGGATTGTCCTGAACCCCTGACATGTAATAAAAAGCACTTGTACTGAGTCTGCATAAAAATGTTATAATGTATGAATTGCCACAGAAATGCACCCAGTGATGTCTGCATCCTTAGATCCACGCTTTGGACGTTGACTGTGGGCCTCATCAGGTGACATGGTTTTGTCATTTGAGAGTTTAAAAGTGTAATATAAGCTGAGACTTGAAAAGTTCTCGCACATGGGGACATGTTCTTTTTTCTTCTTGCATTTCAGACCTTGACAGCATATGAAGGTGACTGGGTTGGTCCCCTGAAATAATTTTATACTGGCCTTGGATCAGACCTCTCAACTTTTTAGGGAAGGTCAACCATTCTATCAGAGATTGTCTCAAAACAAATTATGACATAAGGGTTTTCCATTAGTAACAAATATTTCCAAATGTTTTATAATTAATATTCTTGAATATATTCTCTTATAAAAATGTCATGACATCATACTTTCTTTGATGTTTTGAAAGCATTTGTTGAGATTTTCCATCATAAATTATCATACAGTGTTTGTCATTTTTTCTCTTACTGTGTTGTTTTGAATCAATTTTTTTCAAAGAGTATTTTATTTTTTTATTTAATCTTTATTGTATTTTTCCAGTACCATTTAGTCCCCTTATGTTCCCATCCCCACCAGCAATCACCACACTACTATTCATGCCCATGAGTCCTTTTACCTTTTACATCAATCAATTTCATAACATAAACAAGCCTTGCATTCCTACTATTAAATTCTCCCAACTTCCTTTGTTTGGACATTTACACCATTTCTGACATTCTCACAAGTATTCGAGACACGAAATATATACAAACCCAATATTCAACAGCACACGTGCCATATTCTTACAGAGAGGTAAACATATAAAATCTATATTTCACCAAGCTCACATCAATACACTCACCGATTCATGCAGAATGTAACTCTTAATGAGGAATATTTAAACAACTTCATAGACTGTACTCCTATAACAGGTTAAAGAGACATGTCATCTTTCTTGAAAATGACATATTTTCTTAAAAATGACATAAGGTAGTGAAAAGTATAAAATAATTTTAGGGTATGATCATCCTTTTCTATTCATAACAGTACTCTAAAACTACAACATTTTTACACCCCTAAATTGAGGTAAGACATTAAGAGGCAAAGTAACAAAGTGTCATGTTCTTTCTTTAAATTGATATAATAAAAATCTGGAATACAGCATGGGAAGACAATACAATGTGTTTAATGTGCCACTTTCAATCTTGTGTAATGTTTCTTGTTTTGTACTTTATTATGATTAAGATATTTATTTTCTCTGATTTGAATATCATAATTATTTTTCATTTCAAGAAAAAAAGTACTATATAAAATATGATGTTTTCTTTACAATAAAAAAATGAAAATAATTTTTGGTATTAAAAATTCTGCAATGAGCAATGTTGCAATATTATAGAATAAAATATGGAACAAAATGTAAATATTTGGAGAAACAGATTTTACAACATAAATGAGTAGAATTTTGAGGAATTCTGAAAGAAAGTTGAATTGAGGCAGTTGGTGATTGGCTTGATTTCCAGCCTTATTAGACTTGTAAAGTATTAAAGTACTTGAATACCAAGCATCATCAATTATTGAATTAATGGTAAAGTAGCAGAGTTGTTTCTTTAATAACTTTTAAGTTGCATCCAAAATTAAGTTCTAAAAAGTGAAAGACAGAAAATAACTAAATCCTGGGAAGATGAACTTGCTTTTTATTTTGAGATATATATATCTACTTGGAGTGAAGAAAGCTTCCATTAGCACACTGCATAAAAGAAGCCAGAATTTGCAAGATTCAAAGTAGAAACTGGGAACTGATTCCTTCTCTAGCAGACAAGAATTAATTGAAAGTTTCTGAGAAAGGAGTTGTGTAAACTAGAAGAGAGAGAAAGAAGGTTAAGTACAACATTGGGAGGGAAGCAAACTGTGAGATATGGAAAAGATTGTGAAAGTTTGAGTATTAGAAAGTATGCAAATGCATGATCCTTCAAAGGCATAAATTGTGAGGTTAAAATTGTCCTTTGTTTCAACAAGGTTTATTACATAGCATCTTAATTCTCAGTCCTCATACAGCATAATAAGTGAGCACTTTAAGCTTTTAATAATTATCTATTTAAAGTCTATTAGATATGCATTCAGCCTGTTTTTGAGTGTCATGGAGATAGACAGGAAAGGACCAGAGCTACTTACTTGTCATGGAGATTCCTTGCAGAGGTCCACAGAAGGAGCAAGAACATCCCCCATCAGTGATCAACAAAAGCTTCCCCCCAAACAGGGAGCATAGACTTATTGCACACTTAATATTCTAAAAATATCAATAATTCATGACACCATGATTCCTGAGAATACTGTAATAAAATAAATGCATACTTTAAGGATACATAATCTGTGTGTGCAGCTCATCAGTTATAATAGAAACTTCTAAACAAATCCTTGATGTATTGATCCACCATCATTTCCTATAACAAAGAGTGCATAAAACAAAATGAAACTGACTTGTGAAAGACAGAAGAAGATCCTTGTGGTGTTGGCCCTTTTTCACTGTATTCTCAAATAAGGTTCAGCAGAGTACAAGGATGGTACCATTTAAGAAAGGGTAAAGCTCTATGGTTTTAGTTGTCAAAACTGTTTAAAGCACTTTTATTTTACTTAAATTTTATGGGTGTTTACTTTTATTATAATATATCATTTTTCAAAAGAAAAGCTCAGATGTGCAATATTTTAAAAAATAATAAAAAATTCTTAAAGTATCTTGCAAATATGTTATATCTGGATAAGTTAAATAACAATTATGTTATAACTGGTTAATTAAACAAAACTAGTCTCTCACAAGTTATCTTATATCTGTTTTATTCTAATTTAAGAATTATCATTACTTATCACTTCCATAATTACTGCAATATTTTAATGGATAGAGGTATACATTCTACTTGGAGAGAGACAGAGCTTACAATAAAACAACTTGACAATAATGATGTGCTTACCTCTTCACATTTGGGACCAAAAAGCGATTAGCAAAAATTGAATGTTTGTGATAAATAGTAGGACATTAAAAAGTTTTATATCAGTCTTATTAAACAAGCATTCATAACCTTCACTGAGTTAAAAAGTGTTTAATTTTAGTTTTGTTATCAGCGTATAGGACAGAATTATAATGAAGGACCTGAATAATCAAAATACTTATTTATGTCAATATACTATATGAGTATCGTCGTCGGCAGCCGTCCGTCTCGAGAGACGATGGTGTAGCTTCTCAAGAGTCTATCTGCACCGCCGAGAATGGCTGTGCAGTCCGACTCGGGAGTGACATCGTATCTGTCTCCTCCCGTGTTGAATCGACATCTTGCGATGACGCTGAAGCTACAGAGCCTGGGCAGGGTGATATGGAGGGTCTGCTGTTGCCCATGCAGCAGACCCCCCCTCTCTTCGCAGCTGAAGGGTCCAAGGGAAAGACGGAGTCAATACAGCTTGGCTTCAGGTGCGCCGCAGGAGTTGCCGGTGTTGACTACAACGTCAAACCGCCTTAGGGACTCCGGCTCCGGATTTTCTGTCGGGGTTTACTCCCTTAGCCTTTCCCCTGAAGAGGTATGCCGCAAGGCAGCGGAGGTTTTTTGGAATCAGAGTTTTCCTTCTCTGATGTGCCCTGACTGGAAGATCGAACCAGCGACACTTAGCTCGCAGGCCGACGCTCAATCCACTGAGCTAAACCAGCCAGGGCCACTATATGAGTATATACCACAATTAATGTAGTATATCACATAATTAATGTATCCCATATAATGCATAACTTGTATATACTATTTAATGTACCAATTTTAATACTAATTAATACTAAACAAAGTACTAGCTCATAGTTTTACTTTAATTACAGCTGAATCTCTTTTCAAGGGGATTACTCAAAGAGAGACTTTATTCCATTAGCATTGCCATCAATGTGGTCATTGTTCATTATCCATACCCTATTAACTTATGCTTGTTGGGTGAAAGTTTATAAACAACAGAGGAGAAGAGACTAGAGAGGATGACAGAGTGATCAAGTTCTTTCTTTAAGTTTTTTTTTTTTTCCAATACAGTTTACATTCAATATTATTTTATATTAGTTGCAGGTGTGCAGCATAGTGATTAGATGATCATATACTTCACGGCGTGTTTCCCCTGATATTTTAAGTACCCACCTGGGACCCTACGTAGTTATTACAATCTTGTTGACTATTCTATCTGCTGTACTCTACAGCCTCATGACTGTTCTGTAACAACCAATTTATATTTCTTAATCTCTTTACCTCTTAACTCAGCCCCCAGACTCTTCTCCCTTTCTGGCAATCATCTGTCTGATCTCTGTTTCTATGAGTCTGTTTTTATTCTGTTTGCTTTTTTGCTTCGCACTAACTTTTCTGTTGAGAAAGCAACCACTAATACTGTAAACTAAGAAGAGGAGCAATATCGCACTGCCTACAACTCTGTGATGACAATGCCTCATCAGAACATTTTCCTCACTTTCATTCAGGCCACTGTTTTTTTCCAACACCTGCTGGGTTGGTGATAGTGAGTATTGCTGGGGAAGAACCTATAGAAAGCGATGTTTCTATCACAGAGCTAGTGTGCCTTCAGTCATTGTAAAGAGGGCTGAAATACTATGGGTTTTTATGATGAGAAGGAAAAATGAGCTTGAGTCTACGTCATCTAAAGAAACCACATTGATCCCTGCATTACTTACACAGTGTTTGTTATGTACTATGTGTGATTTATTAAAATTTATTATTCATTGCCTTTACTCCAGAAGAACAGAACATTTTGTGTTAAATATATTTTAAAAGTAATTTGTGTTTAATATCTTTTAAAAGTAATTTTATGTTTTCTTAAACTTGTTTCATTTCTTAGACATTGATTTTTTTTAATTTAAATTGTTTAGTTAAAAAGCCACACTAAATTAAAATGAATACTGATTCACCTTTTATTTTAAAAAATGTAGAAAAATTTAATTATTTTAATAGTATGTCAAAATTTAAAACTACTAGTGAAAATGTATTTATAGACTTGTAAGATAATAAAAAATAAATATATTTAGTGTTTGAACTGACAATGGCCCTAAACTGGAAAATTTCAGCCTATGTGTTTTTAAAACTTCACGTCTGATTTTACTGATTCTAATGTTTTCTTAGTCATAATTTAATTATGACATCAAATATCACCATTACACTGGACTTATAAAATAAAAGTATAACCTAATCTTACCTCTATCATTTTGCATGTAGAAATTAACCTCTTTAATTTACTCCATTCAGAAGATGTGTATTTCCACCAAAATTATTACATAATAAAAAATTAAGTCAATATTGAGTGGACAAATAAAAAAAGATTAGTATATAGAGGTGTTTAAAATTAATTTTTCAGTTTTTGTACAAAAATAATACAATAATTAATAAATAATATTACAAGTATAAATTCTGTTTCACATACTCATAACTTTAAATCTACTTTTGTTCACCTTATACTTTTTAAAGAACATGACACAAATTTTTTTTAAAGAACCCTGTGCATTTTCCATATGCATTCCAAAATCACACTTCACAGTAATGCAATGAAAAATATATTTAAATTAATAAAAATACATAAACTCAGATTGTGGTCTAAGAAAGGCTTAGCTTGTTTTCAAATGCTATATTAGCTCTAGAGCAGCAGTTTTCAACCTGTGGGTCGCGTCTCCTGTGGGGGTCGAATGACCCTTTCACAGGGGTCGCCTAAGACCATCGGAAAACACATACATAATTACATATTGGTTTTGTGATTAACCACTGTGCTTTAATTATGTTTAACTTGTAACAATGAAAATACATCCTGCATACCAGATATTTACATTACGATTCATAACAGTAGCAAAATTACAGTTATGGAGTAGCAATGAAAATAATTTTATGGTTGAGGATCACCACAACATGAGGAACTGTATTAAAGGATCGCAGCATTAGGAAAAGGTTGAGAACCACTGCTCTAGAGATACCATATCCCACAAAATTTAAATTATATTTAGATTTTTTTAAATTATGTATTTGTTATAACTAAAGGTAATTTTTTCAATTAATGAAAATATAATTTCTTCAACATTCTTGCACAGCACCCAAAGTACAAATGACTATAGAAGCATCTATAATTTTCTTTCTAGCAATGAAGTTCAAGTTGCTTTTTATGCCAGAACACACAGACAGACTAACAAAATATATGTGTATATGATATGGGGGTCAGTATGAGAAAACTAGCAATCAAGGACGGCATAATGCTCTACATTATTTGAGTGAAGCGTGACCAAATGAGCTGAAACACGAGTTAACAGGACATGAAAATGCAGTCAACAAGCTCATTTTCCAATTTGTATGGCAAAATACAGAAGTTAAATACAAGAAATTGAGTTTTACTTTTCCAGATGCAAGGTAACTTTTTTTCTATTTTTAATTTATTTTTAATTTACATGGAGGCAATTATTTATTGATTTTATGTAGGAAATTAAGAAGACAGTTCCTGGAATAATGAATGCATTTCCCCATTGGTAGAAGAAATGCAAATAATTTCCTCTTATTCTGAAAGGTGTCGGAAAGGAAAGGCAAGCACCATGCAGTAGCGCAATTTGGAGAACCCAGTTGTAAAAACTAGGCAAAAATCTGCATACTTGAAAGAGTGGCAAAATCAGTTTATACAAATTCTAAATAATAAATTATAGAATGTCTGAATATCTGGCCATAAAACAATGCAGTTTACAAATTTATAACATATTTAATAGCTAGCTCTTGAAGCAGGTAGCAGGGTTCTCAAACCTTGTCTCAGAAAACAAATCTATATTCTTGCCAACCAGATTCTTGGCATGATCATAAAAAGGTTTAATTTTAGTTGTATGTTTCCAAAAGCTAGTAAATATAACTGTGTTTGCAGGGTCACAGCAGACTAGGAAATTAAGCTCCGTGCTTTACCAGGGTTGAGAACAGAAATCAATACCTTCCATGAATCCAAACATCTGTTCCTTTAGTTCTCATTAAAAACTCAAAAACGCACAAATATTGTATTTTCTTTTACTCTTTGTAATGTAAAGAATTACTTATGAGTTTCTAAAAGTTAAGTGGATCATGTGAAAAATATTTTTATTTAATATGACAAGAATAAAGTAAATGTGATTTTATATTGAGCATATATTTATTGCCTAAAATAAAATTGTGTTTATACACTTCATTTTATTTTTTTTAAATCTGCTGATGATGTCTATTGTTTTTAAAGTCAGCCATATAAACAGATTCATTTTAGTTTTGATATCTTTCATGATTCTTTAGCCCAGGCTCTTCACACTGGAGGGTTCACCAAAATTATTAGTCTAGTTTTCTTCCAAACTTTAAAGAAATATTTAGCTGAAGTAATTTTTTTCCCAAATTACTAGCATGCCATTAATATGTTGTCACATTACAATGCTTTCATGATAGAAATGGACTCATAGATACAAAGGTCAGACTGATGGTCAGAATGAATTCCAATCATACATATATTGAAGCTACAGATTAATCTTGAATACATAATATTCAAAATATATTTTGGTTTTAAATTTCAGAAAGAGCAAATTAGCTGAACCCTATCCTCTACACATTTCCACTTAGCTTGGATGCAAGAATAGTTAATTTTTCCTCCCTTAGACAATTAACATACATGCACATGCACACACAAATCCTAACAATATTTCACCACAGCATATGTAGCTTAGATTTTATTTTGAAATCATTTATATAAATTCTTAGTGTGTAAATTAATCACTGGCTTTCCTTACTCTGACCCATCATCATTCTCTAGTAACATGATTCTCATCCAAGCAAAAGTTTTTTAGCTTTTCCGGTTTTATAATAAAATTTTTAACTTAACATTTGTTTTTCTGGTATTAAAACAGATAGTTCTACACTCAATGAACAATATACAATAACAGCATTCCAGGTCCCCAACCAGAGGGTAAAATCATGAACAGTTGCATACCCAATTGGTAGAGAAAACAAATTAGAATTCTCTTCAATCTCCCTTAACTAATAAGAAACTATGGTGCCGGGTTATAAAATGCATCAGGATGGCTGCAGTTTTTATTTCAGAGAAAGAAAATTTTACATGGGCAATTAATTCATTGTTCTACTTTTCCTGTAAATAATTTTATTACATTAAGCTATTCTCTAAAAGTTTAATGACACATACTTCAATATGTTATTTTCTATAATCCATTGAATCGTACATTAAAACAAGTGAAAATTTTATGATATGGAAAATACATCTCAATAAAACTGAGGGAAAGTGTGTCGCATTGGTTCACTCACATTATATTTTATATTTACAATGGGCAGAGAGTATTTACAATGATAGAACTGTTGCTTCCAATGCAATTACCAATGTGGATTCATTACTGACTATTCAGAGTGGAACCTTGGTTCTCAAAATTAATTCATTCCAGAAGGCAGTTCAAGAAGTGAGTTGATTGAAAAATGAATTATTTTTTCCCATTAGAAATAATGTAAATTGAATTAATCCCTTCCGGATCCCCAAATGATTCCTGTTTAAACCTTTTTTATATACAGTGTATTCCTAATGTACTCTTTCATCTATAAATAAACACTTTGAAAACAGAAAGACAGGAGATGTAAATGAAAATTTAACAAAACGGAAGTGAACTGTACAGTGAAAAATGAAATCTTATCTACACACTACAACTTACCTTTGTTTTGAGAACTACAGATGACTGAATCTGGAGAGGAAGGATAAAAAGAAGGAGAGATATTATTGTTTGGCAAGGGACTCCCATTCCATAAAAATGTCAGGCAGCTGTTCTTCTGGGGTTTTCCTCTCTTTTTAATCTTTGCTTCACTACAACTTGCTTCAGGCTCCCTGGGCCTTTCACTAAAAACTTATCCAATATTGTTTTTTTTTTTTTTGTTTTGTTTTGTTTTGTTTGCCTGCATTTGAACACTTTCTTGAAGTGAAACTGGAGAGCAGGACCAATAAACGACATTGGTCTGATCAAGATAGCTAAAGTATATAAAACAAAGTGAAGTCACTTATGTCAACTAAAATGGCTTTCAGGGAGCCATGACAGTTTGGTTCAAGAAGAAAACTGCTAAAGTCACTCTAATATCTACCCACATGGTCAGAACAGACACGTCTGACAGGGAGACACAGCTAAGATACCTGCCCATGTGATCAGAACAGCCATGTCTGCGGAGCAGGACCATCCTTAGATAGGCTCCTAGGGAATTTCCGCTCTTACTAGCAGGGGTGACAAGCAGAACAGCCATATAACACCCATAGGTGCTTGGATAAATTCCAGTCTTGGCATCAGGGTTGCCAAGGCATTTATCAAAAGGACCCAGAAGAGTGGAGCACACCACTGTCAAGGTATGACTGAGGCAGGCTCCAGACCACTGCTGAGACAGCCGAGCTCCACACACCAGGGTGCTGCTCCATGTGATGCTAATCTCCCTTGGTATTAGCCACTGGAGGCTCTGACCTGCTGGACTGAGGACTTCATCTGCCCTGCTGCCAACCTGGCTCTGTAGATCCTTCTTTGTAAGACGCTGACAACTCCTCTGCCCACCGTGCTGTCTCCTGGACCTGCAGACTGAGACTCTGGGACTAGAATGTGTTGATGCTCTACTTCGAGCAAACCTGCATCAATAAAAGCTGAGTGAATAGCATAGTTACTGTGTGTGACTCTTGTCTATTCCTTGGTGCCCCGCTGCTCAGCAGGCAGCTAGCTGAGCAGCTGCCCGGCTGACTTACAGGAAAGACTAGATCACAAACAGACGCTTGTGACATAAACACTGCATTGTCGTTGAACAAGTTTATTTCACAATTTGCTACTTCTTTGTCAGTGTGTTATTTCACAATAAAACTTTATATTTCTCCCCATTTCCCAAGCATTTCCTTGATTAGTGAAGTAGAAATCCCCCCCCTCACCCCCCCCCCCCGCAGCCATCTGTTGTTGCTCCCACTGAAGGACCTGGAATTCCTTGGCGTTCCTCTGCCAACTCCCCCACGTCATCATGAACCACTTCCAAGCCAGTGCACTTGCCCAGAGATGTAACATGTCCCACAAGAGATACAAGCTCATCCTTAAAGCCCTCAAAGTCACTTTTAGCAACAGACCCAGGCCATAGGTTCTTCCAGGCTGATTGCATGGTCCTGGAAGAACACTCCTTCTCTGCCATGATTTCCATGAGCCGCAAACAAGTGAGGATATTAAAATGTCATCTCAAACTACCTCTGAAGCAGAGCCTTTGTGTAGAGTTTTCTAAAATGAGAAGTGTCCTGCTGGTCCAATGGGCTGGATGAGAGGAGTTGTGTTAGGTGGTAAGAACCTAACAGTGATGAAGCTGTGCTCCACCAACTTGGCCTCCAAGCCTGGAGGGTGAGCAGGAGCATCGTCCATAACTGTTTTACCAGGAGGATGTATTTCTTTACACTTGGGACAAACATTTCATGAATCCACTCAATAAAAAATTGCCTGGTGACCTCAGCTTTGCTATTAGACTTCCTCATCATATTCAACTTGATGTTCAGAATAGTAGATGGGTAGAGGCTTTGACTTAAGGCCCCCATCTGCGTTCACATACAACGATAACATCAGGTTGTGTCCCTGCAGTGACTTCTCCTCCCGTGTAATGTAGGTCCTCTTTGGCATCTTTTCCCAGAAGAGGCCTGTCTCATCACAAATAAACATGGGGAACAAGTCCCCTGACCTTTACATAACCTTGAAATTCCGCCACGAAATTATCAGCAGCTACTCTGTTAGAACTGGCTGCCTCCCCATGCCTCACGACACTATGCATGCCACGTCTTTTCTTAAATTTATCAAACCACCCCTACCAGCCTCAAACGAGTCACTTTCCGCACTCGTTCCAGGGGCGTCTTTCAGGAGGTCCGCATGCCGCCTCTTCGCTTTTTCACATTTCATTGCCTCCGATTGCTATCTCCGCTAACTGCGTGTTGTTTATCCAAATCAGCAACAATTTTTCTACCTCTTTGCTTGCCTGTGAGCGTTGTTTTGTGACCACTAGCACACCCTGGTCACATCAACCTTCTTGATGGCTTTTTTATGTTTTAAAATTGTGCTACTCATCGACTTCTCCACGCCTATATGGCAGCTATATCAGACATGTGAGCACCTCTATCGTACTTAGAAGTTATTTATGTTTAATCTTTACCATTCTCACAACTTTCTTTTTCACACTGCTGTCATCACTAAACTTCTTAGGACCCATGGTGAATTATTGAATATATTTTATAATAATAAGCAGCAACAAAAGCAAACAAACATGAAAATATTCACAGCACAATTTCCTGAGATGTTAACAATGCAAGGGGTAGCCATAAACCGGCTCACCTTCATGCATTTTCTCTTTTGGTTTGTCACCTGAGAGATGCGTGAGCCACCATACAGATATCAGCAGGAAAAGGTTGTTGGGTCAGTAACTGAAATTTTGTTCAGCAACTGAGCTGCATTTTCCATGAACAAGTTGGTAGAGAACCCAGTTTTTCATGATGGGAGATGTTTGAGATCTGATGTTTGACTGTAACTGCAAATTCTAATAAGACATGAAAAGTCACTGAAGTGAGTTTCATATCCTGTTCACTAGATACTCTAAATTCTATCCCAAATTACACAGGGCAAAGAGGTGACACTGTTTGAGCATGTGTTCCTGTTTTTTATGAGTTAATTTCATTAGAAATGTCCATGTGAAGCTTGTCACTAAATTTGAAATAAGATTTTTGATGAGGACTTTGTGTAATTTTTGACTGCTTTTTACGTAGGTGGGCCATGTAGGAACTTTTTCGGGTTCACACTTAGGAAGAGACTTGTTCCATTTCAAGATTTTGCTATGCGTCTACTTTGTACTATTACATATCACTTGGCTTTTTGAGTAAGAAGATTATATTCGAGAGGGAGATCCTTGAAGCTGAGGTTGCATTAGCATTGCTACAACTAGTAATGACTGAGTCTAGAATTAGAGAGTCTAGTCAGTGTATGAAGCAAAATACAGAATAAAGACCAAGAGGATGGGGTTGTGGGGCGGGGGGGCAGAAATAATTGTATGAGATAGCAGGTGCCTTAGCAGAGACCAGGGTTTTTTAGGACACGTTGAAGAGGCTGCTAATAACATGAAATGAAGAGACAGAGATAGAGAGAGTAAAAATAAATGCAAGAAGGCAGGGTAAAATAATCCTAGGACTCAATGAATGTGTGTGATGTGGAGTTAGGGAGAAGCAGGTGCCAGGAGGCATGGGGATTAGGGTCCTGATGATGTGTGGTGACTGAAACTCAACCCCCTACCCTAGTTTCAGACAAAGGAAAGATGTCTTCTGTGTAACTAAAATATGTTTCTTAAATCTAATGCTGAATTCTCTGGCTTTCAACCTTTTCAAAATTCATTTTTAATTCAAATTCAAAGACATTCATTTATTTTATTTATATGTTTAGGAATAGTCTTTTCATATAAAACATTAATTTCACATGTATATTGACAAATGTCATTCCTTGTGAATGCAGTGTTTTTAATCAGTGATCTCCTTAAAGGCAATTCTAAGCATTAAAATACCTGATAATCCTGTAATTCCCATTTGAAACTCCTAATTCTGTTCATCGAAAGAGCCGAGCTTCCCAATAGCTACACCTTTTCAACTAGGTTTATCAAACATTTTGTGTGTATGGTGTTGTGAAGGATCTCGAAATTCAAAGGTGACTCTTGTAATTTATGCACCCTCACCCCCTGTTGTTAGCTTCTTAGAGTGCCTCCAGACAGAGTATGTGTGGAGTACTTGATTTCAGTTCTTTCCTGGATAATTTTAGAGAATAATGGGCAAAGTTCTGACAGATAATAAAGTGTGTTACACAGAGATGATCTATAATTATGAATCTTCTTCTCTCTCCCAATCTACCTATAAATTATATAGTTTGATTTGGGCCTGGCTTCCTTCCCATCATTATCCTTTTCTTTTGCAATTTTCTCTTCAAGCAAATACCACAGATCTTTTCTAAAATAGCTGCTTTGCTTGGTGTCCCAGAAGGAGAACTGTATAATATTTCTAGTTCTCTTAGTCCAAAGTTTATTCATTTTAATTTGTGAAATAGGACTATCTGCACCCCTGAAGTCTTGACTGTGATATCTCGAGTGTCTAAGCCAGGCTTTACTCTGAAGCCAGTGCTGGTTGCAGGCTGTATTCTCTGTCTGTCCTCCGTACCTGAGCAGCCTGGGGCCAGCTAGAGACTGCCTCTCTCCCAACTCAATTCAAAGATCTTTGAACATTAATATTGAATAATTTAGATATTACCCTCCATGGGTTTCTTCCTACAATATATTACACAAGAAATTTTCTGAAGAGATAAACATAATAAAATTGCACAGAAAACTCTGAAGTTGGATCCCCTCTTCCTAATGTTTATGTTTTTCCTACTGACTGCTTTGCTGTGATTACAACTGTCTCCAACACACCCTTCTACTGAGAGAGTGATTAAGCACCGTGAGTGCTTATGTGTCATCGATATCCATCAGGTCTACATTTCATTATTCAATATTGTTTAAGTTTTCAATGAAGGCAAAGGGTTGGACAAAATAGAAAAGATAAAATATTCATTTGTCACATATTGATTTTTCACTATATTTTCTAAAACTGAGGTAATATAAAACACTGTTTAATACTTGTATTATTAAAAGCATTTGTGACTGCTTATTGTATATTAAAAACAAGTCATTTAAATTGTGTGAAGATAGTATGTATGATAATTAATTATAAAAGTTGAACACAGACTGTAGTTTTTGACAAAATTAAATATGAATTGTGTTCGATTAAAATTTATAAGAAGTCACTTTAGAGTGTCTTATATAAAAATTATGAATTTTAATATGCTACTTGTTAATTGTTATTTTTATTTAGCAACCATTTATTAACCATTTAATGTGTAGGATATATATAAGAATGGTTTCTGTATTTATGTTGCTTTAAAAAATGAATTGATCTAGTGTGTTTTAAATTAGTCAAATATTTTAAATTTAAAGACATATTTTTGTATCAAAAGTATATTTATTTTAAATTTATGTTTTACTTTTATAGTTTTGTATTAACATAAAAATAGCATTTGATTGAAACCCATTTTATTACCAGTGAGGTATTACAGGTGGTTTTATTAATAAATTGGCAAAATATTAGAAACTTTTTCAAAAAGTCTTCCCCTCAAAAAACCAAGAGATCAATATTTTATTGCAATTGTTTGACTATTATTTCTATCATATTAGAAATATAACTTTTGTTCTGCCAATTTCTTTAGAAGGTGATTTATTTCCTTCTTTTGGTTATTATGTTGTTGGTTTCAGATTAGGTTGTAGCTATGTGAGGTGTTGTTAAATGAAAACTCAGCTTCCAGTAGGTTTAAAATAGAAAGCCACTGCCTGACTTCAGGCTATCTGCCGGGTAATTGCAGAAGGAACTTTGTTAGGTCCATGTAGAATGAATGAGCACAGGCCCTGTGAAATGCTGTGCAGACAATCCATCCAGCTGAGAAAAAACTTTGAAGATGATTGCCTTGGGAATTCTAAGGCATACAGGATGAAGGAGTGACCCTAATTCAAAGAATGCAAACCATTTTGATTTTTATGACAATATCTACTAGGAACTTTGGGAAGTAACTACTTCCCACAGGACATAATTGGCATTTTAGAAACAGTATAGCTGAGTTAGCAATGCAGGTTGAAATGGAAGCTAATTTACCCATGTTGGAGTTTTATAACCACATCTGTGTTACATTTAAAAATGAGAAATAATAAAGATTCTGTTCTGAATTGAAAATTAAATAATAAAATAAGCCAAAGATAAAAGTGCACAGCCAATGTTAGAATGTCTACATAAAATGCAAATTAACTATATAAGTATATGTAAATTTAGATAAATCAAATGGTAATAAAGGAGAAATTTTAGATAGTAAAGATTATAAGACCACAATTTTCATAGCCACTCATAGTTATGCTCCAATTTTTCAGTTTTCTTTATCCTTTTAATTTTTTGAATATTTTGTCATGTGAATAAGTTCTGGTTAAATAAATTATAATGGAAGTGGTGAGTAAAACTTGTTCTCAAAGGGAAAAGAAATGAGTTTTTTAAAAAAATCCCATTCACTTTTTGATAGCTGAAATGTTAATAGTTGACTTTCAAAAAGCTTTCATGAAACTCCAAGTGGAAAAACCTTGGGAATGAGTGATAAAAACAAGATGTCATACCCCGCCTTCCCTGGGTCATCTACTTTCAGATCTTTGTTTGTTACAACAATGTCTATATTGTTTAAACTGTAGATATTTTGATGATGATTCACAAGCAAACTTAGTCTTAAACAACACAGTTGTTTTATGATCTTGCCTGCTCACTTATTACATTTATCAATGAATTTTAAGAATAATAGTTTTTAGTGAACATACAATTACATCATCTCTTCTATTATTGTCTTATTTATGGACTCAGTCTCTGACCAGCGCAAATAAGACCTTGTAAGCTTTCACTTCTCTAAATAGTCCATCAAGAAGCAATCACTAAAATTCTCAAACAGAAAACTCAGGTTCAAAACTTATGTTCAAACTTAGGAAAAAGAACCGGGCACATAACAAGTCTTTAAATTTTAAACAAAATTGCATCTACTACTTTGGTTAAATATTTCATAATGTCGTCAACTATGAAACTGAATCTCCACATTCAAACTAGTAGAAAATGGATACTCTGAGGAAAATAAAGTTTATGTTCTTCTCTTTCCCTTGAAATTCTCGGTAGTCAGTATTTGTGAAAGACCCTGGGTCTGTCGAAGTGGATGAAGAAAGTACTCAGACACTCTCCATCTGAGGAAGGAAGGGAGGGAGTTTTCTCTAGTGGAAAATCGTCCCCTCTTCTTTATTAGCCAGGGTTTTTAACCACTTTCCACATGAGGAAGTACTTAAGGAAAATATGCAACACCTCCCCAAATGGTAGGGAGTGAAAGGGAAATGCAGATCAATACAGGGTTGAAACATCCAGGTATTTTACACAAGGTCGAAAGCATTTCCTCTTACCTAATTGTTCTGTTCTTCACATTTTACTGACAAGGATTTGAGGCTTTACAGAGAAAAACAGAGCAAGTTCCCTTTTCCTTAAAAGCTACTTTGTATTTCTATTCTATCTTTAAAATCCCCCAGAGGGTGGGATCCAGAGCAGGCCTGGAAGAAAACCTGCCAGCTAAGGGCCCAGCTGGGGAAGACTCCTCAAAGCGGTCAGAGTCTCTTACACCAAGCCTGTCTGCTTCCCACATCTCCCCATGCCTGTCTGTCCCCCGCAAGTATTCACAATGAAATCCTGAGTTTAGGGGTTTACATCAGATATGACAAAGTCAAATTAACACCTTGTCACACAAGCAAAAAAACAAACAAACAAACAAAACAAACAGAAAAAAAAAAAAAAAAAAAAACAAGGTAGAATGTCTAAGATCTGAGAGAGAAAAGCTATTGGATGGTCTCCATTTGCTGACTTTCCTGATCAGCATAATGGTACCAACTCTTGTGGACCAAGTGCAGAACCAAATGATCAGAGACAACCAAATTAGAATTTAATGAACCTTTATTAGCTGGCCAGAGACTACCCACTCTCACTCCACGCAGGGATTCAAGTGAGTAGCCCTGAGCCTCAGTACAAAGCTGCTTATATAGCAAAAACCTATATCTTAGGTTGCTAGCTGGGGTAGTAGCACAACACAACCGTTGTGAAGCAGGGATGGGTCTAAGTGTATCTATGCTTGGCTCATGTGTGCAACCGCAAAGCTAACATTCTGCACTTGTTTGGGGGCAACTGTTACAATGGGATTTTGCCTGATACATGCAACTAACATTCTGTACCTGCTTGGGGGCAACTGTCACTGTTACAGAACCCCTGGGCTGCTCCAGTTGAAAACAAACCCACGGGCTCTTTAGTTAGGGGCCTGATTGCCCGCCGCCAAAATTATAACTCTCAATACCAGAGTTTGGTGAAAAGAAAAAGAATTGTTTATTTAACAGTTATAGATTTAGTTATTTGCGGATTTCTGTTGTTAAGTCTTATGCTCTTTAAAACACCCACAAACACATATCCTTGCCTCCCCCCCTTCCAAACCAGGCTAGTTTTAGGAAAGTCACAGAAACCGTTTCCCTACTTTCCAAACACAGTTCAGCTTTACCAGCAGCTGCCAATCATTCAATCCTGATTGGGGAGGTCCTTTCTGTGCTGTGGTGCCCTCCAGTTCTCAATGCAGGGCCGCCTGGATTCTCAGCCTCCTTGTAAACTGCCTTCTTCCTGCAAACCACGTGGATCTTCTCTCCTTCTCAAAACTGCATGGCGAGAGCCTCTTATAGCAGCCTGGAGACCCCTTCTCCAAGCCACATGGAGAAGGCCCCTTCACCAAGCCACGTGGAGGGAGCACATGAGAGAGCGAGAGAGCGAGCCAGAGTGAGAGAGCTAGAGCCCGAGAGAGAGCGCGAGAGAGAGTCCGAGTCAGAGCGCCAGAGCGAGTCTCAGAGTGAGAGCACGAGCGAGAGCCAGAGAGAGAGTCAGAGCGCCAGAGCGAGAGCCAGAGTGCCAGTGAGAGCCAGAGCCCGAACGAGAGCTTGAGAGACCCTGAGCTAAAATGTCCGCAGCTGCTTATATATCCCTGACTGCGTCCTCTGACGCAGTGGGCGTAGCAAACAGTTCTGACCATTCACAGACCCTTACGTAGGCTCTGTGTGCTTTCCATACCATCCCCTGGTTAAAGACCCCTCCCATCTGCCTGAGGCTTTGGATGCATTAAAGCCATTTGCATAAGAAAGACAGTAGCCACCAGCCTCAGGCATGTGGAAGCATTTGAAAAGCTGCTTACTTCTCCCCATCCCCCAGCAGCAAACTCTGGGGATTTTTGGACTCCCCTGTTTCTGTAACATCACCTTGGGGGTTTTTGCAAAAATTTTTACTCTAGTTCAAGCTCCAGCACACCAACAGGACTGGCATTTTAGTTCTATGTTGGAAGTAGAGTATTATTAAGAATGAGCTTTCTGCAAAAGAGTAGGAACAACTTAAATGTGCAGACAAATCACATCAGTTGCTTTTAAATAATACAATCTGAATTCCTCTCCAAACCCATTCATGCCTCTTAACAGTGGGTCTTGGTTCATTTTAAAAAGAGAACGATGGGTGGTTTTGATGCAAATGGTCTTTGGCCACTGTTTGGAAAGCGGCGCTGAGGACAAAATAGCTTTTAGGGCCAGTCCACATTCTTTTGCTCTCAGTATCTTTCCCGCAACAGAATCACTCAAACTACTGCTTCCTTCATCACATCTTCTCTCACTGACTTTCATGTCTCTCTTTGATAAGACCCTGGTGATTAGTGTTACAGAAACAGGGGTGTTCCAAAAATCCCCAGAGTTTGCGGCTGGGGGATGGGGAGAAGGAGGCAGCTTTTCGAATGCCTCCACATGCCTGAGGCTGGTGGCCAATGTCTTTCTTATGCAAAATGGCTTTAATGTATCCAAAGTCTCAGGTAGATGGGAGGAGTCTTGAACTAGGGGACGGTATGGAAAAGGCACACAGAGCCTACGTAACTGTCTGTGAATGGTCAGAACTGTTTGCAACGCCCACTGCGTCAGAGGACGCAGTCAGGGATATATAAGCAGCTGCGGACATTTTCTCTCTCTCCCTCTCTCTCTCTCGCTCTCGGGCTCTCGCTCTCTCGCTCTCGGGCTCTCGCTCTCTCGCTCTCTCGTGTGCTCCCTCCATGTGCCTTGGAGAAGGGGTCTCCAGGCTGCTTTAAGAGGCTCTCGCCATGCAGTTTTGAGAAGGAGAGAAGATCCATGCAGTTTGCAGGAAGAAGGCAGTTTGCAAGGAGGCTGAGAATCCAGGTGGTTCTGCATTGAGAGCTGGAGGGCACCACAGCACAGAAAGGACCTCCCCAATCAGATTGAATGATTGGCAGCTGCTGGTAAAGCTGAACTGTGTTTGGAAAGTAGGGAAACGGTTTCTCTGACTTTCCTAAAACTAGCCTGGTTTGGTAGTGGGGAGGCAAGGATATGTGTTTGTGAGTATTTTAAAGAGCATAAGACTTAACAACAGAAATCCGCAAATAACTAAATCTATATAACTGTTAAATAAACAATTCTTTTTTTTTTTCACTAAACTCTGGTATTGAGAGTTATAATTTTGGCGGCGGGCAATCGGGCCCCTAACTAAAGAGCCCGTGGGTTTGTGTTCAACTGGAGTAGCCCAGGGGTTCTGTAACATTAGGGTAAGTCCACCAGGGTAATAGGAGGGAAAACAAACCAAATACAAAATGAGCAAAAAATTGTGTAGACATTTCAAGAAAGTGCACAAATGTCTACTCTTTACATGAAAAGATGTTCGGTATCATTAGACATTAAGAAAATGAAAATTAAAATCAAAATGAGATAGAACTATCTATTCACAAGGAGGGCTATAATTCAACACTGTGAATAGCAAGTGTTGGTAAGAATGTGAAAAAACCAAAACCCCTATACATTTCTAGTAGAAAGGTAAAGTGTAAACTCCCTCTGGAAAACAGTTTGACAGTCCCCTAACATTAAATGTATACTTACATATGATCTGGTATATACTCACAGATATCTCCCTAAGCAAAAATAACAACTATATTTACACAAAGACTTTTAGCAAATGTCTAGTGGAACAAATTGGATACATGTAAACAGCCACCAGCTGGTAAATGAGTAAACAAAGTGTTACAGCGTGAAAGGGGGTTCTTTCACCTGCTGCCTTGGTATAAAACTCAACAATTAGTGTTGAGGAGAACAGGTTTTTATTAATAGTATTCCAACCTTGGGAGGGCAGTGAGCACTTCAGCTCAGAGCCCTGTTCTCCCACGGGACCCAGCACTTGCTTTACTCCCCAAAAGGCTATACAGTATTCCCTCACTTATTGCTTATTGCAGGTATTACATTCTAGACACCCCCCTGCAATAGGTGAAAACCTGCGAAGTACAAACCTTACATTAATTTAGTATTTATATATATTTTAAGGCTTTATAGACCCCTCCCACACACTTATAAACCGTTCCCAGTCTCTTAGTAACCTTTCCCATTCCCTTATTAACCTTTTCCACACTTTTATAAACACTATTTATGTTCTTAAACATATTCTACACTCTTAAATCTATGTAACTTTAACAACATACATATACAGTACTGTAAAATCCCGTGATATAGTGAGGCCACAATAAGTGAACTGTGATATAGAGAGGGACTATTGTAAACCAAAAGCATGCCCAGAAGTTCCCCATTCCTTATCTGTTAGCTCTCTCCTTCAGGACTTGGGGTATGATGTCATCAGCCTCCATATAACAGTCCAGGGGTACATGTGCCATGTTGCATTGGATCACATATGGTTCTCTCTCTGCCCTTTCAAAGCCGCATGGATCTTTTCTTTCTAAAACCGCATGGTTCTGCCTCTCCCTGCAAACCTCATGGCTCTCCTCCTCCTCTCTGTCCTCTACCTCCTCTCTCTTCTCTACCTCCTTGCAAACCACATGGAACTCTCTACTCTGAAAACTTCATGGTTCTCCTCTCTTCCTTCTCACCAAACCATGTAGATCTCTTCTGCTCTCCCTAAAATAGCTGCCGCCTTATTTTTAAATCTCTGACTGCGTTCTGTGATGCAGTGGGCATGGTAACTGGTTCTGACCATTCACAGAACCTTGTGCAGGCCCCATGTGCTCTTTCCTCACCACTCTATGGTCAAAACCCCTCCTATCTCCTTGGGGCCTTGGAAGAACCAAAGCCATTTGCATAACTAAAACACTAGCTACCAGCCATAGATATGCAAAGGCATCTTGAAAGCTGTCCCCTTCTCCCCTATACCCCAACCCACAGGCTCTGGGGATTTGTAGGGACCCCTAATCTGTAACAAAAATGCCGTGTGTCATAGACTGGTATACTACTCAGCAATTAAAAGGAACAAGCTGTTGTGAGTGGACATCAGCTTCTACCACAGAATCTCGAGGAAGGCATTCCAGGGACCCAATCATGGGAGACTGCGGTGTGATAAGATGGTTTATTAGTGTGAAAGGTTGCCCTTGTGTCCCCTCTCTACCCATCCCATTACGGAAAAAGTCCAACGGTGTCCTCAGCAAAGCCAAAACAAAAGCCAATGTCCAGAGTTTCTGCTTCATGTTAAAGCTTAGTCTTCTGGAGCCCAGGTTATCTGCTGTGGGCCCGAGTAGTTGCCAGACCCACATGGCTGCATGCCACCGAGAGAGAGTGCAAACAAATGGGGAGAATGTATGTCACTAGCAAAGGAGAAGGGGAGCAAGAGAGAGAAGGAATGAGATTCTTTGTTTACCTGGAGTTATATTAGCTTGGGTTTGGGATGGAGTAAGTGTTTTTTCAAAACCTCCAATCTACTTCCCAAGTTTTCACAGGATTTTGATAGGCCCTCCTCCTAGTTAGATTGACAAGCCTCTTTGGTCAAGTACCTTCCTCTGCATATGTTTAATACTGGAGTGGGGAAGGGATGTGTGTTAATTTCCTCGGTGGAGCAACGCGATAATCCCCTGGGGTGTGACACTGTAGCTTCCTGGTGAATCAAATATGGTTTTGCTTCCAAGTTTATTACTCCCAATGTCCAATTCCCTTTAATATCCTTTTTAAAAAACATAATAATTATCTAACCACCTACAGTAGTAAAATCACAAATACAACTAACAGCATGGATAACTCTCAAAAACAATATGTTAAGTGAAAAACCCAAACTGAATACATTATGTATTACATTACTCTGATTAAATAAAATTTCTTTTAAAAATGTGTGTATCACATACACACATGTACACATATGTACACATTCATTTATATATAAGTATTATATACACATACGTGTTTGCACGTACATGAATGATATGTTTCCTGGCATGGGATATGGGAGCTGTGGTTGACTGCCAACAAGAGATTTTAGGGTGATGCATTAGATTGTGTTGATGATTAGATGGTATACACTCCATAAGAGTCAAAGAATTAGAGTTACAACTGATAAATTTTCTGGCACGTACCTTTTTCATTCTTCAATAAAGACACATGGCAATTAAAAAAGGACTCACACACAAAAAATATAAAAGAACAATCTCACAAGACAAGATAAATTTCTGATAAACCTAAGTCAATGAAACCTACTAAACACTAAATTTAGAGATCATTTTATGGTTAGTAATTCACTTTTCGCCCTCTTTGCTTCCATTTCTGGTTCATATATTTATATTTCTATATGAATTTGTCAATTAAATTGGTATAAGAAGGAAGAATCCAATATTAAAATATTTCATGCAATTTTTTTGTTTTATTTAAAATATCTTAAATGGTGTTTAAAAACAGATATTAAAATTTTAAGTGAGGAAATAAAATTTTTTTATTATACATTACAGTAACCTAAAGATCTGTACTGTAGAAAATAATTTGAAGTAATTTTTTCAGCTTCCTTACAATAAAACCCTTTCTCAGGAAACACATTAAGAAGCTTATATTTCTAATCCTTCAAAACAGACTAGGTGCTTGAAATCTGAAAATGTCACAAACCAGTAAATTGAAACTAGCCCCTTATAATATAAAACTCATGGAGAGGAACCACAATTAAGAAGTAAAACACTAAAGAAGCAAGGCTTAAGCATTTGAACAAACGCTATCAAGTAAGTTATAAAACCGGCAGAAAATGGAAAGGGTTGAACAAAAATAAATGTCCTTAAGCTCTTGTGTTTCTTCCATTTCCTATTACAAAATGCTTATTAGAAGTAAACATTTTAATATAGATATACCCTGTAGCTTAGTAAAGATTTTTAGCCTTTAAATACCTATATTTATTTCTTTTTAAATAATTACATGTACATGTATTTGCAAATACTTGTGATTTTGTGATTTAACTTGGAGGTACATGATTTATGAGATGTATACACAGACATGTCTGAGATTAAATTCAGATTCAGCTAAATGGACTAATCTGAGGCAAAAATAAATAAAAATTTTAAAATAGCCTCAATTTTCTCATATACTAAAGGCATTGTTAACATTTATTTTGGTATGGTCTTTATTTTTAGGCATTGAGATATGTACTTACTAGTCTTTCATGTAGCAAACATTTAGGGAAGGTTGAATTCTGAAGATGAAGCTCACCTCTTTTAATTCCTGGTGCCTGGTTATTGAACCAATCCTGAAATGAGAAACTACTCCCGAGGGATTTAATAGATGTCAATAAAGGCCAAATTTGGTTGACCTATAAAGAATCAGATAATGCGGGTGAGTCTGACTCAAGTAAATGAACTCTTAAAAACAGCACTTACTCCCACTGGTAGCAAAATAGAATATTAGTGATTCAACACACAGGCCAACTTTGATGCTTCCTCTGTGGCTTGAAGATGGAAGAGGCCAAGGGACAAGGGACTGGGGATGGGGGTGGCCTGAGAATGAACAGTGGTTCCCAGCTGACAGCCATCAGGGAAGTGGGGGGTCTCAGTCTTGAAATCTGAATAACAGAAGTTGGTTAACGACCTAAATGAGCTTTAGACATGGCTTCTTTCTCCAAAGCCTATAGTTCGTGTGTTGCTGAATAAAGAACCCCGTGGCCTACCCAGGCTTCTAAATTGTGTAGAACTGTGACACAGAAAACATATGTCGTTTCTAACCACTAAATGTGTGGTAATTTGTTCTGCAATAATAAAAAACAAATACAATGCTTAACAAAATGTAGTTTTACTCTTTCTTTCATACAGCCAGATAGATACAAAGCTAATTAACTTCTTTTTAAGCACAACACAATACTGTGTGTGATGGTCTCATAGTGACACCAAGGTTTTTTCATAAATAATTATTAAAATGTGTATAATCCTTTCATAGAACTCTTTTAATCATTTTCACCTGCTGTATCAAAAATAGTCAGAGCAGTTTTCAGTATCTTATTGTACAGATGGAGTGATTCTTAGAGTAGTTTAATATATGAAGTTTTTTTCTTAGCTCTTTTTTCTACTGAATGATTCAAACTCAACATTTTAGTAAGTACAGTAAATTTCAAAAGAAGGCGTATACTCATAATCTAAATTATGGTCAAGGAAAATCATAAATTACCTGGTAAGTTTTTTGAGTGGTTAAACTAATTGTTAGTTAGATAATTGATGTTGGCCTTACTTAGTTCAGGAATACTCATTGTTAGATACATCACAGCAGCACATATCTCCATGAACTTTTGAACTTTTAGGGATGCTTGAAAACCTTATCTCCTCCTCTCAGTAAAAATTAGACTAGAAATCTTAAATTATATGACAGGAGCAGATTGAAGACTGAGCATGCCATCTGAGCCTTTCTAAAGCCTACCTTTCTTTCTTCTCCCCAGAGCACACCTCTGGTTGCTACCTAAATCTATCTATATCTCTTGGTTGGAATCTCCCACCTCAAATAAATGCTCTTCACTTCTCTTTTATATTAAGCCTCTTTCTTTGTTAATAAAAGAAAGTGGTGTTTAGTCCTATAACTACAGTTATCCAGCTGAGTAACATTAAGTAATTTACTTCTTATTCTTCACATTAACATTTTATTTACATAATAACGTGTTTCGTTTATTGATGACATCTCTAGTATCCTACAATATAACTTCTTGCATAGCAGGTACTGGGATCAGATTACTGAGCATTAAAGATGAAGAGATACTTTTCTCTTTTCCTTGCTGTTGGGCCCTGCAGTTACACCTTTTCTCATATTTTGCAATTGTTGGAAAATATAGTATTTAAAGTAACAAAACTCTGTGTTTTAGCTTATTGTCACCCCTTTATTCTACTTCACCTCTCACAGTATTCAACGGTTTCATTTTCTTCTCTTCTTTTCAGCTCTGTCAAATAGGTCATTTTTGTATTCTACACTTGGTACACTCACCAATACTTAAAAGTACTTTATTGATTTCATAAAATAATCATTTGATATGTCAAAGAAACACAAAACATCTTAGAAAGATGACATGTACTTCTATGTTCATTGCAACGTTATTTACAATAGCTAAGATACGGAAGCAACCAAAAGGCCCATCAGTAGTAGGTGAATGAATACAAAAGCTGTGGTACATTTATGGTTTCTGAAGATGTAATTGTGTTAACATAAAGTCATTAGTGTGGGCGCCAAACCAATATGATATGGTTGTTGTCCTTATAATAGAAGATAATTAAGGCATAGGTAGGTACAGAGGGTGGAACACATGCAGAGCAGGGAAGATAGGACCTTCTGCAAGAGATGGAGAGAAGTTTCAGAAAACCAGACTTGTTAGCACCTTGATCTTGGGCTTTTGGCATTTAGAATTGTGAACAAAAATAAAGTTCTGATTTTTAAGCTATCCTGTCTGTGGTACTTTGTTATGGAGCCCAGTAGACTACTGTAGTTAATATATAAGAATTTTGTCCTTTACAATGTGACAGTTTTCTAAAATACAAATTTGTATCTTTTTCTCATGAATGTTAATTTGTCAAATTAATATTACCTGTTACAAAATTAACTTTACAATCATGGTGTTTGATGAATTTGTGTAATAAAAAAATTATATTATTTCGTATACTTGAAACTATTTTATATGATATTACGAATAATGATAGCATGAAAAATCTCTATGTTTGTATTTGATCTGGGTACTGTTTTATAACTAAATATATATTTTATCAGATAACAGTTATATTTTAAAATTTAATTTTAATTAAGGAACAGCTAACGTGAGAAGAAAAAAATAGCTAATTGTTTGAAAGACATCAATAGTAATTGCTCTGATGCTCAAATATGCAAAATAAAACCATGATGTATTTTGTACATTATAAAACTTCCATGTTGTTTCATGCAATTTAACTAACATTGGAAAATAGGGTATTCTAACAGGAAATATATTCACTTAATAGAACCAAAAACCTTGGAACATACAAATTGAATTGCTGCTCAATTAATTGAATTCAGTTGTTTGAACAATTTGTCTTAAATTGATATGTATATGTGTTTGTTGCATATGTAGGGATGCATATAGTTATGTATGTATATTTGTATATCTGCATGTTTACATGTGTATGTGCTGATGTCTACTAATTAAAGACAGAATGAATAGATCTAGGTTTCACACAAACCTACAAGATAGTAATGAAAGAGAAACATCTGTCCATGAAATAATTTTAGAAGGCATTTATCATATATCTCCCATGAATATTACAGTATTCTTGAAACGATCTCATCTTTTCAAAGTTTTTAAAAAATACATGTGTTTTAATAACTTCTTTGGAGGTGCAATGAAAGGCCAGTAATCAAAATTAAAGCATTTAATTATTTTTCAAAATTGATAAAAATCTTTAAATATAAATAAAGTCACACCAAGTTAATGCCACATAAGATAGAACCATAAGGAAAATAAAATGCAAATGTGAATTGCCATTTGTTCTCCCAAAGGTAAATGCAGTTAATACATGTAATAGGCCCTAAGTATAGTACAATCACTAATTCAATTCCATCTGAAAATCTAAATCCAGTAATAAGAATAACTATGTTTGGTGACCAGTTTGGCAATTTTTTAAATTACTTTTAAAATAATAATTCTGCCTTAATAATCCCTGCTGAGCCTTTTGGTGGCATGTAAAAAATAAAAATGCACAATATAACTTGGAAACAGATAACAATGAGAAACCTCATGAAGCAACGAGTTTACCAGGGCATTCTTACAAAGTAGCTATAAGGCATTCTGTGTTAAACTTGGGCCATCTTACTCAGAATGAATTATATTTATAGATCTCATCTCATTAAGAACACTGATATCTGATTATCCCCTTTTTGCTAAACATGAATATAGCTGAACAAGAGATAATTGGTCAAATAAGGTATTTTCAGTTTTGGGGGAAATTTTTTCTTTCTTTTTGAGTGTAGTAAGTACTAGAATACACATTCGTGTCATTTTACTGGAGAGATCTAAATCAAAAATGGCTGTCAGCAAAAGGATGCTTTCTATGAACTTTTTTTCTCCCCCTGTTTCAGGTACTGTGAAAAAGAGAGAAAAAGAATGATTACTAAAACATTCAGGGAAATATTTTCATACCAAACACTGAAGAAAAGGTGTGATATTTTTTAATTGAAATATCCCAAACTAGTGCATGAGAAGAGTCATAAGAATGTGTTGGCAAGCTCTCTTGACTCTCCAAAGCAAACTGTAAGCCTCGGGGATGAATTTGAATTACGTATTTGGATTTCAAACTGTGTAGGAGAATTTTAAATCAAAGCTTTTGCTTAAGACTGGGCTTGCAATAAGTGGATAACACTAAGGAATAATGAAAAAATTAAAAACATTGCTAAGAGTGTATTCTGTTTGATTTCAAAATGTTTACTCTATAAGTGTGATCTGCATTTTAATAGATTCTATGTTTCTCTAATTCAGGTTTTTTTAATTATTATTATTTAAAAGCAGAGATTTATAGATATATTTATCTCAGTTGCATCAGGTACTCAAAATTAAACACATAGGGCAGTCCAGGTATTTAGTGCCATATATTGGTCTTGCTTGAAGGAAAAGCACAATAAAGAGGAACTATTAACAATAACATAAATTTTCAGCTCTCAGACCAAACATTAAAACATCTTCACATATTTTCAAAAGGATTTGTGGTAGGTTAAAAAAACACCTATAGTATTGAAACATAGAGATAAGTAGTACAGAAACAACAAAGTACTGTTAAACCAGTAAGATCCTGAACGTGGAAATGTATACAATAAAATTCAGTACAGTTTTTAAATTTGGATGGCAAAATCAGCTTGCAGCTTTCTGGCAGCCCAAACACAAAGAGAATTATGTTCTGTTACAACTTTCAATACTTGTAACTGGCATATTTGCTTGATGAACAAGTTTCAAAATTCATAACTTGTTCATAAAATTAATATACCAGCACACCGAGGAATCATAAAGAGGGAAATGGGGCAATTCTGGCTAAAGTAAGGAAAGGTGCAGCAGAAGGAAAAACAACACCATTGCCCAGAGATAAATAAGGCAGTATTGAATTCAGAAGGCTTCTCTGGAGCCTATAAATAACCGAAATTACTTTCCATTATAACTGAGTCAGTTTCCTCCAGGGAAAACTGCTCTTCTTGATAGTTTTCAGCAAATCAGCCTGCCAAGGAAACGGAAAATAAAACACAACAAATTCTTACACATTTCCCTTTTCCATTGACTTTCTCAACATGTTCTTTTGTTTGTTGTTAATTTATAAAACTTTCCTTCCCTTTGTTTGGTGACAGTTTATATGTGATTCATTTCCCTTACAAATCAGTAGTTTTAATTGTACATGTGACTAAATTAAATATCACAGTTTTTTATAACACTTCTGAAAAAAAAAAGTTATCTCTTATTGACTTGAGAAAGTCAATCCTGGACACTTCCTTGATAGAGAAAATCTTTAGTGATTTTATGTGACATGTAAAACAAGATTTTAATCACATTCAGATTAACGTTTTTTATGTACAGTGATAATACTCCTCAGTTAGTTCAATTGTACAACTACAGATGCATTTCCAGAAAGCATATCTGTATAAGAGCAAGTAACATGTGCTGTTGCTCAGCACGATTAATAGTATGGTTTAGAAAATCCTTATCGGTAGCTCTACAGTGTGGGTTAGTCGTGTGGACAGTGTTGAGGTGCAAATTCTTCTCTTAAAACTTTTAATCACATTTATACTTAATAGGTTTGACTTGTAATCTATGATTTTTAAATAACTAACAAGGTAAGTCTGATTCTTATGACTCAAGACAACACATTGAAAAAGAGAGCTTGGGGTTTTAAAACAAGTGGTTTGTAAATCCCTAAGAAAATATTTTATAAATTTTATTTCTTCCAACTGAGAGGTTTATTAAAATACAATTAGCAAAGAGATTATATTCTCAGTCTTGGAATTGAGGTAATCTATGATACCACTTAAATCATATCCATTTGGAAAATACCAACAAAACAGAAGGTAGAGTTGATATCCTCTTAACATACCTAAGACTAAATCTACTTGCATCTACCAAAAACAAAACAAAATAATTCAAAAACCTCATAAGTGATATGTCAAGGTCACAGGATACAACTTTGAGTTTAAATTAAAATTATATAAATCAATGAATAAGTAAACAGGTTAAATTTTATTTCTAGGTACTAGAAACAAACAGGTAATTCTACATTTAAAAAAAATTTACAATGAAAAATTTTCAAAGAACACATTATAAATTACTTGGCTCTATTATCCAAAATTTATAATCAGGTGCAGTAGGTCTTATACAGTTAACACACACCTTTGAGGATATAAAACATTGCCATAGCTAGAATAGAGAAACCTCTTTTACAAGATCCCTGATATAATACAAGGGATGTGGCACGACTCAGTCACTTTTCTCAGTTTCACCTAACTAATACGAGTTGCCTATGGGTAGACTTGACTAATAATCAACTCCAGATCCTGATTCTATGTGGTGCAAAACAACAGCCAGCAAACATGGAGAAATCAGCAGCCTGGCATCCATGGCAGGAGAAGAATAAGTTTGGAGATCATTCAAATACCAATTTGCAAGAGACTGTCATTGTTTGTTCTGGCTGGTGGTCTCCATTTCCCTCTTACAAAGTTGTCTTTATTATATTTGACTCAATACCTATCTGAAGAAAACAAACATTTGGGTGATGCATTTTCAAGAATTATTATAGACAATAGTTTAATATTATGTCTACCAGAGGAGGAAAATAATGATTGGGAAAAACAATAAGCTAAAATTGTTTTTAAATGAAAAGCTGTGTAATAGCTGGTAATAAGATCTTCATAGAGGACTTCCTAATACTGTCCTAAAGTCTAAAAGGCTACAGGTATGTTTAGGATGGTGCCCGTGCCCAGACTTGTGTCCATGCACAAGAAATAACTGAGAAAGCTTTTATCTTTGCCTAACCTGGAATCTTGGTGCACACAGAAAGGAAAGGCTATGGTGAGTTGTGCACTGCTCCACGAGTTTTGAAGGCAGGCACAAACATGTCCACTGAACCAATCAGCAAAGAGAATGAGTCTTACTGGTTTCAGGGATTGAAGGAACTCTGTGTAATCTGATCACTAACATAGACAAGCAACGATGTCAATATAGGATATTATTTCATAAAATAAACTAAATAAGCAAAAGCAATTACATTATATTATTAAAAATGTCCAATTTACTAACGAAAATATTGAACAATGTGCAAAAAATAAAAACAGAAATTCATGGTCTAGACACAGCAAAAAGAAAAAAAGAAAAAGAAGATCAGTTAACAGAAACTATTGAGAAGAAGTTCAGACACTGGACTTATAAAACAAAAATTTTAAATCAGATCCTTAAGTATGCTTTAAGAACTAAAGTAAGCTAAATGTAAAAAACCAAAGAAAAGTATAAGAACAATGTCTCATAAAATAGAGACTATCAACAGTTATTTTAAAAAAGAGTCAACTAAAATTCTGTATTTAGAAAGTACTTGAATGAACATCCCACCAGAAGAACACAACAGTATATTTGAGGTGGAGGAAAAAAGGAATCCACAAACTTGAAAGTTGGTCCATTAAGTTTATATAGGTGAAAGGAAAATATCTCCATTCTTCCAAGTACTAAAATGTGTCCCTGGTCTGAAAGTTTTTATTTTTCAATTTATTTTTTATTTTATTAATACTTAAAAAAATCAACATGTATTTGTTTATACTTCTGAAGACCAGAAGTCTGAAATCAAGACTAGACCATACTTCCCACAAAGGCTCTAGGGCAGAACTTCTTCCAACTCGGGTGCTGTGGCATTTTTGGCTTATAACACATCAGGCCAGTTTCTGTCTTTGTCTCACATGGCCTTCTTCTCTGTGTCTGGATCAAATTTCCCTCTGCCTTTCTCTCTATTTAAAAATATACATATCATGTTTTATTATAGTTTATATTAAATATCATTTTTATTAGTTTTAGGTATAGAGCATAGTGGTTACACAATCATATACTTTACAGTGTTTCTCATGATATATCCTGTACCCAGCTGGCACCACACATAGTTATTATATTATTGACTATAGTTTCTATGTTTTACTCTACACATCTTCGTGACTATTCTGTAATTACCAATTCGTACTTCTAAATCATTTTATCTTTTTCACCCAGTTCCCCAACCTTCTGTCTTTTTGTCAACCATCAGTCTGTCCAAAGTTTTTAATATATTCTAACTTTAAGTTATAATATTTATAATAGTTTAAGACATATCAATATTCATACTAAATGTTTGAATAAGATTAATATTTTTGCAAGTATTTGTGAATAATAAATTTTATGTTTTCCTCTTTTGAAAAATTTTCAGGTCTAAAATGAAAAACAAAATCAAAGAAAAGCCTGGACTGGTGTAGCTCAGTTGGTTGGAAAGTTGTTTCATGAACCAAAAGGTTGCAGGTGTAATTCCTGGTCAGGGCACATGCTTACATTGTGGATTTGGTCCCAGTCAGTCTCTGGTTGGTCCAGGTTCAGGGCGCATATGAAACGCAACCAATCAATGTTTTCTCTCACATTGATGTTTCCATCTCTCTCTTTATACCTCCTTTCACCCCTCCTCTCTCTAAAATAATAATAATAAATAATAATCGATATTAATTGTTATTAATTATCGTATTATATAATAATTAATAATGATGATAGTTAATTATTATTATTATTTTCATTTGTAAAAGCAAGTTCAATAGTTACTAAAATGTACAATAATTGACTGAGGTTACTACTTTAAAGCTAGTTCATAGGTTTTACTAAAAGTAGACACTAACAACTTAGCAAGTCTTTTTTCCTATAGAATCATGAAAAACTTACCAGCACTTTATCAATTTATAATGATTTTCTGAGAGTAGAAGTCAGAGAGTGAGTAGCACTAGGCTACCCTAATAACAGTGTTCATGGCCACTGAGAAATTTAGTAGTTATAAACCAAATTATAGAATTAAAGAGGTCAGAGGAATGAAACTGTTTTATGCTCAGTTTATAGTTCTCATTTCAAAGAGCTAATGGAGTAAAAACTATTTTTGAAACACTTCTAAAATGTGAAATTTCTCAGGCACTAAAATTAGAACTTTTTATGTTGCCTCTTCAGTAGACTACCATAAAGATCTATACTTTACTCCATTATATTATTTATGATTGATTGATTATTTATATACTTTCTAATGTATTAAATTAACCACGTCATAAGATAATGGCAAATATATTTTTTCATGAATATATTCAGTGCATTTTGAATGTAAAATCTGGTAAATCAAAACTTCAATTAAGTTATGTTTCAATTTTCATTAATTTTCTTAAATATTTTATTTAATAACCTTTGATACTCCAGGGTAAGCTTCATTAACTTCTTCTTTTTCCTAAAAAAATATAGCTCCATTAACTCTTCAGTGTTTACTATGTATGATAAGGTCAAAGTCTTCAGGCAATATGATTTTGCTTTCTCTTGTCATCTCTATAGAGTTGTCCTACTTGCATGCTTTGGTTAAACTATTTTCCAATTTTTCTCTTTCATCTTATTCTTTTAATTTAAAACAATATTTTCCAGGGTTATTACTTAAAGTCATCCATTTTATATTAATATATTCATTCCTGATTATGTAAGGTTGGGCAAAAGTAGGTTTACATTTGTGAGTACGAAAAACACAGTTTCTTCTTGGATTATTACTATTTTATTATTGTTTCATTTTCCACATGAACTACTGAAACCTACTTTTTCCCACCTTGTATACATGCACTTTGTAAACAATATGGAATATTCAGAAAAAGTTATAGAAATTCAAAATTCATCATGATGTTAACAGCCAATTGTAATTTATAAATACATACCTAAAGATATATAATAATTTTCTGAGAGCAAAATTGGAAAGAGGAAAGAATAACGTATGCTGTCTTAGTTTCCTATCTGTTGCTATAACAAAATACCACAATGATACCAGCTTAAACTACAAAAAAATTCACATACTACAGTCAGGTGGTCAGCAAAAATACAAATGGTCTTATGGGTCCAAAATCAAGATGTTCACAGAGTTACATTCCTTCAGGGGGAGCTCTAGGGGAAAATGCATTCTTTCGCTTCTTCTAGAAGCCAATATACTTCATAGTTTGTGGTCCCTTTACATCTTCACAACCAACAATCTGATATCCCTGACCCCTCCTACCATCATCTCATCTCCTGATTTTCCTATCTCTCTTTTCTATGTTTTAAGGTACCTTGTTACACTAGGCCCACCCATACAGTCTAGAACAAACACCCTATCTAAAATGTTTTTTAACTTAATCACTTCTGAAAAACTATTTTAAATGTAGGGTAATATATTTACAGGTTCCAGGGATTAAGATGTATATATTATTTGAGACCATCAGTCCACCTACGTATCAATAAATAAAAATAGTCATTGGAATTAATGTAGTAAGTAAGGGACTTAAAATGGAGCCTCTTGTCATATCCAATTTTTTATGTTAATCATAGTTTCTTTTAATTGTTTTCAGCCAATCATCCTGACAGGTTTGAGTATCTTTTAGGCTGAGTGTGAATCCCCTTTGTTCACCCTAAATGTTCTGTAAAATTTTGTCATACACACCAATATTATGTTAATTGTGCTTACAGAATAAACGTAAGGAGTGTTTTTATATATACAAATAAATTTATAAAAATGCTGCCAATAACAGTGGTGGTAGACATTTATGATGAAAATGCAAGGAAGGAGGAAAGGAAGGAAAGAAGGGAGGGTGAGGGGGAGGGAAAGGGGAAGAAAAAGTACAAATATCAAAATCAAGTCCTTAGATCAATAATTCTTAAAATCTTTTGGTAACGAAGAGAATATTCTTCAGATATATTTGTGACCTAGGTTGTAGTCTCTCTCTCCTATCTACCTAATTTATTTTACTTATCTATCTATCATCTATCTGTCATCTATCTATCATCATCTACCTATCATCTATCCAGAATCTATTTATCTGGCATCTATATGTTTACCACCTTCCTGTATTTGTCTCTCCTGTAATATTTATATCATATATTCATATATACATACTAAAGATAAACATCTTGCATTCAGAAATAATACAATTCAGAAATAATTACAAAGATTTTTTGTTTTGTTTCCAAGTTTTTGAAATAAAACACACACACACAAACACCCAGCGCTGAAAATATCTTCTGTCTGGAAAGCAGTAATATAAAGTTGCTCTTTGAGAAAGGAAAATATGAAAATAGAAATGTGGTCATTTTTTTAAGATAGAATTCAAATTTAATTAAATAATAATTATAAAGCTATTCACTTGGATATAAAATTATTTTATTTATACATAAATTAAAGTCAATTTATAGTTAGAAAAATAAGTGTTGATTAGCTATCAGGCTGAAGTAAATATTATTTCCACTTGAATAACAAGTGAGAGTTATACCTGTTTTCTTTTTTTTCTTTTTGCCAATAATAAAAAGAGATAAACACGTGTTGCAAAACTGTTTTAATATAGATAATTATACCTATTAAAATGATTAGTCTTTCAGTCTAGATATCATATTGGCATGGTTGTGTTCTTTTTTTTGTGGTATGTAAAATAAAAACACACAAACACACAATCCACTGGCTCATTCAAATGTTGAAACATGTCAAGAGTTTAAAGGTGAGTATTCTGAAGGAAAGAATGGAATGAGGAACTTATATATTTATACTGACTGGTAAAATATGTCAAAATTCAGCATTTTTCTAAGAATTGTTCACACATTTAATTAGCCCAACATTGACCTCAAAATAATTGTTCCTCTTTCAAAACTCTTTTATCAAGTTTAATAACATTTTAAAGCTTTTAAATCACACTGTGTTTACATCTACTTTTAAGTCAGCTAGAGAATAAATATTTATTTTTCACTTCTTACATACCAAAATGTATTATACTTGCAAAGGAAAAAAGGGGAAAAACACGCAAAATTATTGCTCCAGAGAAGTTTAATCTACATGCTATATTCTGCATAAATTTATAGGTAATATACTGAACTTATAAAAATAATACCAAATAATTTTAGAAAATACTAACAAAGCAGCTATTTTATATGTCCATAGACTTGACAAGGCCTAGTAAAGAATCAGCAAATGTAAAGACATGTCAATAAAAATTTTCCCAACTGAAATACAAAAAGAAATAAAGAAACTTTAAAAGAGAATCCAAAATCTAAGAATTGTGGAACAAAAGATCTGATTTATAGGTAAAATACCACAAGTAAAAGAGGTTGAAAAGGAGATGTGTTTGAAATTATAATGGCTATGAAAATTCCAGAATTAATAACATGAACCAAAACACAGACCCAGAGACTTAGAAATACTAAACAAGATAAAAAGTAAAAAAAAATTAAAAACAAAAACTATCCCTAAACATATTATAATTAGACTGTAGAAAACAAAAGGCAGAAAAATTCTAGAAAAAGCTTGGCTGGGTCACCTTATCTCTAGAGGATAAAGAACAGAAATTACAGTGGATTGCTCATCAGAATTCTGTTAACAAGACATGAGTTAAGTAAAATACTTAAATAGATGGAAAAAAATAAAAATAACAAACAAGAATTCTATATCCAGAAAAATTATCTATCAAAAGTGAAAAATAATTAAAGACTGTGTCAGATAATAAAAAACTGAAATTATACATTAGCAGCCAGCTAGCCCTGCAAGAACCATTTTGAAAAGTACTTCAGGGAGAAGGAAAATTATATAATTCAGAAAATTTGATGTAGGTTAAAAAAAAAAAAAAGATGTACTATTGGAGATAAAATAAATAATACAAAATAAAATGTTTTATTTTTTATTCTTATGTAAACTAAAATATGACCGATTTTTAAAGTAATAATCGTAAGAAAGTAGTGAGTGACAATAGAATAGCATAAGAGTAAGTTAAGCAGATAATGGTAATGCCACAAGGCATCGGAGGAGGGATTTGGCTTCCAACATTAGATGTAAATTGTGATCGTGTTACCTAAAGGCAGATTTAGTTTAAAATATATGTTGTGAACTCTCTAGAAAATAAAAATCTTTTTAAAGTAAGAGAGTTTACAATATATATTGTGAACTCTAGAGAAACTGAAAATCATTGTTGCAGGAACACAAATCTCTGGGTAGGGGCATTTCATGCCCCCCCCCCCCATCCAGGTGTCCTGTGACTCAGGAGATGAGCTGATCTAGTCTCCACCTGAGGCTTTAGGCCACTGGGTCATGGAATCCTGAGAACAAAGAGGTCTGTTGAGTACTCCATCTGCCTCCTTGTAAATAAAGTCTTAATTTGGAGCTGGCCTTGAGGATTAGTGCATCTGCTTTGTATCCCTGATAGGTGCTATCTAAGCCATGAGTTACCCTAGCTGTATTTTACACATTAATGATACATTGTAAGAATTCTTTCACTTGTAAAAATTCTTTTGTTGTTGGCTGTAAAGCTCACACCCCCTGTTGTATTTTTAGTAACTTTTGAAATCCTAATAAAAGGATGATGAGGCTTCCCGCTCTCTGCTGATGGTCTGAGCGAGCCGCAGTCCTCTGTTCGTTGCTGGCCGCTCATCCTGCTTGCTGGAATTATCTCAGCATCCTTGACCATATAAAACTCTTCAATCATTCTTAAAAAATAAAAATTAATATGCTGAGAAGTGATTAATGGAATTCTATGAACTGCACAAAATTAGAGAATGCAGAAAAAAGGGAGAAGAAACAAAAACAAATTCAACAAATAGAAAATGTGTACTCACATGGTCAATAATAAAGTAATTTATTCAATAAACATTTTGAGTTTCTGTTTGTTTTGTTTGTACATTTGTTGCTTTCAGTTTTATATACCACATTTGATTGAAATCATATGGTTTCTTGATTTTTTTCTGTTTGATTTATTTCACTTACCTGATATTCTCAAGATTCACCCATATCACAAATGTCATTATTTTATATTTTCTTATGGTTGAATAGTATCCCATTGTATATATGTACTTCATCTTCTTTATTTAATCATCTACCAAAGGACACTTTGGTGGGATAGGAGGTAGTAAAGGGTAAAGGCGGTCAAATACATGATGACGGATAATTTGACTTTGGGCGATGGATACAAAATGCAATATTCAGATGATGTATCATAGAATTGTGCACTTGAAACCTATATAATTCTGTTAACCAATGTGACCCTAAGAAATTTAATTCAAAAAGTGGATAAATACTTTACATTTGAATAGTCAATAGCTTCACTTTTAGAAAAGAAGTATGAGGAACTAACTCATGAACACACTCCCAAGTCTTCAAAATTAATCAAAAATTTCCCCCTTACCTCTGTACATAAGTATTTTACAGAGTAGAAAACATAGGCACAGAAAACTAAAATAACTTCTCTAAGGATGCGTAGCTAGGAATTGTGGCTAGGATACTAACTCAAACAGTTCAGCTGTGGACACCAAGTTCTGAATCACTATACTTATAACTCTCTAGATGTATGGAGGATGCAGAAGATGATTCAATTTGTATTTTAGAGTGAACAAAAAAATATAATATAACTCACTTATGTCCAGGGAACAATTTGCTATAAAAGCAAAAAATGGCTGTTCTGCACTGGTAACACATCTATAAGAAAAGATTCTCTATCTCCAGTCCCAGGAGAAACTCCTTTTACTCATTGATAATAACGGTTCTGAAGGAAACCAATGAGATATATTTTATATAGACAGGACAGGCAATGTTTGGTTCAATATATCACACATCATATGATTTACTTTGATTTTTTGCAATATTTATTTTGTCTCTGGCTAAAAGGAAAATTTCATCTTGTCTCCTGCTTGTCTAGGAGCAGTATTTGATTGTTTGCTGAATTTCCGCAAGATTCATTCCTTCAACAAAGGGGAAAATATATATTTTTGAAGAAATTGCTTGATAGTTCTGTCAACTGGGCTTTTAGAGAACTTTAGGCTAGGTTTAAAGAAGTGTTTGATCTAATAATAAGGCCTTCACCCCCTTCCCTTCACTAAAAAAGCATTCTGCAACTATATACACGCATTTTATGAGTAAATATTGAACTCAAATTTATTTTACTTTGTGTGGGTTTTTATTTTTCCTCAAGTTTGCAAATCTGAATATTAACATAATTTAGATATGTCATGTGATGCACTGTTGTAACGTAATTTAACAAAATTGTAAGTATAAAATCAATTTTTATTACATATAGATGAACTAGTACTCCAGTTATCCATTTATTTATATTAAAATCTATATAAAAACTGATGGGTTACAACAGTACCATTTTTCTTTATCTTAACGTTTTTGTGAGTTAGGATTTTACTTCAGTGCTTGTTCAGCTCCATCTGGGGAAAACTAGGTTTCTAGGTAGTATCACTCAGCTGGCAGTATCTCTGATCAGGAATCTCCAAGATGAGATCACGTACTTGCTTCTGAGCTTTGAGGGGTCCTAGGTGGCTGGGCCCAGCTGGGTCTCTTATTCCTATCTGATCAAGATTTACCATGCAATCTCTCCTTCCGGGTAGTCAGATGTTTTTACATGATCATCTAGATTCCAAAACAGAAACTGGCAGTCCTCTTAAATGCTAGGCCCAGGGCCGGCATAGAGTTATTCTGCCACACTCTGCTGGTCAAAGCAGTCATGTTAGTTCACATTCTAAGAAAAAAAAAAAATGCATCTACTGCTCAATGGAAAAAAAAATGCCCAAAAAACAAACAAACAAACAAAAAAAAGACTTGCAGCAATACCAGTGTACCACAAACAATGCTCTTTTTTTTCTATAGTTTTTAAAACTGGTCTTGGAATTTTATTTGTTGCTGATTGAATCTCTTTACTAGTAATTGATATTGTCATATTTTTCTGTTCCTTCATGATTCAGTCTTGAAAGTTTGCATGTTTCTTAAAATGTGTTCATTTCTTGTAGGTTGTCCAACTTGTTGACATATAAGTAATTATAATTCTTTGTGTTTGGATGTTACTGATGGTATTTTCTCATTTTTCATTTCTAAGGCTACTTATTTGTATTCTCTCCTTATTATTATTTTTTTTTATAATTCTAACTAAAGGGTTGTCTTTATTTTTTATCATCAAAAACAGCTCATTTCATTGATTTTTCTATTGCCTTTTTAGTCCTTATTTCATTTATTTCAACTTTAATCTTTGTTGCCTCCTTTCTTTTACAAAATTTGGGCTTAGTTTGTTTCTTTTTCTCCTCTAGTTCCTTGAGATGTAAAATAAAGTTGTGTTTTTTTAAGTTTTTTTCTTTCTTCTTCTTCTTAAAAATTGTTCTTGCCTACAGTTCTTGATGCCTTTATGATTCTCTCTTTGTCTTTAATTTATGACAATTTAAATATAATGTGCTTTTATGTGGGTTGTTTAGATTCATTTTATTTGGACCTCTCTAGGCTTCCTGGATCTGAATATCTGTGTCTTTCCTTAATTTAGGGAACTTTTCTGTCATCGTTTATTTGAATACATTTTATGTCTGTTGTCTCTCTTCTTCTAGGACACCTCTAATGTGTATATTAGTGTCCTTGGTCATGTAATATAAGTCATTTAAGCTATCTTCATTCTTATTTATTTTTGCTTGTTACTCTGCCATTTGGAAGAATTCCACTGGCTTGTCTTGAAGCTTGCTGACCCTTTCTTACACTAGATCGAATGTGCAGTTGAACCTCATTATTGAATATTTTAACTCAGTTATTGTATTCTTTAGTTTGATAATTTCTACTTGGTACATTTTTATGTTTTCTATCGCTCTCTACTGAAATTCTCACTAAGTGATTTGTTTATTGAGCAGTGAGTTCTGTACTTTGATAGGTGGCCTCTTGAATGGAGGGAGTTTAACTTAATCTCTACATTTTCAGCACTAAGCAAAATGCTTGGGATGCAGTATGCATTTCATAAATATTTGTTTTTCCTTTCATTTTTAATTTTTTTTATTTTTTATTACAGTTGCCCCAGTTTTTCCCCCTTTGCTCTCTCCTAACCCCATCTTCTCACCCCCACTCCCACAGTCAATCCCCACCCTGTTGTCCATGTCCATGGGTCATTTATACATGTTCCTTGACTAGATCCTTCCTTTCCCTTCTCTCATTATTCACCTCCCCACTCCCCTCAGGTCATTGTCAGTCTGTTCTTTATTTCCATGTCTCTGGTTCTATTCTGCTTGTTTGCTTGTTTTGTTCATTATTTTCCACTTATAGGTGAGATCATATGCTATTTGTCTTTCATTGCCTAGCTTATTTCACTTAGCATAAAATTCTCCATTTCTATCCATGCTGTTGCAAAAGGTAGGAGTTTCTTCTTTCTTCCTGCTGCATAGTATTCCATTGTGTAAATGTACCACAGTTATTTGATCCACTCAATTATTGATGGGTACTTAAGCTGTTTCCATAGCATAGCTATTGTAAGTAATGCCACTATGAACATTGGGATGCACAGGTTCTTTTGATCTGGTGTTTCAGGATGCTTAGGGTATAATCTTAGCAGTGGGATCACTGGGTCAAAAGGCAGTTCCATTTTTAATTTTTCTGAGGAAATCCTGTACTGTTTTCCACAGTGGCTGACCAGTCTGCATTCCCACCAACAGTGCAATAAGGTTCCCTTTTCTCCACATCCTCACCAGTGTTTGTTGTTTATTGATTTGTTAATGATGGCTATTCAGACTGGTGTGAGGTGGTCAAATTAAAAAACTTCTGCACAGCTAAAGAAAACATCAGCAAAATGAAAAGGTAAGCAACAGGATGGGAAAACATATTTGCCAATGATACCATGGACAAGGGTTTGATCTCAAAAATATATAAAGAACTTACATGACTCCACACCAGGAAGACAAACAACTCAATTAAAAAATGGGCAAACCAAGGAGGACATACAGAGGGCCCATAGGCAAATGAAAGGATGCTCAACATCACGAGCCATTAGAGAGATACAAATCAAAACCACAACATTTGATTTTTAAATAAACTAGCTATTTTCCTATTAAAAGTGTCAGATCAGGTGGTCTTTCTGTCTCCAAAAGTTAAATTTTCCTCAGGTAGTAAATTTAAATTTATTGTATGTCAGAAATTCTGAGGCCATACTGAATATATTTGACCAAACTATTTCATTAAGGGTTCAAAGCTTGCTCAATTTAACCTATTTATTAGATCTTATAGTTTGGATTTTCTGCTTTATCCAATGTACAACTTACTGATCCGTGTAATGACCACCTTTAAATAGTTTACAACCAGTGCTTCATTCTCTATTATAATGGTAATTAATTTACAGAATAGCTATGAAGTTATAAACATTTTAATGATGGTAGATTGTGGAGATTTAACTAAAATTTTCACTATATTTACTATGTTTTGAAAAATAAAATCAAAATGTGTGGGTGTATAAACATATACATACAGTATTGGGTTGGTCAAAAACTCTGTTTAGTTTTTTTTCCATAAAATAAAATACACATTTTTCATTTTCAACAATAACTTTATTGATTCAGATATTCTGAGTATGTCAACTTTCTTCCACATGGTATTATGTTGATTCAGTTATGCTCTGCAATTTCAATTTATCAATTTATTCAATTGCTTTAAAAATATTAATTTATAATTATGTTTTATTTTTAGATTATATGTTCCAGTGTTTTACTTGTATTTATAAATAGCAGTGTTTTTTTAAAATAATGAAATACTTTCTATTTTTTAATACTTCATCAGTTATTTTGAGTTCTTAACATATATTAGAAACCCAGCAAGGAAGTTATCAAGCATGTTATCCACCAGGACCGATGACATAATTTAATTTTAAATGTTTTAAAGTGGTTGATCATATCCAGTAGCTTGGAGTTGTATTTTATACAATATTTTCACTTAATTTGTGTCCTATGGAATATCATTATCATAAAAAGAAAACTATTCTCCACCATTTTTACTGAATGTGAATGGCATCCAACTAAATAAAGTTAGGTGTCTCAATCATTTCCCATAATACTCAAAGCACAATCCAGCTTGTGATTTGGAAGTCATATATAGATAGATAGATAGATAGATAGATAGATATAGATAGATAGATATAGATATAGATATAAATTGAGCGGAGTGAGATTCCTAAGTTCACTCTATTTTTTTTTCTTTTTTTCTTTTAAATTAATCAATTACTTCATTTTTTGGTGCAGGAGATCCTCGCTCTCTAACAAGTTCCCCCCTCTCAGACTTAAGACCCTTTATAATCTTATAAACGACAATGGGCAAAGAACTCATGCTTCTCTAGCTGCTTCAAGCTGGACATGGTCATCGTCTTACCTACCCTTGGGTCCAGAAATCCCTAATAAGTGTGGGGGTGCGGAAGGGAAGGAGGCCTTCCTGCATGGGGAAGGATCGTGCAGACTCCAGGTCAGTTGGCTGTCCCCAAGCAATGGCGTACTTGGTTTAACAGGCTGGCATTCTTGTTGTATTCTGAGGGCAACAGATTCAGCAACAAGGTTAAAAGGGATAATTAAAACCATAACTACTAGATGACAAAAGACAGAAATTAATTTTCAGTGTCCCACATTAGAAAAAAAAAAAAAAGATTTCTTTGGAAGAAGATGTTCAAGGCACGTCACACCTGTCCAAAGCCCTTTTGCCCACTATACTTAGTTTGGGCTTAGGGGAATATTTTAGGTTTCCCCTCCTCTCAGGCCTCTGGGCCCTTTCTGTCCAAGCCATTAGGATAGAAAAGAGAAACCAGTTTTAAAGTGAAGCCCACAGACAACCCCATACTTCACCAACCCAGCCACTTGGTTCAACCAAACCGTTGAGTTTCAGAAGACAACAATGCAGACAGGATTAAGTGAGGCTTATACATACAGTCAATCACTCAGGTAATGAAATCATAGGCTTATGACCTATGAAAACAGAACACACATGTTAATTTACACAACATAACCCACAAACCAGTCTCCAGATCTGAGAGACTGTCTTATTGGGAAGACAACCCATTGTAAGGCATTTGACATTCTTCTTGCCTGTAAATTAAGCATTTTTGATGATGTCACAGACTCAGTTTAATTTTCAAATGAAAACAAACTTTAAATGAAATAAACTTTAAAGACAGTTAGCTGCACTACTTTATAGTCTACTACTGAGCATTGTGATTTTCCTTGAATTGTGATTTTTCTCCTTAAGATTACCCTCCTTGTCGCTAAAGGGACTGCATTATGTCCAATTTTAATTGATCTTGATCATTTGCATAAACACGGTAAAAGCAGCAGATGAACACATAGAATCTTTACATCTGCTTTGCTGGAACTTACACAAGGAACCTTTAGGGTGACCTTCAGTCTGCCCTCCAGGGCACAGAAGCTGAGCTGCATACATGCCATTCAGCTTTACCTGTAAACATCTGTCTTTTCCAAGTCCTTCAGACTTTCCATTGTTCCTTAAGGTTCCCTCTAGCAATCTTTCAAGGAAAACAACCTTTGTTCCTTCCCTGGAAAAATTGCCATGAACCGCATAACCAACCAAGGTACCGAGCATTTTTTCTCATAGGCTTTTATTACCTTTGAAAGTCAAATCCAGTTCCTTAGGGCTTTTTCATAACAACCAAGGCCCAGGCCTGCCTCCTTTAGGTATGACATCCCATTCAAAGTCTTGTTTAACAAAACCTCTATTAACAACTGGTCTTATTAGTTTTATGAAAAGAACCTTATGGCATTACTTACTTCTTCAGGATGCCAATTTGTGGATGGATCAGGTAGGGAGCAAAATATGCACTGCGAAGAAAAATCCTTGTCCTTCTAATATTCACTAGAATTGCATTTCCATACTTTACATTTTCTTTTTTTTTTACTTACCTACATGTGAAATGTTTTTTTGTTTGTTTTTCGGCAGAGGGAGGGGGTTGCTGGCTCATTTATTTATTTATTTTGCTTTCATTTTTTTTCCAGTAAAACTTTTTGTTTGTGTTTCTATTACAGTTGTCCTGCTTTTACCCCCATTGCTCACCCCCACTCTGCCAATCTCTTCTCCCACAGTCAATCCCCACCCCATTGTCCATGTCCATGGGTCATTTATACATGTTCTTTGACTAGACCTTTCCCTTCCTAACCCCCTTCTTTCCCTTACCCCTGCCCCCCTCCCCCCTTGTCACTGTTAGTCTGCTCTTTGTTTACATGCTTCTAATTCAGTTTTGCTCGTGTTTATGTTGTTCCTTAGTTTCTTTTATTAGATGATATCATATGGTATTTGTCTTTCGTTGCCCAGCTTATTTTGCTAAGCATAATTCTCTCTAGTTCTATCCATGTTGTCACAGGTGGTAGGAATTCATTCTTTCTTTCTGCTACATAGTACTCCATTGCATAAATGTACCACAGTTTTTTGATCCACTCATCTACAGATGAGCCCTTAGGTTGTTTCCAGCACTTGGCTATTATAAATAGTGCTGCTGTGAACATAGGGGTGCATAGGTTCTTTTGTTATTATTGGTAGGTACTTATTCATTGTCATTTTCCCCCTTTGCACTTGTGTTCCTCTCTGTCTCTCTCTGTTTCTTCATCTTCTTAAAGCAGGCCCTTAAGCATTTCTTGCAATGCTGGTTTGGTGGAGATGTATTCTTTTAGCCTTCTTTTGTCTGGGAAACTCCTTATTTCACCTTCCATTTTGAAGGAGAGCCTTGCTGGGTAGAGTAGTCTTGGTTGTAGGCCTTTGTTTTGCATTACATGAAATATTTTTTGACATTCCCTTCTGGCTTATTGTGTTTCTGTTGAGACATCCGATGATAACCTTATCGGAGCTCCCTTGTATGTTATAAGCTACTTCTCTCTACCTGCTTTTAGGATTCTCTCTTTGTCTATCAATGTTGCCATTTTAACTATTATGTGTCTTGGAGTGGGTCTGTTTGGGTTCATCTTCATTGGGACCCTCTGTGCTTCCTGTACTTGCATTACTTTTTCTCTAATCAAGTTAAGGAAATTTGTTGTCATTACTTTTTCAAACAGGTTTTCTACCCTTGCTGCTCTTCTTCTCCTTCTGGTATGCCTATGATATGGATATTTTTATGTTTTATGCTGTACTGCAGCTCTCTTAAAATTTCTTCATTCTTTTGCAGTCTTTTTTTGTTTTGTTGCACTATCTGGGAATTTTTTTCTACATGTCCTCCAGCTCCCTGATCCGATCTTCTGCTTCCTCTAGCCTGCTTTTAATTTTTTCTACTGTGTTCTTCAATTCAGAAATTGTATTATTTCGTTGGTTCGATTCCCAGTCAGGGCACCTGACTAGATTGAACGTCAGGTCCCCAGCTGAGGGCGCAAGTGAGTGGCAAACACACAGTGATGTTTCTCTCCCTCACTTTCTCCTTCCCCTCTCTCTATAAATAAATAAATAAACAAACAAATTAATTAATTAAAAAAAAGAAAGAAATCGTATTCTTCATTTTCTCCTGGCTCCTATTGATAGCTTCTATGTCCTTTTTCATACTGCTGTAATTCTCTCTACATTCCTTGTAGTTTCCCTGGAGTTCTTTGTAGTTTTCTTTGAGCTCATTGACCTCATTGAGCTTCCCTATAATACATGTTTTGAATTCCATGTCTTATAGTTTGCTTTCCTCTATTTCATTTAGCACTCTTTCTGGGGATTTCTCCTTTCATTTCAATGCCCAGTTGTCTCTCTCTCCCCATTTTGCAACTCTTCTTATTTATTGCTGCTTCTCAGATTGATCTGCACTTCCTGGATCTGCCCCTGGTGGTGTCAGATTGTGTACCAGTCTGGGCTTAGGCAGCCTGTTGGAGACTTCCAGGGATCTACTGCCTTTGTCTGTCTCCTTTCATTGTTAATCTATTCAATCTGTGATCAACCATCAGGCTTAAACACCGAGGGTGTGATAGATTGATTCTTGAAGGCGGCACTTTTGCTTCCCCTCGGGAATTCCTAAAGTAATACATTTGCTATTTGTTTAAAAGAAATTTGGTATTTCAGAGTTGTGGTTCATCCAAATTGAAGTACTCCATTATCAAACTCTCCCACATTCATTAATGATTAAAAAACATCTACTTCATTTCAGCTGTATATTTTTTTCATTATTTATTTCCACTATGGTGCAGATAATTAACTTCACTTTCTCCAGTTCAGAATTTGTTTGAACAAATATATTTTTTGGTATGACACAGCATATCATTATTTTTGACATACTACAAATTCCTCGCTTGACATGAGTGTTGAAATTGTGGCTCTACAGTTAATTTTTAACTATTTTTGTTCATTATATTCATAATTTATCAAAAACATTCATCCATTTATTATTTATAACTTACCTACTTCTATAATTGGTTTCAAGTGAATTATTGCCACAGAATTACAAATTGTGAATACCAAAGGAAGAATAAGTGAAATATCAAATAAAAACACAAGTGTAAATTTACCACTTTCTTTAGAAAAGGAAGAAAAGAAACAATATATGGTAATAATTTTTAATACAGTTTTCTGGTAGAGTCCTAGAAACTTTGAGGTATTTCTATTATGTATTTTTTATTAAAAATTAATATCATGAAAGGTTTATTAAGATCATTAAAAAATAAAAACAATCGTAAATTGAATTGCATAAGACTATCAGAACTTATTTACACTAGTTATTTATTGCAATCTGAACCACATGATTTTAAGCTTATGTAGACTCCCTTTATTTCTAAGATTAAAAATAGTAATATGCCATGTTAGTAAATGGAAAATTTATGAATGAGCAAACACTTTTGGAATAAAAGAAGCATCATTTAATAAATTGTGACTTATAAGTAAAAGTGATTCATATGGTTGGGAAAATGAAACATAATAATGTCTTGCTATACATAATGGAATGTACTAAGTACTACACTTTATGTAGTTATATTTTAGCTATGTGACTGCTAAAAGATGAACTTGAGATTACTCTCATTTCTCCTGACTTTTTAGAAATCAGACTTTCTTCTAAGCTAATTTCCTTTGTGGGACATTTTTAAAAAGCACATTACATTTCTTTAATACATTTAAGAATATACATATATATAAATTCATATTTTTTCTTGAATACTTTTTTTTTGGTCTGACCATTTCATCAAAGTTATCGCGTTTACTGGCATATAGTCATTCGTGTTATTTTATTATTACCCTTTTAATATTGGAAAAATCTGCCATGATATTACCTCTTTCACTTTTATTGTATTTTAAATTTGTGTCTTTCCCACTCTTTGTTTTTAATCTTCACAGAGAACCAGCTATAGTTTTTCTACTGTTTTTCTCTTTTCTTTCTTATTTCTCCAGGGATTTTGTTATTTCCTTTCTTCTGTTTACTTTTGGTTTCATTTTTATCTTGTGTTTTGATTTATTATGGAGAAGCTAAGAGACATTTCTTCTTTTATACTATTGGTGGTCAGTGCTAAAAACAGTTAAAAATCACATTTTTGTTGTTGTTGGGTAACTAGTAATCTCTGCAACATTTAGATTATCAAATTGATACTATATAGTTGAGAACTATGTCGCAAATGATTAATTTTCTCAATATTACACAGCTAAGTATATGGTGGAATTGAGATTAAAAATTTAATCTCTTTGTTCACTAGATGCTTCCTCCACCCCAGATGCTTATGTTTCATTTCCTTTTCTTTTAGTATTAGGTCACATAATTATTAACATATGTTAAAATACATACTGTCAATACTTATAAACTATTGCTCATAAAGGTTTTAAGTGCTCAGTATTTTCTACAAACTAAATTCTCCAGAGAACCGAATCTGAAGCAAAAGGCTTTCATAATTTTACTTTACTCAGGAGCACAGAGAGCAGGGTGTTATACAGTAAAGATGAAGTTTGGTTGTTAAGTGTACCAATCATGGCTTAGAGGTTGAAAATTTCAGTCCTGCCCTGCTGAACATTTGGGAGGGGGAAGGGGCTAGGGGTCAAATCAATAGTCAAATACCTGCTGGTTTACTCAGCCATGCCTATGTAGGAAAGGCACCATAATGACCCAAGAGCACAGGGTTTAGAGAGCTTCTAAGCTGGTGAACATGTGGAAATTTGGGAAAACGGTGTGCTGTAAAGGCATTGACACACTATGCCCTTTGTATCTCTTCTATATGGCTGTTCCTGAATTATATTTTTAATAACAAGACAGTGAATCTAGTAAGTAAAATGTTTCTCAAAGTCTTGTGATCTGCTCCAGCAAAATTAATCAAACCAAGGAGGGTTATTGGAACCTCCAATCTAGAATTGGTTGACCAGAGGTAAAAACGTGGACTTGCAATTGGTGTCTGAAGTGTGCATATGGTAGGGACACAATCTTGTAGGACTAGGCCCACCTGTTCTCAGGTATGCTGGAGGTGTGACATCCACCTCCCTCAACATTGAAATCAGAATTCAAAACTGAATCATTAGAGCAAAACATACATTTTATTTCTCAAATCAAATGCATATACAATTAATTCTTTAAACATAATATTTTTTAAGCTGGAGAACTAAATTTACTTTCAGCTTTATTAAATCCAGAAATATAAAAATAAATTTTAAATAGTTATATAATTACTCATGTTTCCAGAATTTTAATAGTAAAATTTAATTTCAGCAATCACTTTAATTGAAAAGAATTATTTAAAACATATATGCTTAGTATTTTATAGATTTCTTAATATCTATGACTCTATCATTACTTTCTTCAAAAATTTTCAATAATGTTTGAACTAATGGTATTTAAATCAACTATATAACTATAAAATGAGTTGTTTTACATACTTAAGTCAGCCTATCATTTGAGTAAGTCTTATTTCTAGGATTGGAATATATTATTCTAAAAGCATCTTAGTGAAGACTGAATTTAGGATAAAAAAGAGAAATGACTTGATTAAAACATGTAATGGACAATGATAGTTACCTATTTTACATTCAATGTCAAATGCTTCCTGAAGAATAACTTTGAAAAGTCAATGTGAAGCATGTATGTCTGGTTTACAGGGGCTACTTTTTTATTCCCTTAATTTCTACTAGAATGAAACCTTGTTTGAGACTATAAACAAATTCATGTAGAAATTTTACTTTTGTTGGAATGTTCATAGGCTCAATCTTTTCAATTCATCATCAGTAATAATTCTCTCCCAGATGAAAAAAAAAAAAAAAAAAAAAAAAGCCCACAACGACAGCATAAGAACAACAAAAGAACCTTCTGGCTGGTGTCTCTATGTAGTATTAATAATGTCCCTTTTCTACTTCACTGGACCTCCACATGTCTCAACACATAATCCACAAAGCTTACTGAGAATCTTCACTGTTCACGTGAGAATGGACTGAGAACCCTCTAATTCAGGTGAACAAACTTAGAAGCTCAAAATGTTAAATTATCGAGTTTCCATGAAAATATGATTTTGTGTAAAAGGCCTTTTGATGATCCGTTATGTTTTTTTTTTAACCAGTGGCAGTATTACAGGGTTAATGAGTTTAGGCCATGTGCCACTGTACACAACCATAAAATGAAGATTGGTAGGGAAGAAGAAAAGTTTATGTTAACAGGGTGGCTAATTTGGGGGATCTGAGGTCTCCCCTGCTCCAAGTCATTTCCTTGTGCAAAACACAGAAATCCTCTTTTTCCCAAAAAGACTGAAATGCAAAACCATGCCAAGAGACCACCCTCCTCTCTTACCTGCTCTTCTGGAGTCCAAGGCTGCTACCGAGAGGGGTCTCCATCTCTCCAGCTCCAGGCTCTTTCTCTCCCCCTGCAGTGCACAGTCGTGAGGCCGGGGCATCTCCATTGCTACACCGCAGCTTTCTCCATCTCCTGGGGCAGGGGCGCACTGCCCATCAGGGCAGCGGAGTGTGCGAGGGGCTCAGTCTGTGGGGCCGTGGTGTCTAGGGCTGCTTAGGGCCCTTGGGGCCAGCAAACGCACCCAGCCTGCACATGTGTACGCCATTCTTTGGGTGAGAGAATAGGAAGGTCCACAATCCCTGATGTGTGGCAAGGGCTGCAGCATCCCTCAGGGGGCTGCCACTGGCGAGGTGCGGGTCCCATGCACGCTTGCTCCAGAACGTGTGAGCAAAGCAAGACAAGAGCTCAGAGAGGGGCTGGGCGCCCCGGGGCCCTGACGCCGGTGAGGCACACATCCGTGCGTCTGACTCAGTCTCCCTGAGCTGGCTTCTGACTGTGTCAGCGAGGGGAAGAAAAAAAGGAAGTACTTCTGAATGCTTTCCAATTTAAAGCCCCCCCCCCCGCCCCAAATCCTACACATTGAGGGAATGTCCAAATTTCCACCTAATTCAGGAGAGTCAGCCCGCACTGTGTCTGTGCTCTTCCTCTAGCTGCCTTGATCTGGAAGCAGGTAGGAGGGTTTTCTAGATGCTCAGGGGCACCGTGGCTCTACCCGGGGTAAGATGTCACTTTGTTACGCATGTTGTGACCTTTTCCAGTCCCACAGCCCATGCAGGCTCTGTACAAGCTGTGTTATGAGCTGCATTACTTGGTTACTATTGCCTCGGGTGTATGGAATCACGCCACAGTTCTGGTTTCGATCTCAGGCTCCCGTCTGTACTTCCCAGTCCCTCTCAGTGGTCCTTTCCTCCAGGGAGGAGGAAACCTCTTTCTCCTGCTGCTGCTTCTATTCATCACTTTGCGGCTTTTTCTCTGACCCCTCTCTTTTCCGGGGGAGAGCCATCAACTAATGGCAGAGAAAGAAATGGCTTTCTTGCCCGTAAGAAGGCAACTTTGAGGTATGTGCCACATCTAAGTTTGCTAACATGATCAAAGTTCAATCATCAAGAGGAGTAACCTTTTTCATAAGTCAAAATTTACTGGCTTTCTTCTAATCTTATTTTATTTTCCATTCTCTTCTAGTGCATCCTGGATTCTTTCCAAATAAGTTACTTGCATTCAAATTAATACCTCAGTCTCTATTTCTGAAGGAACCTGGACTAAGGAATAGGGCCGTCCCATAAATCCTTTCTACCTATCACATTTGTCCTCAGGTACCCAAACTTGACCTGTAAATTACATATCAAGGGTCATATTTGGATGTGACTTTGCTCAGTAAGTCTAAAATATTATTTTTTCCTCCTCTAGCATTTAAGACAAAAAATTTAATTCTGTGTTGAGCATCAGAAGAATTAGTTGACTTTTATTAGAGAGATATATTATTAAAAAAAGAAGTATTTTTAGTATCTAGAATATTTTTTTAGCATGGTGAAATATTCACATTATTCAAAACATATATAAAATGAAACAGATTGAAGGAACAAATATTAGAGCATTCTTCTCATATTCAATCCATATAATCCTTGAAGTGTATGACAAGTTTAACTTCCCAACTCTATTTTCTTCTCCATTTTAGTCCTATCAGTGGAACAAAGCATTTGTTGTTTGATTTATCATAAAGCTAAAATTGAAAAATGTTTTTTAACAGCTTCTCCAGCAGTAGGGGGAGCTTTTAGATTGTATAAAGTAAAGTAGTATTCTAATTTATTTTTTACATAGAAAAAAATCAGAGAAATGAAGCATTATGGTTCTTTCTAAATACGTATTAGAATTAAGCAGTCTCTGATTCCAATTTCATGCAAAGCATGATAATTTTTTAATTTGTTACACACTCAAAGAACACAATGAAAAAAAGATATTACTTTTTGCTGACTTTACTGAAGTGATCTGGTGTCTTTATTGGATAACTAAATATGGTGTATATCCTGGTACAGCCTGAGAATATTATAGAGCTCTTGGAATTATGTTATTATAATTGTCAGCTTCTCATTCCCTAAGTAAATAGTCTTTTCGCAAACAGTAGTGAAGGAAGTATATAACGGTCAAATATATTTTCATTAAATTAACCTGAACTTCAAAAAATAAGGACTATATTAACATGCATACTTATTTTATGTACATTCTGAATCCAAAGCCATTCTAAATGGTCAGATGGTAGGAAGAAAAATATTTAAATTCTTTTATCAAAGTTGTCTTCATTTCTGAGATGTTTCAATGCATTAATGAGAATATATATTGCTTTCTATTTTCAACTAAATAATTTATTGTTTTATTAACTATCAAGATGTGAAATTTTGTCTGAACACAAGTCGTTGAAGACATACTCAATGACCTGATGTGATAAAAATGCACATTGGGGAAGGAAAGAGTCTACAGGAAAATTGTTTTCTTATAGGAAGCCACTTTTTCTCCTTAGCTATTGTTGTGATATAAATAACATGATCCTTTGTTGAGAATCCCTCTGAAACAGCATTCTTTTCTGTCCCTATTTATAGAGGCGAAGTGGCATAGTAAAAATAGCATAGCTTTGCAGTCATAAAACATAGGCTTACGAGGAAAGGATATTAACATTTAATGAATATACACTACGTCTCAGACTATGTTAGATGTGTTGTACTTATTATCCAGTTTAATTTGACCCTCAGAACATCATTATGATGCATTATAAATTGTGAATGCAAACATGCTTTGGAAATAGATTCTCTGGATCAGAATCCAAACTCTACCACTTCTAGGAGTGTAAACTTGGGAAAATTACTTAACTTCTCTGTGGTTCAGTTGTAAAGTTACTTTTTAAATGGAAGTGCTAATGATAACTCCATTACAGAGTTATTGGGATTAAATGTGTTCTTATTTTTAAAGTGTTTATATTACTTTCAGGAAAATAATGAGAATTAAATAATGTGGAGTTTTTACTCTGCAAAGATAATCAGAAAGATAATGGCAACTTTTTAAATGGGATATATTTCTAATTGGAAAATTAAGTGTTACACTTCATATCTGGATTTGTTTGAAAAGGTATCCCTTGCTCTTAAATATAAATTCATGAGGCAGTATGCTATCCAACATCCTGAAGATAAACAAAGGCAAAAAGAGAGTTAATGCTCAGTGCCTGTGACACAGAAGATATTTAATGCATATTTGTATAAAAGGTGAATGAATCAGTTAATAACACCACTGACTTCTGACTCCTTCTATTATACCAGGTCACTACTAGCTCGGGCAGTATGCATCTCAGTTGAAGGAAAGCCTTTGATCTCCTTTGACAGGTCAGATGAGCAGTATCAGCTTTTCTGTCAACCAAAACCCTATTAAGGGTGATCGCACATGATAAATGTGGTAGGTTATGAGAAAGTACTCTAAAAAGCATAAAATACTATTTAGTTGAATGCTGTTTTTTGGCAGCTGATGAAATGCATTTAAAAAAATCCCTGGATTTGAATCTCGCTGGGTTTCTGACTTTGGTAATTGCCTAACCTCTCTAGCCTTCAGATATCTCAAGGACAACGAATGTGATAGTTTCCAAATAACAGTGAGAGGTAACTATGGAAGCCAGTACTTGCAAATTATGTAGCTTAATCCTTACTGTTTCAACACAAAAACTATTCAGTCTCAGCTAGATGTTACTATCACAATGTTATTGTTGTAACCATCATTGTTGTTTTAGCAACACACAGTTACAGGCAGTATCTCTTTATAGAAATAGCAAATACCAAACATGCATGCTGCTATGTCCCTGTGACCATGCAGATGATCTTTATCTTCCTGCTGCACTACTTTATCCTTCTAGGCAACCACTCCAGACTGTAATGGTGAATGGGATGTAAGTTATTTGTCATCTTTCTTCCTTAAGATTATTGTCATAGAATACAATAAATGTAGAAAATGAAGATAATGAATGACTGAAATGCAACTTTTAAGCAAAGAATAATGACAATAGGCGGTGAAATAAGAAGTCTTAGCCCTCTTTTCCCCATGGAGCACTTGTTTAGTAATAATATACAGACCAAAATAGCTTTAGGAGAAGAAGTCCAGATTCCAGTTAACGGGCAGCAACCCTTCAGATGAGCACAAATATGACTGTGAATAGTCACATTGAAGGAGGTGTAGTGAGCACTGTTACTTAACCTAAATTATTTCCTGCCTCAAACCAGCACAATTCAGTGCTCAGAGAAATCACCTCTGACCATTACTTCTCCCTTGAATGGAAAGAAAGAGTGGAGAATAATTCCAGTGTCCCCGAGCTTTGGGTCCACTGCCTGAAGGATCAGTTTCTGTGTGGCCTCACCCAAGGAACTGATAGGACTGGCATTGTTAGGAGAAATAGGGGTAAATAAGAACAAAGCAAAGAGAAACTTACTGCCACCGACACAGCTCTGTCAGACTGGGAGACAGTACAGAACCTGACCTGTTCTACAAAATGAAGAGAAATAAATGGAACATCCTTCAACACCTGTGTATTTGGCAAAATAGTCAGGAACCAGGGAGTGTAAGTGATCACTCTTGAAAAGAAAAAAAAAGTCTGTGTAATTAGCAATGTATGTGCAAAGGGCCAGAGAAGGCAAATTCATGGAAGAGGTTTGAGAGGTGGGATGATTGGTGAACTATAAAGACTGGGAGAGGTGTACCTTCAAATTCCAAAGTAATGTCAATTCAAATCTATAAAATTCAAGTCTATGAAGTATAAAAAGACTCAGTAAAACAAGACCTAATAGAAGAATCAATCTTCAGTGACTGGCTCTAAAATATGGAGACCTGTGAATTCAAAATAAGTGTCCTAAAGAAATAGTGAATTACAAGAGAATATAGTAGATAACTAAAAATTAAGAAAACAGGGGGAGAGAAATTGGGAGAAAAGGGGACAACTGTAATTGAAAAATAAAAAATAAAAAAAAACAATACATTAACAGAATGAGAAATTCAACAAATAATATTAACTATAAAAAAAAACCTAAATAAATTCTAAAACTAAAGAATCCAATAACTGGACTGAAAAATTTACTAGAGTTCAACATCAGAGATAATCAAGTGAAAGAAAGAATCAGTGAACACACAGACAGGTCACATGTTATCCAGTCAGAAGAGCACAAAGGAAAACAATGAAAAAGAGTGAAGAAAGCCTAAGGGACTTATGGGACTAGCATCAATTAAACTAACAACAGTACGAAAGTACAAAAGTGGTCAGTGACCTTGACTAAATAGTCAGGTATTGCATTTTTTAAAACTTCTTGCAGCACACCAGCATGCCCCTTGAAGTACATTGATTGAAAATCACTGGGTTGATAGATAGCAAATATAATTACTCTTCCTTAGTTAAGAAAGTGTTGGTCTGAAGGATATCCTATCTGTTACTTCTAACAGAAGGAAAGACAAGTATTAATACATGTTGACCCTCGATTGAGAGTCATCTGCCTTTTTATAAAAATATTTTTGTGAGTTGAAAAGAGCCCTCTGAGATTAATATCTTGTTATAGTGTTTAGATCATGGACTCAATTTAAAATGAATAAAATTCTTATCTCTGTTGCCTACTAAGTTTGTGCATTTTTAAGTTTTATTCCTTTTCTGTAAAAGGTAATGGATAAAAAATAGTGCCAGCTATATAGGATTTTCAGTAATGAGACAATGTATTTAAGGCCCCAGTTTGTAGCCTAGTATATATATATAAGCCCTTAAAAATGTCAGCGTTAATTTAATTATTATTTTAAAATGAAAATAAAGGTGATAGGACTAAAGCCATTACCAAGTTACAAAGCTAGTACTGCTGTTCTGTTGGATTTCAGTGTCACTCTTGAAGGTTGTCATTTCTCTGCCAAGCTGTTATTTTATACTGCTTAGGTGAGAGAATTTCTCATATTTAAACAATCTCATTTATTCTTCTCAAGTTATTTACTACTTTAAATGGTCATAAATAAAAGAATAATAGCAAAACCTAATATGATTCTCTAATTCTATATAGAATTAAACAATATTTAGGTAGAAGTCATAACATACACATAAAAATATATATACACTTTTATATATGTTAGTTTTTAAAGTCCTTGAGTGTGAGATTAATATATCACTAATCCCAACACAGGCCAAGACATATATTAAAAACTCAGTAAAACTTGCTAAATATATTTGGCCTCAAGATAGTACATTAACTTTGATAATCTAATGATTTCTGTTTATTGCTACGCCATCAGATTGACGATGAACATTAGCAAGATCATTAACATGGCCATAATTGAATAATTATGATCTCTGTAATAAAATAATAACTCCAACTTTGAATTATTATCAAATAAATTATTTTAGCTCTAAAAATTACTGAAGGGAAAGATTTTCAGAAGAATGACTAATGTGAATAACTATCCAAATTAAGAATTGGTAGATTTTTTCCATATACTTGGATATTCACATATCTTAGAAAACAATGATGTAAATGAGGAAGGAAATATATAAGTATTTGCTCACATAGTAATTAGCATAAAGTGCAAAGTAATGTTACTCTCTTGTAACAAGTATTGTGACTTAAAATTAAAAATTAGTGACTGTCCATTTCTCCTACAAAAATACCTTCAGTTCAACTAAATACTTGAATGCAGAGTAGCTTACTTTCATAAATAATTCATTTCAATCCAATTAAAAGTATCTTTAATCCAATATGAGGAGCATCAAATAACTTATATGAACTGATCACTTTTATCAACTGTAGTAATTTGTAGCTAATTAAATTTATGATTACTTTGAGTATTAGTGATAATTTTTGTTTTATAGTAAGACATTGTTTATTTTGAAATGGTTTTAGTAATGATATTTCTATTTTGAGATGGATTACATATTGATTATATTGCTTTTGCTTAAACAACAGTCTAGTTCATTTCTAATACACAGACAAGAAAATATGTGTAGTAGTAGCATAACTAAATATGAAGTTTCATGAGCAAGTGACAGCATGACCTAAATTAATTAACAAGAGAAGGAGAAAAATAAGTCAAGAGAGACATCTTCCGAGAGTGTATGAGATGCCCAGTTTCATAAACCTGAATTGTAGGAGTGAACCTTGAACCTCCCTCTCCATCACACCCTTACCACTAAATTTTCACCAAGTATGTTGACTTTTATCTTCAATATCTTTCCCCAGTGCACCTGTCCCTGTAATATAAAAGTAGAGCAGATTAAATTCTCATGAGTGAACAAATTCCAAATCCACTCTTGTCTTAGTCAATATGTTTAATAAGTCCAAAATGATCTTTTAAATGGAAATATTAATATTTTACATCTGACTGATCAAAAGCATTCATCAGTTTGCTCTTAGGTAAAAATTCAACATTTGAGACCTTGACTACCCTGACCCTATGTCTCTTTACAGTTCTAGTACATACCATTCTCCTTCACTTCTCTTATTTCTCTTTATTAAATTTCTTTTGAATAAACATAATCCTTAGTATTATAAAATGTTTGCACATTACTCAGAAAATCTCTGTGGGCACAAAAATCCAATATTGCTAAGGATGCTCAAGTCCCTTATATAAAATGGAGCTGTATTTACATTTAACCAATGAGCATCCTCCTGATACTTTAAATCATCTCTAGATTACTTATAATACCAATAAAATACAAATGTTATTTAAATAGTTGTTATACCATATTGTTTAGGAAATAGTGACAAGTAAAAAGTTTAGATGCAGCGATCATAGGTGTAATACATAGTACATATCAGCAACAATTTTACTTAAAATAAATATTTTCAATCCACAATTCAGTTCACAATGAGGAACCCACATAAATGATATCAAAAGCTCTCTATACTTTTTCATTCACCGCAAATACTCTTGTCTCTTTCTGCCATAGCATTTTTGGCTAGATAACGTAATACATATTTCTCAGTTTATTTATTATTTTCTCTGTGAAGATTTCTTAAATTTCAATATTATATGACTTATAGCTTCTAGTATTTTTCTTTAATTATACTATAAAATATTTATTTATAAATGTGCTTGTGCAATTGTTTGATTTATACCTGTTCCACTGGACTTTGGACTCAATGAAAGAAGATGCCATATTTATCTTTCTCACCTTTGTATCTTAGTGTTTTGTATTGTCCCAGGCATATATTCTGTTCTTGGTATATATAAAATAATAAACTAATGGAGTAAACTGAAATATCATTTGCAAACCATTAATCCACCCTTTGCTATAAAACTTACTCTGACTGAAGATGTATGTTTAATGTAACATAATTCTGGTTCCAAGATGAGATTGCAAGAGGCAGACTTGGCTTAGTCATTTTTGTTTTATTATTTAACATATCCCAGGTAATCATGATCCCAGAATATAAATATATGTGGTACAGACTTATAGTATATAGAATATAATAAGTATATTATACATAGAGAATATAATAGGACCATATACAATAAGTCTATTATATACACCAACTGGCATCTTAGGATCAAGTAGCTGATCTGAGTTGAGCTCAGCAGATCCAGAGCTGACCCAAACAAATATAAGTGAGAAATAAATTCTTTGTGTAAGTTACTCTGTGTTCAGGTTGTTTTTAGTAATAGCTTATTGATAAATTCCTAATATATAAGCATATTAGATTATAATTTATAGTGGGAAGCAAGGTCACTTACTAAAATTAGGCAAATATATTTTAACCTATCTTAATTGTATATATACTACTTACATATAATTAGAGTATATAAATGTAAATATGTTATTACATATAACATACTTAAATTATCTCTTGGTATTTTAATTAGAAAAATATTCTGATGCTCATTGAAAAGTCTTAATTAAAACTTATAAAAAAGAAAATGTTTTTGATTCCTTTACCTATAAAAAGATTGGCAGGGGAGGGGAAGAGGGGAAAAATGGAACAACTGTAGAAAAATAAGATTTAAAAAATTGTTTTTCTTATTTTAACATCATCCTTTTTTTTTTTCAAATTGCAACCTTACTAAAATTAATATTGCTTTATTTTTTGTAGATAAAGATATGTATTGGAAGACATTGAACTTGGTAGATTCCTTGAAATTTTTGGTTTCATCTTCTGAAACATCTACCTCTGCTTGGCAAAGAAATGTCTTTAAAACAAACTAAGACTAGATTGCATTTTCCTTTGTTCTGTTCCAATAATTGCAAAGTAATTGCAGCAATAAGCTTCTGGTCCATAGCACTCACTATACTGCTTTAGTAAATTGCTCTTACTTTTCATAGAAGGCAGACTGTACACTAGTTACCCACAGGGTGTGTGTTTTGATGAGCAGCAAGAGTGGGATGCCTTGGTCATTAAAAACTCCAGGCAGACACTATTTGTAGAAATACATGCTGATGTTCACAGGCAATAATGCATAATAGTAAGAGATGAATCTGAATTATCTATATTTTTAAATAGCATAAGCATTTCAAGTTTCCAAAGATGTATTTTAGATTCACTGGTTTCTAAAGGCTATATGATATCAACACATAGTTTATTAGTATCTTCTTATACTTACTTGACCTACAAAATACATTAAAGTTCATCCAATTCAGTTTTATAAAACTTCTGGAGACTCTAAAATAAAATAATCCTTAAACCTGGCCTAGACAAATTCTGGTAATTGAACTAGGGGATAAATATGTTTAAAAAGCTTCCAGGATATTTAAGTTTGAGAACTTTGATTCTAGCCTTATTTCTTTATTTTCTAAAGGGAGAAAATGAGGCTCAGAGAAGTGGAATGATTTACCAGGTGGCCAAGGACATCAATATAATTGTTAGTGAGACCCAAAAAGTATTACAGCCTAATAGTGCTTCTAATGTAGTGAGAAGGACCTCCTTTTAAGGACGATAATTTTTCTATGACTTTATTAATATATATCAGCAAATAAAAGCTTTACATTTAAATGTAAGCTTAAACTACTGTTAAACATATACTTTCTTATTTTACTATTTATATAGATACCTGCAGTTTGAACTACTAAATTTACTTTATAAATACTAAGTTCAAAAATAAACACTTTCATGTCTAAATATTATAAGAACATTTAAATTATCAACTATGTAGTCTTCTTTTCTACTAGATATAAACCAGTATTTAATTCTAATATTTATTGATCGCATTGTACCCTCACATCATTGTAACTGAGGGAGTCCATAAATGTCTGTTACTATATATTCACACACACACATATATGCCTATAAATGTACATATATATATATATGTGTGTATACACATAGTAACACTGGTATGCATACACATACACATAGTATACACATATATGTGTGCATATATACATAGTACACACACATATAAATATATATATATGAAGAGTATGTAAATAATGTAGATAACTGGTAAAAATAACAAAACAAAAGCAAAAAAGATTGAAGAGAATTGTTTAGAAATATAAAGAGTCAGAATTGTGTGATTTTTAGTGAAATGCATATATGGCTCTTTGTAGAACATAAATCTAAGTAAACATTGAAAATGAATCTATAACAATACATATCATTTTTGTAAACTAACCCCTCCTACATTAACAGAGCTTTTGGTTGTGGTGAACTAAAGTATATTGAAAGGATTTTATCAAATTATATTGTAATAATGCTTCTTTTCATAGAGTTACAATATAAAGCAATGCAAAAACTGAAAATAGCTGATGTATTTGACCTATGAAAAAATATACAGGATTAAATATATGTACCCATAATTTCTATATATGTATACATATGCATGTATATACATTTATGCATGTAAGGCACTGTTCAATAACATTATATAAGTTTTGAGTGTACAGTTCTATAACACATCATCTATATACTGCATTGATTAATCATCAAAGTCTACTCTGCCTTCATCACTGTATTTTAAAAATTATTTTTCTTTCAAAAAGAGAATGCACTGTAATTCAATATAGTATAATTCAGTATATCATAGTATCATGGAAATTTGTGTTTTTAACATATTCTATTAAAGCATATATTTGTTACAAGAAGCAATACAGACATTGACATCACAGGACAGTGAGTCTTTACCAATATTGAAGTGTTCACTGGAGAAAAGCAGCTAATTGTATCATAGGACAAATGGATCATCTTATTAAAGATGATGATATTAATAACACCCTCTGAATCTAATATTTTTTATGACTAAAAGACTAAGAAGTGTCCAAAAGTTTTCTTCATTTTTTCCTTCTTTTCTAAAGATATCTACTAGAGTATTGAGGCTGTTTAATGCCTTTTTCACTGCAACAAGGTCATTTTATTAACAAAAGTTAATTAGTTCCAAATTATCTCTTTTGGTGCAACTAGTGCTGTCACATTTGAATAATCTCAGAATGCTGGGCATAGGAAAAAAACAGTAGAAGTCTATCTTCCTAACAATATCAATCTAGTATTTATAATGAAAGAAATTCCACTAGGAACAAAGGAAAATAAATATGAAAGCCCTATAAATTATTTAAGGGGAAGAGTACAGGAAATTTGTAAAAATAAAAGTATAAACTAGTAGTAGTATAGTAAAAATGATCACAGAAGGCAATTTAATATGAATGTCAAAAAGATTTCAAACTTCACTGACAACAACTGTACTAAATAAACACACACATACACACACACACACACATTCAACATTATAATAGAAACACCTAGACAATCTCAGTTAATTCATATGTTAGTGTTACCTTAATCTGATTCCATTGAGATATTTTTTGTTCATTTGTTACTACAATTTATTAACAATATTGTCTTTTCTGTTTATTCTTAAAATGTCATATATTTTCAGTTGAAATATCTTTAGATTGACCTACCAGTTTTATGATTATCTTTTATAGGGAAAAGGGAATTAAACAGAGAGACTCAAGATAGACTTCTATACAGTAATAAATGTGGAAGTATGAAGTAATTTACTACTGTAAATTAAATATATAAAATTGTCAAAAATGTCAATTATTAGCAACTCTTGATTCAGCCTATTAAAAGGGATAAGTGTATTTGAGAATGATGGATATACACAGAGAAGCATCTAAATCATGATTTTAACTCAACGAGACATCAACAAATACCTTGACAAAAATAATTTCATAATATGCTTTCTTTCAAAGAAATTCTAAGCAGACCATCTTACCATTCTAACTCTGTTGACTGTAACTGACCAAATTCTAAGTATTATCCAGATTTTTTTGAGTAAGCATCTGGTACACTCACTTCTTTCTCTTTTATGAAATCCTCAAGCATCATTAAAAATAACTTCCAGGAGTGGAGGTAAGATGGCGGAGGAGTGAGGAGAGGTTGCGGTTTTAGGCTCCGGAGACCCGTCTGCAGTTTGGTCTAATTGCAGACAGAACATCTCAGTGAGCAGCTGGACATTGGCGGGAGTTGAGCCAAGGCACTGCTGGATTAGAGAAAATCCATCTGGAAACAACCTGTTTAGTGAGGATAGCGGAAAAAAAGGGGATGAAACGGGATTCCTGACTGAGGCGGCTGCCCGAGCTGTGGCGGGAAGCACACAAAGGATTTTTGGCGACCACAGGCTACCCCAGAGAGGAGTCAGGTGGAGAGCGGATCTCTGCCCGCTGGCAGAGAGGGGACTCGACCAAGTGGCATTGGCGCTGAAGGACAGGAGACAGCGTGCTGCCGGGCAAGTGAGAACATAATTCTCCTTTATATTTTTCTCTAGTGGACGGTGGAGACGGGAGGAAAGTTTGGGGGTGGTAGGCCGTTCTGGAGGAGCCCAGGCACAGAGGCCCGCTCATCCACTCCTCAACCTTACCATTGGGTCGCGGGGGCGCACATAGGGAAGTGCTCTCACTCACTGGCCCAGGTGCGCGGGGCCGTGAGTCCAGGCGTCCCTCGGACACTCCCCAACGGACATAAGATCAGTGCCCCAACGGGCACAGGGAGGGCCCACTGAACACGCAGAGGACTGTGCACAGACACCCCTAGTCAGCTCCCGTGGGTGCAGGGCCCCAGGCCGGAAAGCAGACCACTAGCGCAGGCTCTGTTTGTGCCCACCCAGACGGGTGAGGGAACGGGGCGGCTGCAGCACGGGAACAGCGGGAGGCGGCGACCCACAGACACTCGATTCCACTGAGCACAAGTGTCCCTGGCCCTGCCCTAAGAGGCGAGAGACCAACTCCCGGAGCTCGGCTCAGCGGGACTGAGGGCACGGGGCAGCGCGCGAGCGCGAAAGCACCTCAGCCCGGGGTCAGTGGGAGCTCTCGGGCCGCCTGCGCGGGCAGGGTCACCTCGGTGCGAACGGGGAACCGCCGCGGCCCGGCGAAAGCAGGAGCCAATCCCGGGGAAAGCGCTCGGGCCGCCCGCGCGGGCAGGGTCACCTCGGCGCGAACGGGGAACCGCCGCGGCCCGGCGAAAGCAGGAGCCAATCCCGGGAAATGCGATCGGGCCGCCTGCGCGGGCAGGGTCACCTCGGCGCGAACGGGGAACCGCCGCACCCCAGTGAAAGCAGGAGCCAATCCCGGGGAAAGTGCTCGGGCCACCCACGCGGGCAGAGACACCTCGGTGCGAACGGGGAACCACCGCGGCCCAGCAGCAGTGGGCTCCAACCGCGGGGCAAACTCTCGGGCCGCCCGAGCGCGCAGGGGCTTGTGAGCAAGGGCACCTCAACTGGCCACAGCGGGCAGCAAGGTAGCGCGCCGTGCTGGCAACCGCGGGCGCACACCATAGCGGCAACCGGGTGCGCACACCAGTCCGGCAAAAGAACAAGAACCTCTGACCTGCCACACTAGACCAGCTGCGGACCCAGAAAAAGAAGGCAACACACCAAGGCTAAAACGGAGTAAAAACATCGTTTTTTTTTTTTTTTTTTTTTCCAAATTTTTTCTCCCAAATTTTTTCTCCCTTGTTCTTTCTTTCTTCTTAATAATTTCTTTTCTTTCCTTCTTTCTTTATCCTTTTCCTGGGGTTTTTTGGGGGGGTTTTGGGGTGTATATATATATATATATATATTTTTTTTTTGGTTCAATTTTTTTTTCTCTCTTTTTTCTTTCTTTCTTCTGTATTCTTTCTTTTCTATCTTTCTTTGTTCCTTTCTTGCTTACCTTTTGGGGTTTTTTGGGGGGGTTGTGGTAAATTTTTTATTTTTTTCTCTTTCTCTCTTTCTTCTTTTCTTTCTTCTATTTTCTTGGGGATATTTTGGGGGGGTGTTTTTCCTCCACCTCTTCCAATAATAACAAACTTTATCTCTAACGTGTTGCATATAACCTCTCCTTCTCATCCTTTCTCTTTAATAGTGGTTTATTCATTTGTGTGTCTAGCTTAGCCCCCCTATCACTTTAAATAATACAATATAATTACTATATAAACCCAAATACAATACAATCCCACTTTCTTACTATACTATGTATTTTTCTATCCTTTTCTTCTATTTTTCTTAACATACAATGTAAATATTACTAACTGGCTTGCACTGTCTCAACTATTATTAATCTATCAACCCCTCTATCAAAAATTATATTTTTCCTCCCCAAAAACAACTCGTATCTATTCTTCTTATAGTATAAAAGCTCAAATCTCTTTACATTTATATTAATACGGGCTAGTTGGCTAACGATAGCAGGATAGAGTGGGGGATACTTTCTGAGGGTGTGGGTCTCCTGCCTGGGCTGTGTGTTTATGTCTTTAACAGCATATCCACAAAAGAACTCAAGACAAAGCAGATAGAGTGACTCTCAACCAAGTAGCCAGAAGGAAGATCCTATCAAAGAACATCTGAAATATAACCGAACAGCATAAACAAACGACATAAAGGGTAACTCAAGACCATCAGGCTCAGGATATCAAAGAGACTGCACCACTGAAACTCCCAGACCTTCGATAAAGAATATTACACCACAAAGGAGGGAAGTCAAAGCAGACTACCCCCCAAAAAATAAATAAATAAATAAAAACAAAAAGAATCCAACATGGTAAGACGCAAAAATAACCCCTCAATGAAAAGAAAAGAGGAATCCTCAGAAAGAGAGATAGACGAAATAGACATAGCTCAAATGTCAGACATGGAATTCAAAACAATGGTGGTAAAGAAGCTCAATATACTCGACATCCTTAAAATCAACTATGACAACCTTCAAGGAAGTTACCAGCAGCTCCAAGAAAATTACAGGGAACTGGCAGAGAACTACACCAGGATAAAAAAAGACATAGAAATTGTTAACAAGAACCAGGAAGAACTTAAGAATACAATCTCTGAACTGAAAAACACAGTAGAATCAGTCAAAAGCAGACTAAACGAAGCAGAGGATCGGATTAGTGAGTTAGAAGATAATGTAGAGAAAAACTCCCAGACAATACAGCAAAATGAAAAACGATTGAAAAAATATGAACAAGATGTAAGGGAATTACAGGATAGCATTAGGAAAAATAATTTAAGGATCATCGGAATACGAGAGGAAGAAGAAAAGGAACATGGAATTGAAAATCTGATAGGAGAAATAGTAACAGAAAATTTTCCGAACCTGATGAGAGGAAAAGCTATGCAAGTCCAAGAAGCACTGAGAGTTCCAATCAAGAGGAACCCCCAAAAACCCACTCCAAGGCACATCATAGTTAAAATGGCAACATTCCAAGACAAAGAGAGAATCCTAAAAGCAGCAAGAGAAAAGCAGCAAATAACATACAAGGGAGCTCCGATAAGGCTATCAACTGATTTCTCAACAGAAACATTACAAGCCAGAAGGGAATGGTCAAAAATATTTCAAGCAATGAAAAACAAAGGCCTACAACCAAGAATACTCTACCCAGCAAGGCTCTCATTCAAAATAGAAGGTGAAATAAGGAGTTTCTCAGACAAAGGAAGACTGAAAGAATACATCTCCACCAAACCAGCATTGCAAGAGATGCTAAAGGGACTGTTCTAAGAAAAAAGAAGGAAAAAACAAGAGAGGAGAGGAACAGAGGTACAAAGGGAAATGAATAAATACACGTCAATAATAACCTTAAATGTAAATGGATTAAATGCTCCAATTAAAAGACATAGGGTAACGGAATGGATAAGAAAACAGGACCCACATATTTGCTGTCTACAAGAAACACACCTCAAAACAAAAGATTTACACAGACTGAAAGTAAAGGGATATAAAAAAATATTCCAAGCAAACGGACCGGAAAAAAAAGCCGGGGTAGCAGTTCTCATGTCAGACAAAATGGATTTCAAAGCAAGGACAATAAAAAGAGACAAAGAAGGACATTTCATAATACTTAAAGGAACAATCCATCAAGAAGATATGACTTTGATAAACATATATGCACCCAACATAGGAGCACCCAAATACATAAAGCAAATACTAGAAGACCACAAAAAGGATATCAACAACAACACACTCATAGTAGGGGACTTCAACACTCCATTATCAACAATAGACAGATCATCAAAGCAAAGAAACACCAGGGATATACAGTCATTGAACAACACACTAAACCACATGGATCTAACTGATATATATAGAACTTTTCACCCCAAAGAAGCAAAATATACATTCTTTTCAAGTGCACATGGGACATTTTCAAAGATAGACCACATGATAGGTCACAAAACAAGCCTCAACAAATTCAAGAAAATTCAAATCATATCAAGCATCCTTTCAGATCACAATGCCTTGAAACTAGAAATCAACCTCAGAGGAAAAAATCAAAGACACCCAAACTCATGGAGATTGAATAACATGCTATTAAATAATGAATGGGTTAACAATGACATCAAAGAAGCAATCAAGAAATTTCTAGAAACTAACGATAATGAGCACACAACAACCCAAAACCTGTGGGACACAGCAAAAGCAGTCCTGAGAGGGAAGTTTATAGCAATACAGGCATATCTGAAAAGGCTAGAAGAATCTCAAATAAAAAACCTAACCACAATGCTACAAGAACTAGAACAACAACAACAAACAAAGCCTAGGGCAAGAAGAAGGAATGAAATCATCAAGATCAGAGCAGAACTAAATGACATAGAGACTAAACAAACAATCTAAAAGATCAACAAAACTAGGAGCTGGTTCTTCGAAAAAATCAACAAAATCGACAAGCCTCTAGCCAGTCTAATCAAGAAAAAAAGAGAGAAGACACAAATAAACAAAATCAGAAATGAAAGAGGAGAAATCACGACTGATACCTCAGAAATACAAATGATAGTTAGAAATTACTTCAGACAACTGTATGACAAGAAATTTGACAATCTAGAAGAAATGGACAAATTTCTAGAAACATACAACCTTCCAAAACTAAATCAAGAAGAAGTAGAAAGTCTCAACAAACCAATAACAAAAAAGGAAATTGAAACTGTAATCCAAAATCTTCCGGCACACAAAAGCCCTGGACCGGATGGCTTCACAGGCGAATTCTACAAAACATTCAGGGAAGAACTAACTCCTATCCTCCTCAAACTGTTCCAAAAAATCCAAGAAGGGAAAATCCCAAACTCTTTCTATGAAGCCAGTATTATCCTAATCCCCAAACCAGGTCAAGACACAACAAAGAAAGAAAACTACAGGCCAATATCACTGATGAACATCGATGCTAAAATCCTCAATAAAATATTGGCAAACAGGATCCAGCAATACATCAAAAAGATCATACATCATGATCAAGTGGGCTTCATTCCAGGGATGCAAGGATGGTTTAATATTCGCAAATCAATAAATATAATACATCACCTAAACAGAATGAAAGACAAAAATCACATGATCATATCAATAGATGCAGAAAAAGCATTTGATAAAGTACAACACCCATTTATGATGAAAACACTCAGCAAAATGGGAATAAAGGGAGCATATCTTAACATAATTAAGGCTATATATGAGAAGCCTGAGGCCAACATCATACTCAATGGACAAAAACTGAAAGCATTCCCCCTGAACTCAGGAACGAGACAAGGTTGTCCACTCTCTCCACTCCTTTTCAACATAGTGTTGGAAGTACTAGCCACAGCAATCAGACAAGAAAAAGAAATAAAAGGCATCCAAATTGGGAAAGAGGAAGTGAAACTTTCATTATATGCAGATGACATGATAGTATACCTAGAAAATCCTATAAACTCCACTAAAAGACTACTCAACATAATAAGTGAATTTGGCAAAATCGCAGGGTACAAAATAAATATACAGAAATCTAAGGCATTTCTGTACACCAACAATAAAATAGCAGAGACAGAGACAAAAAAGAAAATACCATTTACTATAGCAACAAGAAAAATAAAGTACCTAAGAGTAAACTTAACCAAAGAGATAAAAGACCTGTACTCTGAAAATTACATAACATTGAAGAAAGAAATTAAGGAAGAAACAAATAAATGGAAGCAAATACCATGTTCTTGGATGGGAAGAATCAACATCATCAAAATGGCCATACTACCCAAAGCAATTTACAAATTCAATGCAATCCCTATTAAAATACCAATGACATATTTCACAGACCTAGAACAAATACTCCATAAATTCATATGGAACCTAAAAAGACCCCGAATAGCAAAAGCAATCTTGAGACAGAAGAACACAGCAGGAGGAATCACAACACCAGATATCAAACAATACTACAAAGCCACTGTAATCAAAACAGTATGGTACTGGCATAAGAACAGACATATAGATCAGTGGAACAGAATAGAGAGTCCAGAAATAAACCCAGGCCTCTATGGTCAACTAATCTTTGATAAAGGAGGAAGGAACATAAAATGGAGTGAGAAGAGCCTCTTTAACAAATGGTGCTGGGAGAACTGGATAGGGACCTGCAAAAAAATGAAACTAGACCACCAACTTACACCACACACGAGAATAAACTCAAGATGGATCAAAGACTTAAATGTAAGCCGTGACACCATAAAAGTCCTAGAGGAAAACATAGGCAAGAAAATATCAGATATCTCACGTAACAATCTCTTCACGGATACATCTCCTAAAGCAAGAGAAATAAAGGAAAAAATAAATAAATGGGATTACATCAAACTGAAGAGTTTCTGCTCAGCAAAAGAAAACATCAGCAAAATGAAAAGGAAACCAACCATATGGGAAAACATATTTGCCAATGACATCACAGACAGGGGACTGATTTCCAAAATATATAAAGAGCTGATACGACTCAACATCAAGAAAACAAACAACCCAATTAAAAAATGGGCAAGGGACCTGAACAAACATTTCTCCGAAGAGGACATACAGAAGGTCCATAGACACATGAAAAAATGCTCAACATCATTAGCCATCAGGGAGATGCAAATAAAAACCACAATGAGATACCACCTTACACCAGTCAGAATGGCCATCATCAACAAATCAACAAGCAACAAGTGCTGGCGAGGATGTGGAGAAACGGGAACCCTACTGCACTGTTGGTGGGAATGCAGACTGGTGCAGCCACTATGGAGAACAGTATGGAATTACCTCAAAAGATTAAAAATGGAACTGCCTTTTGAACCAGCGACTCCACTACTAGGATTATACCCAAAGAATCTTGAAACACCAATTCAAAAGAACTTATGCACTCCTATGTTCATTGCAGCACTGTTTACAATAGCTAAGTGCTGGAAACAACCTAAGTGCCCATCTGTAGATGAGTGGATCAAAAAACTGTGGTACATTTACACAATGGAATACTATGTAGCAGAAAGAAAGAAGGAACTCCTACCATTTGCAACAACATGGATGGAACTAGAGAGAATTATGCTTAGTGAAATAAGCCAGGCAAAGAAAGAAAAATACCATATGATATCACCTAACACAGGAAACTAAAGAACAACACAAACAAAGGAACTAAATAGAACAAAGAGCAGAATAGCAGTCAATAGGGGGGAGGGGAGAGGGAGAGAAGGGGGATAAGTAAGGGAAGGGTTTAATTAAAGAGCCTGTATAAAAGACTCATGGACATGGACAACGGGGAGGGATATGATTGCGGGAGAGGGGGTGGGTTGGGTGGGGGAGAGAAAGTGGGGGAAAAGGGGACAACTGTAATTGAAAAACCAAAAAAAAAAAAAAAAATAATAACTTCCAGGAGCCTGCCCCTATGACCTGTCTACCTTCAAGCACAGCCACATTTTAACTCTTTTTATTTCTTTGATAATTCTTGAACCCTAGTGCTTCCCATATCCAAAGCAAAAGAGGTATAATGAAGTCTACTTTTAAAACAATGTATTGAATGGAAATTTAGAAAACCAAATGTACTAAATTACAATATGTTATATTAAAATGTTAACTTAAGGGATTTGAAATAAGACATGAGAATCATTGTTAACTGCATGGCTCATTTTACACCCCCCTTTAGAACTGACACAGAGGATGAAAGTAAGTCATAATGAAACACAGAAGGAAGGTTAGAAAAAATAAATCCATTGTTTTTTTAAACATTTAAGATACTTACTCACATAGGAGTTCCCATAAGACTATTAGTTTATTTCTCAAAAGAAACTTTGTAGGCAAGAAGGAACTGGCAAAAGTACCCAAAGTGATGAAAAGCAAGGACCTACAACCAAGAGAACTGTAACCAGCAAAGCTATTTAGAATGAAAGGCAGATAAAGTGCTTCCCAGATAAGGTAAAGCTAAAGGAGTTCATCATCACCAAGCCCTTATTATATAAAATGTTAAAGAGACTTATTTAAGGAGAAAAGAAAAGAAAAAGAAGAAAGAGTTCAGTAGAAGAACAGTAAAATGATAACAAATTCACAACTATCAACAAATGAATCTAAAAAAAAAAAAAAACTAACTAAACAAACAACTAGAAGAGGAACATAATCATAGATATGAAGATCATATGGAGGGTTATCAGTGGGGAAGGGGAAGTGGGAGAAAGAGGGAAAAGTTTCAAGAATTAAGAAGCATAATTGGTAGGTACAAAATAAACAGGTGTGTGTTAAGAATAGTAAAAGAAATGGAGAAACCAAAGAACTTATACGCATGACCCATGTACATGAACTAAGGAGGGGATGGCCAGAGGGGAGGGGAGTACTAGGCAAAGGGGGGAAAGGGGAAAAATTAGGACAACTGTAATAGCATAATCAATAAAAAAACAAGATGACAATAAATGTGAATATCACTACATAAAACAAGAAGAGTGAAATTTCCAAATGAGTCAATCTTAAGACAAATGTCTAGTTACTTTCTTTAGGTTTTTAATATTAGCAAGAAAAATTAAGATTATAGAATACAGAAAACACAAAGTATATGAAATTGCATTTTTTTCTAATTAAAACCTAATTTATGTGTTTTTCAATTATAATTAATTAAATAACATTTTCATAGTATTCTTAATATTGGGAATGAAAAATATTCATTAGGAATTACAAGTGATGGTTTTCATGTCAATATCTACCTTTAAATAAAGTATTACTCACAAAATCTTGGTGATGATCTAATCCCAATAACATATTGTTGCTCTGAAATGCACCAGTAGTGTGTGTAATTAGTTTTCACTAAGCTCTATCAAAACTTAAATTTTAAAACCATTCCAATTTATGATGAAATGAAATTAAAAAAATATATGAGAACATTGCAAGTCATTTCAAATTTGAGTTATAATTTGGTAAAGCAGCATGGTATAATATTGGGATGGAGGATTGCACTTCTAAGAATTTTTCTGTCTCTGGCAGTTTATGTTGGTTAATTTGAGCTTAACACTTCACCTCTCAGTTTATTGGTTTCCTCACATTTAAAGTGAGTAGGTGAAAAATTCAAGCTCCTAAATTTTAAATATCATTTTAAGCTGTACAAGTAAGCTATTTTAGATTATTTACTATTGTTTTTTTGAATGAAGCATATGTTTTCTTATGTTTATTTATATAAATATGTAAAGAAATTTAACACATCTAATAAGAAACTTTATGATTTTCCATTAACTATTCTCAAAAAAAAGTAACAGTTTCTCAGGGAAGAAAACCTTAATATTAATAGTATATCAGGGAAAAATAGTCAGCATACATTAATCTCAAATGTTACTGTCTAGATGTGTGATTATTTGTTGCTCCACAAAATAACAAGTTGTTGTTTATGGGTCCTAAATCAATCTAATGTTAAAAAATAATATTCTTTGTAAATCCAGATAGAGAATAGTGGTGAATTCTCAAATGTATGTTAAAGTTTTTATATAAATTATCCAGCTATTTATTTTCTGTTTACAACAAGAGACAAAATGTAGTGGTCAACTATATTTTGTATATATTTTATAGCCCATTTGAATACATGTGAGTTATGCATTCAAACACTTTTATTGACAAGTTCTTATGTTTAAGACTCGTCACTTGGATGTTGGTGATATGACACACATTCAATCCTCATGAGATAGGAGACACAAGACACATAATTTTCATTCCTATGAAAGATAGCATCAGAATGATAACAAGGGACTACTATAGACAATAGGTAAAATGTAAGGAAGAAAAGAGAACCTTGTAGGCAAAATAACAAAATTAGACTTTACAAAATTTCCTCAACTTGTTTTTAAAAATAGATATGCTTGAATAGGGGATAATGAGCAAGGAATGCACGTTAAATGTAGGACACACTGAGACAAATGCACATTCAGAGACCAACAACAAAAAGCCTAAGGAGGGTGGCATTGTACTGCAGTTAAAGGACACACTGGACTCGGGTAGCCTGAATTCATATCATCAGTCTGATCATAATAGTGTATTATATGCATAACGGTGATAAGAATTGTTCTTACCTTGTGAAGTTATTATTATGACAATTAAATTAAATCAATTATAAGATTAAGGTGATTGAAATAATGTCTGACACACAGTTAATTAGTATTAATTATTATAACTATTTAATGAAGCAGTTTAGAGGAGATTTTGTTGTGAAAATGTTTAAATACTAGGTTAAGCCTTTGCTATTTTATCAAGATTTCCTAGAAAATAAAACTTTAAAAAAATTAGACATTTTAATTTTAGATGGTGTATACTTGTTATTAAGATGCTTTAAAGCCGAGTTGGTAAACAAAAAGAAAAAATATTAAACAATACTAATTTATAAGAATCAATAGGGTTAGGAAACTGAATATAGGATATCATGAGAACTTAGAGTCAGGGCTGACTCCCCAATTTAGAGTAAGATGATTGAAAGGAAAGATCCTTGGCAGAAATAAGAAAATCAAAATGAAGAGCTAGTTTTGGTAGAATGGCAATGATTTTAGTGTGGCATATTTTATGGTTAAAATAAATTATATGTGTCAACATATCTGCCAATTTCAATTACAGATGTGTTTTCATTACAAGTTACTTTCATCCTATTTGTTGATACTTCATGATGGACATGGACCACCATACACACAAAAGTTGAAAAAATGATTTTATAAATGAAAAGCTTAGTAAACAAAGACCTAGTGAGATGATTTATTAGAAGAGTGAGGTCCTCTACCTGCCAGAACATTATCTTATTGTTTTATTATTCAATTTTATGATTATATTGAAAACAATACAAAGATCTGTGACCATAACTTTCAATATTGAAAAACATGGCCCCTTCCCAATTAAAGTGTGCCTATTAGTTTAAGGATGGTTTTTAAAGAGAAAAATATAAGGATGTAATATCTAAATATCATTATTTAAATAATCTATATTAAACCTGACATTTTCCCTAAGGGCTAGTAATTGTGCAACAAAATGTTAAGCTCATAAAGTTTCTATTTCACTCAGAATTCTACTTGTGACTATGTGGAATCTGATCTTTTCAAAGAAATTTTAAATTCACTGGGGTGACACTGGTTAATAAAATTATATATATTTCAAGTGTACAATTCTATAATACAGCATCTGTGTATTGTATTGTGTGTTCACCATACAAAGTCAAACCTCCTCCATCACCACCTATATGACCCCTTTTACCGATTTTTTATCATCCACTCATACCACTTTCTATCAGATTTTGTTTCTAAACAGACACTTCTCCTAGAAGACAGGCAAATGGCCAACAGCTACGTGAAAGGATGTGCAACTTCACTAGCTACTAGAGAAATGTAAATCAAAACTACAATGACCTACCACCTCACACCTGTTAGAATGGCTATCATCAATAAGAAAAATAATAACAAGTGTTGGAGAGGTTGTGGAAAAGAAACCTTCATTCACTGCTGGTAAGAATGTAAATTAGTACAGCCACTGAGAAAAACAGTATAGAGTGCCCTCAAAAAGTTAAGAATAGAATTATATAACACAAAAAACTCTTTTCTTGCTATTTTTCTGAAAAAAAAGTTAAACATTTTATGTAAAAATACGTGCATACCTATATTCATTGCAGCATTGCTCATGGTTACCACAACATAGAAACAACTAACATGTTCTTTGATAGATGATTGGATAAAGAAAATGTTGTATACACACACACACACACACACACACACACACACACACAATGGAAACTATCAAGCCGTAAGAAAAGATAAAATGCTGCCATCTGCAACAATCTTTAAAATATCATGCTAAGTGCAATAAGTCATACAGAAAAAGTCAAGAACTGTATGACCAAGCATTTTTTTTCCCCTTATCAGAGGACATTTTTCAATTGCTTTAAGAGGGACAGACAGACAGACAAAAACATCAATATGAGAGATAAATATAGATTGGTGACTGGTGATTGAACATGCAACCTGGATATGTGCCCTAACTGGGAACCAAACCTGCAACCATTACGTCTACAGAAAGACACTCCAAACAACTGGGCCACACTGAGCTGTGCTGACCAGTGACGACCACACCTGGGATAATAAAAACTCTTCACGGACCCTGTGGTCTAAGCATTCAAAGGACCCACCCATCTACATCTCCCTTCTCTAATGTTTCCACTCTTTCTTCTGACATCTTTGCGATGTAATATGTACAAGTCTTATATGACAACTTCCTTCATTTACCTCTTCCTCCTGAATGTCCTGGAACTCTATAAAGAGGAAACCTGTGATAGACTGAATGTCTCTCTAGCCTTCTAAAAATTCATATTTTAAAATCCTAACCCTCAAATGATGATATGAAGAAAAGGGGCTTTGGGTAGTGATTAGATCATGAGGATGGAGCCCTCAAAAAGGGGATTAGTGCCCTTATAGTGGAACCCTGGAGAGCTCTCTCCTTCTGCTTCCATATAGTGAGAACACAACCAGAAGTTGGCTGTCTGTAACCCATCAGAGAGCTTTCCCCCAAATCCAACCATTCTGGCACCCTAATCTCAAAACTCCAACCTCCAGAACTATGAGAAACACAGTTCTGTTGTTTACAAGTCACCCTGTCTATGGTATTCTGATATAGAAACCCAAACTAAACCATGACACAGCCTGTATGGAATAAGCTGATATTCTCCAAAGGCAGCCTTATTGCTGATGGAAGGAGACTTGACTTGGGGTGGTGAAGGCAAAACACAGTATACAGATGATGTATTAGAGAATTGTACACCTGAAACCTATATACCCTTGGGGTTAAGCAGTTTTAATTTAAATACAGTTTCATGAACACCTTAAAAGCAATTATCTCTCTCTCTTTTTTTAATTTGACCCTATTTTTATCAGTATTATGTAACAAGGCAAAGGGTCTTTTGTAGTTATGTCAAGACCCTCATCCAACCCAAGTCCCTGAACTTTATGCAGGGTTTCTGATCACAAGAAAGCCAGGTTGTCTTCAGGCAGTCTTTCCACACTGGCTAAACAGAAATGCATCATTTGGAGTTGAGAATTGGGCTTAAAGCACTAACAGATGGAATAAGAATAAAAAATTAGAACAGTCCTAGTTAGCAGGCAAGTGTGCGGAAGTGAAAAAGAGTTATTCTAGGTCCTTTTCACGCACTTTCTCATTGTATATGTTGGAATCATTTCTGAGTATTACAGGATAATAGGTAGAGGAAGAGACATTGAGAGAGGACAAAGCAAAATCCTGAAGCTTTATATACTGTTTAAGCTGTAATTTATTCTAGCTCTTGGTTTAGTGTTTTGTCACTCTCGCAAAGACAGTTTTGAACACTCTTTAAATTATGTTTATTATACTTGAAACTGTTCCCAGACACATTTTTGTCACCTTTGCAACTGTCGAGGTTTTCAGTGTATGAAACATCAAGTGTTTAGTTAGCTTTCTAAGGAGTGAAAGTGTGAAGATATGTAATATGTGAACCAACATTATTAGACATGGGTTAAACGTTATGCAGTAATTGTTCAACTACATAGTTATAGAATGAAGGCATGCGTTATCATCACACATATATTCTTTTACTTTTAAAGCTCATGTAACTCTGCGAACTACTTTAACATGTCTACTAACTCGCTTTTAACTCATTAATTTTAAAATAAGTATATTATTGATTGCATCTCATATATAATTTAGCATCTTGCATATGTTATTCATATTTGGTATTTTAATCTTTGAAGTATTAGCTCTTGGATTTGTTACATAGGAAATAACTGCTTGTGTTTTACTTCTAAGTGACACATATCATAACCCTTTACAAGGAGAGACATTTTGGTTCTAAAATGATATTACATTTATTATCATCAACATTTAATATTTGCTTCAACATTACTAAATCTATTTTTATAATTTTCCTTAGTGACAGAAATTTTCAACATTTTAGTATCTCGTACTGCCTGAAAACAACTGAAACAACCCAGAAACCTTTGTATTACTTTAGGGTATTCTCAGCTTAATGCTAACCCCCTATTGGCTTATCATTTTCAGAAGGCAATCCATTTTACTTACATATTCTAAAGGTCTTTGGTTATTTTGTTGTTGTTGTTTATTTATTTATTTTTAGAGAGAGGGGAAAGGAGAAAGAGAGGGAGCGAAACATCACTGTGTGGTTGCCTCTCACTTGCGCCCCCAACTGCGCTAGTTTTTTTGGTTTTTATCAACTGTTTAAAAGCATGTTTGGTTAGTGCTTTGGCCCTGCGTCACTGGCAGATAATTATTAGAGATGATGTTTATACAACATAAGGATAATAGTCTAATTTTATAAAGACAAGATTAGTCATTTATTTTCCAAAAAATAAATCATATATTAATGGCTTTCCCAGTAAAATTTTCCTACCTTTTTTTAACCATTTCCCTTTCTACTTGTGTAGTCACTATAAATTTGAAAGCAAATCCTGTTTCTGTGAAGTAATTTATCTGTCTTTGTATAGATCTTGTTTGTACACAGATTACATCTCAATTTTGACAATACCATCTTCTGTGGAACAGCTTGGAGCAGAATCATTTTCTTCACAAGTCTTGCTCCAGTATATCCTGTTTCTTTTAGCCCTTGCACATCCTAAGCATTTTCTTAATCTCCACTTCTCTATTTGGCAAAAGGTGTTGAGCAAATGTTTTACATAAATATTTACTTTATTGAGACTGTAGTTTATAAGAAAATAAAAATGTAGGTAAGAAAATCAATTAAAAATAAGTGATAAGCCCTGGCTGCTGTGGCTCAGTGGATTGAGCATCCGCCTGCGAGCCAAGTGTCACTGGTTCGATTCCCAGTCAGAGCACATTATTAGGTCGCACGTCAGGTCCCCAGTTGGGGGCATGAGTGAGAGGCAACCACACAGTGATGTTTCTCTCCCTCTCTTTCTCCTTTCCCCTCTCTTTAAAAATAAATAAATAAATTATAAAAATATAAAAAATAAAAAAATAAAAGATAATCGATAATTAAGAAAAAGATGTCAAATCTCCCCTTATTTTAAAGCAATTTATTCAATAAATACTCATTGACTACCTATGTGCTAAGCACTGTTCTAGGTTATGGGGCAAACATAAAGCAATTGCTGTGTTCAGTGCGCTTACTTTTTAGCAGAAGTTTACACACAAAACACAAAACAAGTGACCTAGACAATGTATTAGGTGATGATAGTGCTGGAGGAGAAACTGGGGAGGGGACTTGCAGTATTCAAAAGTGTGTTCAAGGAAAGTGACATTAGAAGGACATACATAGGAGAGCAAGCTCTACACATACTTGGGGGCAGGAGAATAGTGTTCCAGGCAGAAGGAAGTGCAAATGCCTGGAGATAAGAGTAAGGTGCCACATTTAAAAACAACTTGGCCAACTTGATGTATTGCCATTTTAATTTATTTTTCTACTGAAACAAAGTTGTTGAGTTTCAGGTATAGATGTTCTTTTGTTAGATGTCCCAGTTAGTTGGACTGAGAGATACCCAAAGTAAGTTTTGTTTCTTAGATGTTTTCCCAACTCTGATATTATTAAAAAAAAAAAAAAAACACCACTGAACTATGTTAGACAGTTCATAATTAGATTGTTTAAAGGGTCAATCTAGGCTTTATTTTTGGCCTTAAGTTTATTAGCAAATACAAGACATATCTGCTATCGCTGTATCAATTTTTAAAGTGTTTTTTGTTTATCTTTAACACTGTGAAATTATTCACATTTGATACTTATAGAAACCTTAACAGTATCCTTACAAATATCTTTTTATATTGTAAAACTTCATGAACCATATCTCTAAAAATACTAGAAAATAATGTTATATTAAATCCAACACCACAGAAAACAAGTCAGTTAAGCTTGTCAGAGATCATTTGCTTGTTTGAAAAAAAAAAAATGCCCAAAATGGCTGATACAGAGGAGAGTTGGTAACAGGTTAGTACAAGGAATTGGGAGTGGAGAATCAGATTATTTTGAGCCTTGTATCCTCTGATTCAAAGAATTTCAGATTAATTCCAAGTAAAAAGTCAATGAAAGTTTGAGTAGAGGCTTAAAAGATGGCAATGATGTGGTTAACTGCATATCTAATTTCTTTAGAAAGAGTTGAAGAATGCCCTGAAAGCTTTTGTATCCATAGTGGATTTCTGGCTACCTTCCTGGCAATAGAATAAAAAGATTTAGACTTTGTGTTTAACACTTTATATAATAGCAAAATCTAAAACATCATGTATCACTAGGGAAGCACTTGATCTTCCTCCCATGGTGAAAAGCAAAACTATCTATAGCACTGTATGGCAATAAAATAAAATGCAATTCTTTCTCAATAAATATTGCTAGAGAGGTAATTGAAAATATTGCTGCAACTTTGAAAGGAACAGCATTAGAACAAATTAGTCAATTTGGGAGGTTTGTGCTACTACAGGTGAGAGTACAGATATTTCTAAGATGAATCAGCTTACAGTATTTTCTGGATTCTCCTTCAGTAATGAAATAAATGAAGAACTACTTTTTCTATGAGGCACTAAAAAAAAATATATCAGGGACATATACTATATCAACCGTAAATGACTTCTTCCATAAAACCTGTATTTCAGAAGAAAATTGTATACATATCACCACTGATAGAATACCTACATGGCATGAATTTTTAAAAAGAAAGATATATTGAATGAATATTATATGCAGTAAGAACCTGTTACTTTCCTACTTCATGCTAGAGGCCGTCTATACATTTTGTATTTGAATATACAGTTATAAATGAATTTTTATTTAACAAGAGCCTTGCTTTGAATAACATCCCATAAGCAGGCATTATATCCAAGGTTAACAAGGAACTTCTTTTATGTTAGTAGATGGGTTATAAATATTAGACCATGCTTTGTGAAATGGTAAAATAGCTCTCTCACCATGCCCTGACAGTCAGTAATTCTGACTCAGTGGGACAAGCTGAGGTATAATATTGCAGAGCTAAGAATACAGTGGAACATCCTACCTTTAACATTTGATGTGACCTAGTTGGCAGCAGTCCACTTTTAGTGCTAGAAGAGTAAATGTATGTTTTACACATATTCTAGAGATTATAAGACTACTTTTGAATGACTTTAAACTGATTTCAAATCACCAAGAATGAGGATCTAAAGTTCTTTTCTTAACATTAAAATACATTAATGCTAGTATCCTTGCACATGTAAATAAATAAATGTTGAAGTGATCATTTGAAATGTCCCTTTCAAAATAGCTGTAGTTTTGGCTCTCCTACAGTCTTATTTTTAACAGTTCATCAATAAATATTATATTTTGTGCTATAATAATCTGAAATTGACAAATTGAATTCTTCCTTTTTTCCTTAGTTCATATCTCATTTGTTTTCTTCCCATTATCTTCCCTTTGCTCATTTTCTACCTATATTATCCATTCTAACCTAAATAAATAAATAAATAACTTTAAAATGATCTAAATGGAAATTCTGGCTGTATTAACCTCACACCCCACAAATGACCACCTCTGAACCATATTAATGTGTTTACATTATATGTCAAAAGAGACTTTGAAGATGTGATCGAGGTAAGAATCACGAGATGAGACCGTTATACTGGAATATTGCGTTATGCCTAATGTGGTCACAAGGGTTTCTGTACAGGGATGAAAAAGCAAGTCAGAGAGAATGAGATGTGATGACGAAGCATAGGATAGCATGCTGGGAGGAAGGCTCAGAAGCCAAAGAATGCAGAAGGCTTTCATTAGAAGCTGGAAAAGGAAGCAGATTCTCCTCTAGACCTTTTAATAGGAAACTAGTCTATCCAACACCTTTATTTTTGGAGGCTTCTCACCTCCAGAACTGTAGCATAATAGCTTTGTGCTATTGTAAGCTGCAAAATTTGTGTACATTTGTCATAGCAACCATAAACTAATAGAGGGACCTTAGTAATACTAGGACATGTTAATAATTTCAGTATAGCTAAGAAGTGGAATGCATGCAGAAAAATAACAAATTACCAGGTTTAATTTGTACATTTTAAAAATATGGATAGGTGACTCTGTTTGGATTCTTATACACAGTTTTCTTACCTTATTTTGTTTAACTGTTTATTTTTATATGAGTGCAACTATGCTCCTAATAGCCTAGTGATAGCCCTTCTTTGTCCCTATGACTGCCTACTCATCCCATTTCTAGTGTGGGCTCCTCCACATGATTCTTCCATTTAGAATCCTCAGTTCTGTTATTTTAGCTTCAATGGGGCATATGTAAAATGTTTGGCAATCTTCATATCATGTATTGTCTGAGGAGAAATGGGAACTACCTGAGGCATATTTATATAAGTACTTACCTCAGCATCAACCTTGCTATAATCAGACATCATATTAGAATTATTTTTTTGAGCAACTGCAGGGTTCTGAGAAGATCACAGTGTTCTTGCATTGCAGGGTAAAAGAGACCTCACTCTTCTAGTCCTCTAAGCAATTGTGTTTCCACCTCAACCTCACCTATATCTGAGAATAAAGACAGGACTCATATCTATATGTTTGCCATTTTTTCTTCACCCATCACCCTTCAATTGTAAAAATGATAGACATTATTCTCTCCCCTTTACTTTTCCAGTTGCCTAATAGAATAAAACAACAATGAAAAAAAAATACTAAACAAACAACAACAAACTCTCCGATCTGAGACAGCCAGGCTTGGGTCCTAACAAATACAAATTCTACTTTAGGAATTCTGAGAAATCTGCTTTCTCTCTCTTCTGAGAAAACCTGAAACATCAAGTGCATTTGATATTAGTTTCTAGCCCAGATTTTTAGTGCACAAATACAACACTGTCTTGATATTGATAACAAAGCAAGGACTTCCCTATTATCAGTGAAATTCTCCTGTTCTTATGAAGCTAAACGATCCTTAAATCATGTAGGATTTTTTTTTAATGTTTTTTATTGATTATATTGTTACAACAGTTCCAATTTTCTCCCCCTTGTCCCCCTCCCCCCAGCACCCCCCTCCCCCAGCGATCCCCCCCAAGTCCATACCCCTGGTTCGTAAAAATTAACTATCCCCCCCCTCTCAAATATTAGGACCCTTTGTAATCTTGTAAAGGACAATGGACGAAGGTCTCAAGCTCCTCTAGCTGCTTCAAGCTGGACATGGTCGTCGTCCTACCTACCCTTGGGTCCAGAAAACCCTAATATGAGTGGGGGTGTGGAGGGGAGGGTGGCCTTCCCACATGGGGAAGGATCGTGCAGACTCCAGGTCAGTTGGCTGCCTCCGGTCAACGGCGTGCTTGGTTCAACAGGCTGGTGTCCTTGTTGTGTTCTGAGGGCAACAGATTTGGCGAAAAGGGTTAAAAGACATCATTCAATCCATAACTACTAGATGACAAAAGGCAGGGATTAATTTTTCAATGTTCCATATTAGGGAAAAAAAATGTTTCTTTGTAAGAAGGTGTGCTAGGCACATCTCGCCTGTCCAAAACCCTTTTGCCCATTATACTTAGTTTGGGCTGAGGTAAATAGTTTAGGTTTTTCCCCCTCTCAGACCTCTGGGCCCTTTCTGTCCAAGCCATTAGGATAGAAAAGAGAAACCCGTTTTAAAGTGAAGCCCACAGACCACCCCATTCTTCCCCAACCCAGCCATTTAGTTCAGCCAAACCGTTGAGTCTCAGGAGGCAGCGCTGCAGAGAGGATTAAGTGAGGCTTATGCGTACAGATAATCACTCAGGTAATGCGATCATAGGCTTATGTCCTTTGAAAACAAAAAACACGTGTTAATTTATGTAACATAACCCGCAAACAAGTCTCTAAATCTGGAGAAGAAACTTTTAAGACGGTTAGTTGCCCTGTTTTATACTCTACTACTGATCATTGTGATTTTCCTTGAATAATAATTTTTCTCCCTAAGGTTACCCTCCTTGTCTTTAAAGGGACTACATTAAGTCCATTTTTGATTTATCCTGTTCGTTTGCATAAACATAACAAGAGCAGGAAATGATCACTTATGATCTTTAGTTCTGCTTTGCTGGAACTTACCCAAGGAATATTTGGGGTGACCTTCAGTCTGTTCTTCAGGGCACAGAAGCTGTGCCACATATCTGGCATTCATCCTTGCCTGTACACACCTGTTTTTTCCAAGTCTTTCTGGTCTTTCCTTGTGCCTTAAGGTCCCTTCTAGCCATCTTTCAGGAAAACAACCTTCGTTCCTTCCCTGGAAAGATTGCTGTGGACCGCACAACCAACCATGGTACCAGGCCTTTTATTTCACGGGCTTTTATTACCTTTGAAAGTCATTCCCAGTTCCTCAGGGCTTTCTGGTAACAATCTGAGCCCAAGTATCTTTCCTTTAGGCTTGACATTCCAGTCAAAGACTTGGTCAAAAAAAAGAAAAAAAAAAGAAAAAAAGAACCTCTGTTGACAACTGGTCTTATTAGTTCTATGCAAAGGAACTTATGTCATTACTTACTTGTTTAGAATGCCAAACTCTGGAGGGATCAAATAGGAAGAAAAATATACAACGTGAAGGAAAATCTTTGTCCTAATATTCACTGAACTGGCATTTCCATTCTTCATATTTTCATTTTTCCCCCACTAAAAAATTTTGGTTTGTTTTTCCATTACAGTTGTCTCACTTTTTTAGCCTTCTTGTTTCCCTGCACCCTGTCCCTCCCCTCCCCCACATTTAGTCCCCACTCAGTTGCACCTGTCTGTGGGTCATTCATATATATATATATATATATATATTTTTTTTTTTTTTAACTTGACCCATCCCCTTACACCTTTCTTTTCCTCCCCCCCGCCCCCCTTGTTACTGTTAGTCTACTTCTTGTTTACATACCTCTGGTTCAATTTTGCTCATTTGTTTGTGTTGTTCATTAGTTTCCTGTAATAGGTGACAGCATAAGGTATTTTTCTTTTGTTGCCTGGCTTATTTCACTAAGCATAATTTTCTCTAGTTCCATCCATGTTGTTGCAAATGGTAGAAGTTCCTTCTTTCTTTCTGCTACATAGAATTCCATTGTGTAAATGTACCACAGTTTTTTGATCCACTCATCTACAGATGGGCACTTAGGTTGTTTCCAGCACTTGGCTATTGTAAATAGTGCTGCTATGAACATTGGAGTGCATAGGTTCTTTTGAATTGGTGTTTCGGGATTTTTTGGATATAATCCTAGCAATGGAATTGCTGGTTCAAAAGGCAGTTCCATTTTTAGTTTTTTAAGGAAATTCCAAACTGTTTTCCACAGTGGCTGCACCAATCTGCATTCCCACCAGCAATGCACCAGGGTTCCCGTTTCTCCGCATCCTCTCCAGCACAAGTTGTTTGTTGATTTGTTGATGATTGCCATTTTGACTGGTGTGAGGTGGTATCTCATTGTGGTTTTAATTTGCATCTCTCTGATGGCTAGTGATGTTGAGCATACTTTCATATGTCTATGGGCCCTCTGTATGTCTTCTTTGGAGAAGTGTTTGTTCAGGTCCTTTGCCCATTTTTTAATTGGGTTGTCTGTCTTCTTGGTGTTGAGTCGTATGAGTTCTTTATATATTTTGGAGATCAATCCTTTGTCTGAGATGTCATTGGCAAATATATTTTCCCATATGGTTGGTTTCCTTTGCATCTTGCTGATGTTTTCTTTAGCTGAGCAGAAACTTTTTAGTTTGATGTAGTCCCATTTGTTTATTCTTTCCTGTATTTCCCTTGCCTTAGGAGATATATCAGTGAAAATGTTGCTACGTGGGATATCTGAAATTTTCCTGCCTATTTTTTCCTCTAGGACTTTTATGGTGTCACGGCTTACATTTAAGTCTTTGATCCATTTTGAGTTTATTCTGGTGTATGGTGTGAGCTGGTGGTCTAGTTTCATTTTTTTGCATGTCCCTGTCCAGTTCTCCCAACACCATTTGTTGAAGAGGCTCTTTTCATTCCATTTGATGTTCTTTCCCCCTTTGTCAAATATTAGTTGACCATATGAACCTGGGCTTATTTCTGGGCTCTCTATTCTGTTCCATTGATCTATATGTCTGTTTTTATGCCAGTACCAGACTGTTTTGATTACCGTGGCCTTGTAGTATAGTTTGATATCGGGTATTGTGATTCCTCCTACTGTGTTCTGCCTCAAAATTGTTGTGGCTATTCGGGCTCTTTTTTGGTTCCATATAAATTTTTGAAGTATTTGTTCTAGGTCTGCGAGATATGTTGCTGGTATTTTAATAGGGATTGCATTGAATCTATAAATTGCTTTGGGTAGTATGGACATTTTAATGATGTTGATTCTTCCCATCCATGACCATGGTATACGCTTCCATTTATTTGTATCTTCTTTAATTTCTTTCTTCAGTGTTATGTAGTTTTCTGTGTACAGGTCTTTTACCTCTTTGGTTAAGTTTATTCCTAGGTATTTTATTTTTCTTGTTGCTATGGTAAATGGGATTTTTCTTTCAGTTTCTATCTCTGAGTTTTTATTGTTGGTGTATGAAAATGCCTTCGATTTCTTAATATTGACTTTGTATCCTGCTATTTTGCCGAATTCACTTATTAGATTGAGTAGTTTTTTTGTGGAGTCTAAAGGATTTTCTATGTACACTATCATGTCATCTGCAAATAATGACAGTTTTACTTCCTCTTTTCCAATTTGGATGCCTTTTATTTCTCTTTCTTGTCTGATTGCTGTGGCTAGAACTTCCAAGACTATGTTGAATAGGAGTGGAGAGAGCGGACATCCTTGTCTTGTTCCTGATTTCAGGGGGAATGCTCTCAGTTTTTGCCCATTGAGTATGATGTTGGCTTCAGGTTTCTCATATATGGCCTTTATTATGTTGAGGTATGCTCCCTCTATTCCCATTTTGCTGAGAGTTTTTATCATAAATGGGTGTTGTACTTTATCAAATGCTTTTTCCACATCTATTGATATGATGATGTGGTTTTTGTCTTTCATTTTGTTTATGTGGTGTATCACGTTTATTGATTTGCAAATATTAAACCATCCTTGCATCCCTGGGATGAATCCTACTTGATCGTGGTGTATGATCTTTCTAATGTGTTGCTGGATCCGGTTTGCCAATATTTCGTTGAGGATTTTAGCATCTATGTTCATCAGCGATATTGGTCTGTAGTTTTCTTTCTTTGTTGTGTCTTGACCTGGTTTTGGAATTAGGGTTATACTGGCTTCATAGAACGAGTTTGGGAGTCTTCCCTCTTCTTGTATCTTTTGGAATAGTCTGAGGAGGATAGGAGTTAGTTCTTTCCTAAATGTTTTGTAGAATTCACTTGTGAAGCCATCTGGTCCTGGGCTTTTGTGTGCTGGGAGTTTTTTGATTACTGTTTCAATTTCGCTAGCTGTTATTGGTCTATTCAGACTTTCTGCTTCTTCTTGATTCAGTTTGGGCAGACTATAGTTTTCCAGGAATCTGTCCATTTCCTCTAGGTTGTCAAATTTCTTGCCATACAGTTGTTCGTAATAATTTCTTATAATTCTTTGTATTTCTGTGGTATCAGTTGTGATTTCTCCTCTTTCATTTCTGATTTTATTTATTTGGGTTCTCTCTCTTTTTTTCTTGATGAGCCTGGCTAAAGGCTTGTCAATTTTGTTTATCTTTTCAAAGAACCAGCTCCTACTCTTGTTGATCTTTTGAATTGTTACTTTAGACTCTATGTCATTTAATTCTGCTCTGATCTTGATGATTTCCTTCCTTCTACTTGATCTGGGTTTTGCTTGTTGTTCTTCCTCTAGTTCTTGTAGCTGTAGGGTTAAATTTTTTATTAGAGATTCTTCTAGCTTTTTTAGGTAGGCTTGTATTGCTATGAGCTTTCCTCTTAAGACTGCTTTCGCTGTATCCCATAGGTTTTGGGTTGTTGTGTGTTCATTATCATTGGTTTCCAGGAACTTTTTGATTTCTTCCTTGATGTCATTGTTAACCCATTCATTATTTAATAGCATGTTATTCATTCTCCATGAGTTTGAATGTTTTTGAGTTTTTTCCTTGAGGTTGATTTCCAATTTTAAGGCATTGTGATCTGAGAAGATGCTTGATATAATTTCAATTTTCTTGAATTTATTGAGGCTTGTTTTGTGTCCTACCATGTGGTCTATCTTTGAAAATGTTCCATGTGCACTTGAGAAATATGTATATTTTGCTTCTTTGGGGTGTAAACTTCTATATATATCGACTAAGTCCATTTGATCTAAAGTGTTGTTCAGTGCCTCAATATCTTTGGTGTTTCTTTGCTTTGAAGATCTGTCCATTGTTGACAATGGGGTGTTAAAGTCCCCTACGATGAGTGTGTTGCTGCCTATATCTTTCTTGGAGTCTTTCAAAATTTTCCTTACATATTTGGGTGCTCCTAAGTTGGGTGCATATATATTTATAAGGGTTATATCTTCTTGATGGATTTTTCCCTTAAGTATTATGAAATGCCCTTCTTTGTCTCTTTTTATGGACTTTGCTGTGAAATCTGTTTTGTCTGATATAAGTATTGCTACCCCGGCTTTTTTTTCATGTCCATTTGCTTGGAATACATTTTTCCATCCCTTTACTTTCAGTCTGTGTAGATCTTTTGTTCTAAGATGGGTCTCTTGTAGACAGCATATATGTGGGTCATTCTTTCTAATCCATTCAGCTACCCTATGTCTTTTAATTGGAGCGTTTAATCCATTTATGTTTAAGGTTATTACTGATAAGTACTTATTCATTGTCATTTTCCCCCTTTGTACTCGTGTTCTTCTCTGTTTCTCTCTGTTTCTTTATCTTTTTAGAGCAGACCCTTTAGCATCTCTTGCATTGCTGGTTTGGTGGAGATGTATTCTTTTAGTCTTCCCTTGTCTGAGAAACTCCTTATTTCGCCTTCCATTTTGAATGAGAGCCTTGCTGGGTAGAGTATTCTTGGTTGTAGGCCTTTGTTTTTCATTGCTTGGAATATTTTTTGCCATTCCCTTCTTGCTTGTAGTGTTTCTGCTGAGAAATCTGAGGATAGCCTTATTGGAGCTCCCTTGTATGTTATTAGTTGTTTCTCTCTTGCTGCTTTTAGGATTCTCTCTTTGTCTTTGGATGTTGCCATTTTAATTATGATGTGTCTTGAGGTGGGCCTGTTGGGGTTCATCTTCATTGGGACCCTCTGTGCCTCCTGGATTTGCATGACTCTTTCTCTCCTCATGTGAGGGAAGTTTTCTGTCATTAGTTTTTCAAAGAGGTTTTCTATCCCTTGCTCTTCTTCTTCTCCTTCTGGAATTCCAATGATACGGATATTGTTACGTTTCATGTTGTCCTGCAGCTGTCTTAGAACCTCTTCAGTCTTGTTCAGTCTTTTTTCATTTTGTTGCATTGTCTGGGAGTTTTTGTGTACGTTGTCCTCCAGCTCGCTGATCCGATCTTCTGCTTCCTCTAGCCTGCTTTTAATTCCTTCTACTGTGTTCTTCAATTCAGAGATCATATTCTTCATTTCCTCCTGGCTCTTATTGATAGCTTCCATGTCCTTTTTGATGCTGGTATAATTCTCAGTAAGTTCCTTATAGTTCTTCTGGAGTTCACTGTAGTTTTTCTGGAGTTCTTTGTAGTTTCCGCTGAGCTCATTTAGCTTCTCCATAATCCATGTTTTAAATTCTGTATCTGATATGTTGCTCCCCTCTATTTCATTTAGCACTCTTTCTGGGGATTCTACCTTTCCTTTTGATGGGGGGTTGTTTCTCTGTCTCCCCATTTTTGTGATTCCTTTTGTTTGTTGGTGCTTCTTAGAATGATCAGTTCTTCCTGGATCTGCCTCTGGTAGCGTCAGATCATGTACCAGACTGGCCCTAGGCAGCCTGTTGGAGACTTCCAGGGATCTACTGCCTTTGTCTCTCTTCTTTAGTTGTTACTATACTCAATCTGTGATCAGCCGTCAGGCTTAAGGACCGTGGGTGTGGCAACTTAATTCCTGTGGGCAGGGCTTTTATTTCCCCTTAGTATGACACCACTTGGAGGGGGATGGTCTGTCTGCTGTACTGGGGCTGAGTCAGCACTGGCTGGTCCCTGGAGGAGGTTAGTGTAGCTTCCACTTACTCCTCCACCCTCCTGGATCTCCGTCTGTGTTGTCCTTGATGATATTTCTTTAATCTGTCTGGTTGTATTTCAGCTACTTTTTGGTGGATCTTTTTCTCTGGTTAGTTGATTGAGAGTCACTCTGCCCACCTTGTCTTGAGATCTTTTGTGAAGGTGCTGCTAAAACATAATTACACAACCCAGGCAAGAAACCCACACCCTCCAATGTCTCCCCCAAATACAATCCCACTATAGGCTGCAAATGAGCCCGTGTTAATATACTTGTGGAGATACTGGGACTCTTATTTCGTAGGAGAAACAGAAAGGAGTTGTTTTAAATGAAGGAAGGGTAATTTTTGAGCTGGAAGTTGATAGAGTATTAATATTAGCAATTGGGATCAAGGTTATGTAAGAGAGCAATTAACACTTACACTGTCTGTTTGAAAAGGAGGGGAGGGTTACAGTGTGGAAAGAGAAAGTGGAAGTGTATAGTATTAGGATTATATAATCAGTATATACTATATGATTAGCGTGGGAGGTAGGGTAGACACAACAGACATCCAGGTAGACAGACAGCCAGAAATTGAAAGAGAGGGCTGGGGAGGTTAGAAGGTAGGAAATAGATTGAGAGAGAATATTTTAAGGATAAAAATACAGAGTAGAAAATAGCAAGACAGGAAGGGAGAGAGGAAAGAGAGAGAGAAAGTAGAGAAGAGAAGGGTAGGAGAGAGAACAAAAGAAGAAGGGGAGGTAGAAGAGAGGGGACTGGATTAAAATTCTTTTTTTTTAATTATATGTTATAAAAAAGATTAGGAGATTAAAACATGATATAAAGTTTCAAGATAGAGAGAAAAGGTGAATATATAGAGAGAGGAATAGGAGATAGGAAAGCAAGAGGATTTGGGAGGAAAAGAACTCAGAGGAGAGAAGGAAATCAGGAGGAAGAGGAGATATTAGGGAGGGGAGGATTGAAATTGAAGAGTTGGCAAAAGATAGGATGAAGGAGAGAAATACAAGAGGTAGGGAAAGAAGTGGGGGGTGGGGTAGAAAAAGAGAAGGGGTAAGAATAGGAGAGTAAAGGGAGAGGGGGATAGATTAGAATTATAATTTGAATATTAAGAGATTAGAATATAAAGTGTAATAGGGAGAGAGAGAGATTATGTATAGGGAGAGAAGGAAAATAAGGACAAGAGATGAAAGAAAAATGAATGTAGACTGAAGGGGGACAAAATAAAGAAAGAAATTTAATAAAGTTGAAGGTTAGTAGCGCAGAGAAAGGAGAGGGTGAGAAAGGGAGAGAATTTAAAATTATAAAATTAACTGAGAATAGGATGCAGGGGAGAATGCTAAGGGGAGAGAAGGGGGGAAGGGGAGGGGAGAAAAGGAGCGAGAATAAGAAGGGACTGACGGTAGGGGTAGTTAGAGAGAGAGTGAGAGATAAAAGAATGAGGATTTTAACTCAATTCAACTTTTATGCACAGTCTCTGGGTGTTTTTGGTTTGTTTGTTTTTTGGTTTTTCCTTGCTTCCTTCCTGAGTCTGCTCCTATTCAAAATTCCATGAGTTTCAAATCTTTTCTGGTTGGTTGGCTGGCTGTGGGAGGGTTCTGCTTGATTCTGGGGTTGCTAGTCTTTTTTTCATGGGCCTACCACCGCTCTGCTGTGAGCTGCCTTTAGTTGTTCCCTCCTGAGGCAGCCTCAGCCCTCCTCAGGCTTGTCCAGCTACTCCTTCCCTCTGTTGGTCCAGCCTGTGCCTGCCAGCAATCCCCGCCCTGCCTCCAGTCCTGTCTCTATTCCCAGGCTACAGCTTCTGCTCTCTTTCCTGTCTATATGCCTGCGCACCCCACCTCTCTCCCTGTCTCAAGATCGTCCTTTTGTTCTGCAGGACTCTGGCACAGTCGGTCAAAGTGCCGGGCCCAGTGGCCTTTTCCTGCCCAGGGCCTCTCCCCTAGTCTGGAGCTTTTCAGTGGCTTTCCTGCCTGTGCTCTTCTCCTTGCCCCAAAACTTTCTCTATTCCGAGCTACCGCTTCCTCTGGCTTCCCTGTCTATCGGCCTGCGCGCTCTATCTTTCTTCCCGCCACAGCACCGTCCCTTTGTTCTGTGGGACTCTAGTGTGGTCGGTTGGCGCAGCACTCTCCTTCCCCGGAGCTCTCTGCCAGTCTGGAGCTTCACAGCAGCCCCTCCCCGCGGGCCCTTCTCCTTGCCCTAAAACCGTCTCCCCTCCAGGACCTCTGCCTCCGCCCTCTTCCCTACTTACACACCCTGCACATCCTATTTCTCTCTTAGCCCCAAACCTGCCTTTTGTTCTGTGGGATTCTAGTGCGACTAAAGAGCAAACACTGATTTCAAGAACACAGTTCTCCCCCGGTCCGGAGTTCCGAAACAGCTTTTCTGTGCGGCCCGTCTCCTTGCCCCAAAACTGCTCCTTTGTTCTGTAGGGCCCTAGCGCAAGTGCTGGGCGCGCCCGGGATGCCGAGCTTTCCGTCGGAGGTTGCAGCTGAGGATGTTTCTCTCTAGACTCAGGTCACACAGTTTCTCCCGGTCCTGGTTGTTCACTGTTCTCTCACTCCTCTGGACTTTTCGGCCAAATCCTCTCCCTAACTCCCTACAAGAATTCACTCCTGGCTAGTGAGCTCTCTGGCTTGATACTGCAAACGCACGGAGTCTCAGAATGACTCAGCCTGCAGTTTGTGATAAACCCCTCCACCCCCCTCCACGCTGCTCCCACGATCTCTTCCCCATTCACGTTATCAGATATTCCCACTCACTCAGTCATTCCTCCCCGAGTTTGTTCCTCCTGGATTGTCTCCTTAACAGGAGCGAGCTGAGAACACTGTTCCTACTCCGCGGCCATCTTGGTCCCCCCTTCTCATGTAGGATTTTGATATTAACTGAGACAGAATATTTTGGTTTAACATCTTCCTCTAGTGCAAATATGTTTCTAAAAGTGGTTGAAAGTCATTGAAAGATAATGAGCAGGGGGTTAACTTAGTCAGAGCTGCAGTGTTGAAAATCACTGTCTGTAGGCTGGAAGGTGTTGCTGGGTCAGGATAATTCTGGAATCAAGGGGATCCATTCAATATCAGATCAGTGATCTAAGTAGTGAGAAGCAAGATGACTGGGACCTTAGGCTCTGATGCTTCAAATAGAGAGAAGGTACCCGTGAGGTATAACTTACCGGTAATGGAGTGACTTCATGGGTATGACAGGAAGGAACAATGGAAGTGCCTGATAATTCTGTGGCTTCATGCATTTTTGAGAAAAGAAATGGGGAAAGAAAAGCAAGCATGTTAGAAAATATTACAGTCTACCCACTTTCCCACATACACATATACATCTCTGGATTTGCAGACATAGCTAAAAAATATAGACCTAACAGCTACATAGAAATCTAGGAAACTAGTTCATTTTATGCGGAGATTTTTTTCTCATTTTTGTATGTGCAGGCTGGAGTGCATGAAGTTATATCATCTATCAAGTTCTACATAAAAAACATTGTGAGGATATTTTTTGAGAAAGTAAATATGCCTAAATGTTTTTAAAAATAGACAAGTTTTCTGAAAGTATACCTATTAATCAATGAACATTCATCAAGATCTATGCATCTAAAACTAATACTTTAAGTGTAACATACAGAAGAAAAACAAGCAGTTCTTTCTAAATTTGACACAAATTCATCCATTGGTAACCAAATATGGAAGAGAAAGTAATTTTTTAACATTCAATTTTTGTAGCATTCACTTTAATTTTTAACAAGTTTTGTAACTGTGTATTTTAATTAAGTATAGTATTCTTCCCACTGTAATTTAATCACCATAATCTCTGATAATAAATTGAAAGAGGTGCCTTAATTGTAAGAATCCATTAAAGCAAAAAGAAAACAGATCACATACACTAGATTAGCAAAAAAATTGGAAGGACATTTCATATTTTAGCTTTAGAGGAAGAATAATTCATGACACTTGAATGTTATCTCTTACTTCGGACTTTGTCATAAAAATTGTCCTATTTTCCATGCACATTAAATGTTCTTTCAGAGAAAACATAAAATATTCCTGGATAAGTTCCCAGGTTCTTTTAAATAAGTCCATCCTGCCTTGTTATTTGTACATCCCTTCCTCCCATGGTGTTATTTGTGTCATTGGTGGACCAATTCACTCTTGATTGTAATCTTCCAGCTTTTGTAAATTCTTTAAGATGATCCAGTTTGTAATTAGACATATGCTGAACCCTTTCACTATTAGTTGAAGAAATTTTTATAAATCACTTTGTGCATATACAAGGACATTGGTGTGTGGATTCTATTCTCTTTCATGTCTGAGGGGTCATTTGAATGTTTAAAAGAGGAATGAGGAATAGCCAGTGGCCAATCATCTCCATGTCTTTCTGCAGGTGACATCAAGGGAGTGTTTCTATTCTATTTAATAACATACCTCGAAGAACCTCATCGTTGAGCTGTACATTGGTCACTAATTTTCCTTTAACATTACGAATTAACATCTAAAATTCTATGTGCATATCCTTGACATTTCCAGATTTATTGTGTTTGGAATAAAGATTTTCACTTGTGTATTATCTTCTCCCTTTAGCAGAGATTTTAATAACACTATAACTTTTATAATATATTGTAAGAATTATAGCACTTTCAATTTATTTATTACCTCATATTTTTATAAAATTACAATAAAATTTCTATTGTCTTCCATCTGAAGCATAAAAAGTAATTTGTTTTTCTGTGCATACCATCATACATTTCTTAATATCTTGACAGTGTAAACTACCATAAGTTTAACATCCTTTAGATGAGATAAATTCTGAAAGTAGCTCGTTCGTTCACTCTCTGAGATGCTGTGATATAAGTATGCAGAGAATTGTTAATGGTATGTATCTTATCTTTTTCAAAAAAATAACAAAGAAATAAAACAAAGGATAATTTTTTTATAAGTCTGTCTTTTATTAACCTAATTCAATCAGATTAATTATAGTATTTTTAGATAAAGAAGTTAATTTTAAAAGAGTTTGATCAGTTTTATTTAGTATTAGAAGTAATCCATCTCATAACTAGAAGCTGTAGCTGTGCACACCACATACAATAACTTGTTCATACATATGTATGCACACATCTAAGCATATATGTTTTATAATTCTCATAAGTAGTGTACCTCTTGATTCTCACAATAACACTCTTAAATAGATAGGAATTCGAAATGGGAGAGAAAAGCTAAATTGTCTCAAGATGTTTGTATACTTAACAGGAAAATACAAAAATACAACAATATAATAGTATATTTTACAATGACATAATCTAACAATAACATAGGTATTTATATCATTATGTGAATTGCAATTTATTACTTAATAATCATAAAGAAATCTATACTTTATAAACAAATGTATACATTCAATTCCCACCCAAATAATATGTGTAAGTAAAAGAAGGAAAAAAATTCACATTCAGTAAACGCGTTAAAAGGACATTTTAAATCCTCTTTAGGAAAACAAATGTCTTAAATTACCAGAAACTATAAACAGGCAGGCAATAGCTGCAAATAAATCAAGTAGTTTAATTAATTTATTGGTTGCCAGGAGTCACAACAGTGTATGTATTTAGTAATTTGGAAAAAAATAATTGCCAACTGAGGAAACTCTGACAACATCCAAACGTATTCGGATTTGATGGAAATGTAATCAGTTGGACAATCAAGGATAAAACAAATATCTGTAGTTTTATTCTCCTAAGAAAACAAATTTAATTGTAGCTATTAAATCAGTAGGCTCAGTAAAAAGGTATATTTGGAACAAATTATTTCCCATGTTTATTTTGTCTGTAGAACTTACTCTTTCCTTTTAGTTTCTTTCCGCCCCAATCAATATCTCATGGATTTGTGCTTGCAGAAATATTGTAGAAATATGACCTTGCCCAGATTATAAAGTCAAAGTTACTTAGAATAACATAAAAGGCCATAATCTTGCCTTTGGCTAAAAATCCAATTACATCTTCCTTTACTCATGACCTTATAATTTATGTTTTATTAATGAAAAATGTTTTTAATTTTCTGCAAAAATGCTGTTTCATGAACTCTAGACTGGAAAAACCCTTATCTTTTTTCTGCTTCTATTCTCTTATTAAACTAGCTCAGCCCTGTCTAATTGAACTTCCAATATTATTCTAAATGAAAAAAAAAAAGTTTTATATCTGTGTGACCCAACATGGCAGTCATGAGTCACATGTAGCTACTGAGCACTTGAAGTCTAGGTAAACTATCTCAAAAACTGAAATCTTAATTATTTTTTAAGTATTTAATATAAACATAAGTTAAACTAGTTTCCTGTGTCTAGTGGATCCTTATTAGAAAGTGCAGGTTAAGCTATTTTGTAACAGGGGGACACCCCGGGAAATGGGGGAGGGGTTGGGAAGCACCTAGCCCCTGGGAGCTCAGCTGTGACAACCAGCTTGGGTTGCCCCAGCAACTGGGGCAGCTGAGTCATGGCTCTGCAGAAAAAACATGTAGGGTGCCTGCACTGGGCTAGGGAAGTATTTGGCTAGAGGTAATGCCCACCTATGTACTTATGCTGCACAGGGGATTCTGGGGGCCATCTTTAAAAACGTAGAGCTCTGGCTGGTGTGGCCTAGTGGATTGAATGCCAGCCTGCGAACCAAAGGGTTCCTGATTCGATTCTCAGTAAGCTCACATGCCTGGGTTGCGGACCAGGGTGTGAGAGGCAACCACACATTGATGTTTCTTTCTCTCTTCTCCCTCCCTTCCTGGCTCTCTAAAAATAAATAATAAAATATTTTTTTTCTTTTTTTAAGTGGAGAGCACAAAAATGTTGAGCACTTTGCCTTCTTCTCCTCTCCCGGGTCGGGTGGGCTGCTGGTGTCTCGAGTTCCTAGGTGGTGAGCCTTGGAAACTGTGGTCTGGGAACGTTCCCCGCACCCCTCTCTGAGCGCTGCAGAGCCTGCTTAGTCTGGATCAGAGCAGGCTGGGCCTGTAGGGCAAAAGGGGCCTTAGGTCCCGGTGGGAAGCTCCCCACCTTTCCTCCACGTGCACCTCTCCCCCCAGAGGGGAAGCCATGACAGCGCTGGCAACTGCAGTGAGCGCTACATGGTGGCCTGCGCTGCATGTCAGGGGCACAGCTGCACCCTCAAGCTGACTCTGAAGAGACGGGGAGCAGATTACAAAAACATATAAATAAAAAAAAATGTATAAAAGTTATTTTAATGTCAACAGTAATGGTCCCTCTTAGTTAGTGATTTTCTGTTTGCCTGTATATTTGCTTTTCTCTTTTTGGTCCATTTATCTAAGATTTTGTTATATTGTTGCCCTTTTAAAAGTATCGACATTTTAATTTATTCTCCTTATTTTTCTCTATTCTCTGTTTAATTTAATTTCACCATATCTCTATTATTTTATTCGTCTCCTAAACTTGGTCTTAGTTTTAGTATTCACCCTCTATTCCAGGATAGAACTTTTAGAATTAATAAACTGACTCATACAAAGTAAGCCAAGCTGCTACAGTATTAAGTGCTACTAATCATAAGAATTCCAGGGCTTTTTTTTTTTTTTTTTTTTCTTAAAGAAGGTCCAAGATGAAGCTAGAGTGTATTGCATAACAAAAAAAGTTGTTGTAGAGCTAGGTTTGAGATGAGAGGTTAAAACAATTCCCTCACATTCAAGAGTAAGGAAAGCAGCCCCAGGGTGAGCAGAAGCCAAAGAGCAGCGCACCCCGAGGGGAATTGGGGGCAGCCTGCACAGACTCCTAAGGATGCCTGGAGCAGACTGTTACCCAGAAGCATGCTGCCACAGCCTGCGTTTTCCAAGGAGGGTACTTTTAAATGGGAAAATATATTCTGGGTGCAGCCCAGGATTGGTCTGGCCTGGCAGAGGGTGGCTGGGTTATTTTTCTTTGGATATTTTAGAAAGAATGAGCTTTGGGCAGAAACCTGCCTTTATTTCAAATAGTATGCTCATTAATTAAGATTCCTTTTTCTTTCACCAAACTCTATCTCCAGAGTTTTCCTTCTTTGGAGGCAAGCAGTAGGACCCCCACTGGTTGGTTCAGTAACAATTCCATTAAGTATGTTATTGATGAAGTCTCTCCTGACAACTTCTACCAGTTTCCAAGCTAAAGATAAACCTTCTAGTCGCAATTTTCTTTTTTTCTTGTATCTACACATTTTCTACAACATTCACTTTAATCCTCCAGGCTCTGTCATCATTTTTATTTTTTGAAATAATTTTCTCTCCTTGAAGTAAAGCCTACTGGAGACTTAAGTGCTTCACATTTTGGCCTGATGAAGATAGAGCACCTACCCAGCCTAGGCAAGCCCTTCTGACTTTGATGGAGATTATTACAAAGATGGCCAGTGCCGATGTCAGCTCAGCAATCACTGGGGCTGCTTTTCTTACTCTTGAATGTGAGGGGATTGTTTAGCTTCTCATCTCAAACCTATATGTGTAACAACTTTACTGTTATGCAATACACTCTAGATTCATTTTGGACCTTTTTTTTTTATTCCCTGGAATTATTATGATTAGTAGCACCTGATACTTTATAAGCTTGACTCATTTTTCATGAGTTAGCTTATTAATTCTAGAAGCTCTATCCTGGAATAGAGGATAGATACTAAAACAAAAAGGAAATCTAACACAGGAATATAATAATAGAGATATGATGAAATTAAATTAAATAGAGAATAGAGAAAAATAACGAGAATAAATGAAAACAAATTTTGATTCTTATAAAAGGCCAACAAATTTAACAAAATTTAGCTAAAAGGATCAAAAAGAGAAAAACAAATATATATGCAAATAAAGAAAATCTGTAATGAAGAGGGAGCATTACTGCTGACATTAAAAGTTTTTTATTATTTTTAATCATTTTTCTTTATTATCCACTCAACCTTGGTGACAAAAATTTATCAGGCAAATAAAGAATGTTAAATGGTTGTAAGAAATTTTATCTCTTTTAATAATAAGACTTGATTTACCTAAGCAAAGATCTAAACATACAGAACACAAGAAATAAATTAATGCAACAGCAAGTCTTTGTTTTTTTCTTTAAAATATCTTATTAAGAGTACATCAATGCAATACACAATTGTGTATCATACTAATGTACATGTGAAAGTTATATGTTCTTGTATGTCAACCCCAATAAATTTAATAAGTTATTTACAGTGCCTTCCAAAAAAAGAGCACATTGATAGTACTGGAAAATATTGTCCTTTTAACAGAGAGAATGAATTAAATTCTAATCTTACTTTTGATTTAAATTAATTTACTTAAGTAAATTTATTTTCAATTTATTTATTTTGAATGTTTTAATTTTAAGAGGGTATTATAAACATGTGTATTCCCAAAATTATGTAACTTAGATAAAATAAAATAAAATAATTAAAAACACACATATGACCAAAACTGACTTGAGAAGTAGAAAATATGAATATACCTATAATAAAGAAATTGAATCAATAATTAAAAAACTCTGAACAAGGAAAAATCCAAGACCAGCTGGCTCCACTTGTGAATTCTTCTAAACATTTCAAGAAGACCTAACACTAATTCTTCTCAAAGTCGTTAATAAAGTAGATTAGGAGAGAACACTTTCTCACTTCCTAAGTCATTCTAGGAGGCCAGCATTATCCTAATACCAGATCCAGAAAAAAAGACATCATAAAAGCAAAAACAAGACTAATATCACTTATGAGTATAAATATGAACATCCTCAACCAAATACTAGAATGATAAATCTAATAGCATATAAAATGGACTATACATCATGACCAATTGGGGTTTATCTTTGAAACATAAGGTTGGTTCACTGTAAATATACCAGGTAATGTAGTACACCACATTCTTTAAAAAATATAAAATAAAACAAAACAGGGCGCCGCTGCTCTCTGAGCGCTCAGACCACGGTCGCCGCAGCCAGCGAAGGAGACCGATGACTCCCGCCAGCCCGCTGACATGAGCCTCGCTTAGTGGCTCCTTTTCCCATGAGCACCACTACGCCTCCTTCTCTCATTAATATCCTCTCTCTCATTCTCTCTCGCTCTTTCTCACACACATATAAAATCTCACATCAATCTATATACGGAGGAGAAAACGTTCCCTTCGCGCTCTCTCCTCTGAACCCCGAGAACTTAGCAGTGATGGGGGCCACCTGGACCATATGGAAAAAAATAAAAATAAAAATAAATAAATAAATAAATAAAAATCATCTCAACAGATGCAGAAAAATATTTTTAAAATAACCAACATTTTATGATAAAACATGCAAAAAATTTGTCTTCTACCTCACACCATGTATAAAATTGACTGATAGTCAATGAATTAAATATAGTCATTGAAACCATAAAATAATATAGAAGAAACATAGGGTTAAATTTCTGTGACTTCAGATTTGGCCATCGCTCATTTTATATAACGCCAAAAGATCAGCAATTAAAGAAAAATCCATAAATCCATCTTCATGCAAATTAAAAACTTTGGAGCACCCAAGGACATGTAACAGTTTGCTAGTGCTACCATAACTTAATACCACAGATTAGGAAGCTTAAACAACAGAAACTTGTTGAAAATACCAAAAACACAGTCAACACATTTTAAAATATAATCTCATTGTTTTCTTTGATATCACACTCCAGATTAATTTGTAATGCATCCTTCTAGTAAAGCAGGTGATGTATTAACTAAAACGTGACAAGGGTCACCAATATTCCAGTCTGTGATAATATATGTTCATACGTCTCTCCATCCTGCTAATCCCATAAAGCATGTCTCTAGTTTAGGAACTGCTTCCTCCAGGGTCACATTCCTGGTATTATGTTCTGTATTTGTGTGTCTAATGTCTGGCAGTCATAAAAAAGAATGGCTTGAAATGTCAAAGTTTATTTCACTCTGACAGTAATATTCACCCGTAGGCAATAAAGTTGCCATGAAACAAGCTGCTTCCCACTTCCTTCTCTGCCACGCCCACTATAGCTCTGATCCTAATGGTTTGACGTACAACTATAGCCATCGCGTTGGCTTATTGCACAGCAATGCGGAAGTTTCAAAAATGCATGTCATGTCAGCAGCCTTGTGGGAAATTCCTCAGGTTTGGTTGTTTTGTAATAGTTCAGCTTTTGTCCCTTTGGTTACATGCTACTCTTCAACTCAAAGTAAGATGAGAAATAAACATTTTATTCCAACTGGCCTTGATCATAATTAAATATTAGAGGAGTTATATGAGGGAAAAAGTCATAAAGAGACAGCAAGCGTTATCTGCATGGAACGTATTATTGTTCTTTAAGTGTGCCATATTCTCCAATAATTTTAACAATTAATGAGAGAGCTTTATGTGATGTTAGAGTCCTGTAAAGGAGGTATGACCCTCCTGACTTTGTGCTTTTATAATGTAGTTTTCTTTTATAAATATTTACCCATCATTGTGGGTTTTTTTTGGTAATAGTTTATGGGTTTGATCTTAAACGGGAGAAGAATATAAAGTAAGTGGTCTGAATCAGTTGGCAGATATTAAGAGTAAATGTAACATGGATTGAAAAAAAGAATTCTGTATGAAAAATTTGAAATGAACTTATCTGACCAGTTTTTTTCTGGTTGATGATGATTAGTCTGTTAGATTTTAATTTTAATAAGTAAAGAAAAAAATTAATATGATGTTTACTATACAATTTAACTCTTTTTACTTAGCTTGTAAGAATTAATTTATTGGTATATGAACTTACATTTTCCTGTGATTCTTTAGTGTATTTTATAAACTATAAAAAAATAAAGCCAAATTTTATCTCATTAAAACAATCAAATATTGCATATCCAACCGAAATATAGCAAGTGCTATGCTAGATATTGTATCATATGGTGCTTATTGTGTTCATGTGTCTATCTTTTATGATAATTTTTACTTGTGATTCATAGAGCATTTTTTAAATTCTATGTCCTTAACATGCTGTTTCTAAACAGTATCTTAAAAAGCTTTGTTACTATGAAAGTGCATTAAGTTTCTTAGAACTTCCTATATTATTTTGATGGGGGAAATTCCTTTCTGACATTTCTGGAAGAATTGGTGTTTCTTTTTTCTTTTTTTTTCCCTTCAAATTTTCACACTGAGAAAAATCAGTCCAGAATTTTAAATAATAAGAAAAAGTAGTATAATTCTTCCATAGAAATTGAAACTTAGCAATCAATATTGAGAAGTTATTGAACCAAGGAATTCACTGACATCAAGTAGAAAGCAAATACAGAAATTCTGAAAAGCAGAGTTAAGGTTAAGGTTGAGATTTCTGGAAAGATGAGAAGTAGTCACCTATAATAAGATCACAGTGTAAATGATGGTCAGGAAAAATATTTCCATCACAGTTACATAACAGAAAAAGAAAGCAACTTTACTATATATATGTGTGTGTGTGTGTGTATACACACACACACACATATGTATATAAACACACACATTTTTGAGAAAAAGAATACAAAATTAATGAGGCTATAAAGACATTAGAAAAAAAGAAACATATGTGACTTTTAGTGTATAAAAAGATATGTATAGTAAATCTTTATGAAACAGATGTATATAAAAACTATAATGAGTTACAGTTTTTATAAAAAGTGAATGTCAAAAACTGGGGAATTTGGTAACAAATAACTGTTTTACCTAATTTTAATTAAGAAATCTTCCCTCAGTTACTCTCTACACATTTATTTGAAAACGTACATTTTCCCCATTGCACTTAACAACATCTAATATACTATATACTTTATTTACATTTTAGATAAGCAGCACATATCAAGAATCTATAGTAAAGCTGCAGAGTACAGTTCTTTTAACATCTAGATCCACCAATCCAGTCCTTGAGGCCAGTAGAGAACTTGCTTCTGGGCCAATTTTTTTTCTCTTCCCTCTTTTAACTGCTCCTCCTTCTTCCTTTTCTGTGTTTTTCTTTTCATCGTTATTGGCAACTTCCCCTTCCTTCCTTTTTGCCTCAGGTCTCCTGGCATAATACTTCTTATCCAACCACTGGAAAAACAGCTTCACTGCGAAAATATCTGAGGTAATCCGACGCTCAGTGATACTACAAAAAGTCAGATTCTAAAAGTCTGCATTGAGGTGGGACTCAGATCTTTATTTCCCTTGGCTGTTGTTTTATAAGATAAAATAATTTTATTGGGGTAGGGAAGAAGATAAATTGCTGCTGTAGTTGAGCTCTGTAAAACCTCCACTATACATCAATGACTTGTAGAATAAAAGGTTAATTCAGAAGCAACATTCCAGTGTTTCTCCCGTCACTAGAGCTAATAATAACATTGATCACTTCAATGATTAAAGTTGAGGTAGTGTTAAAAAAAACCAATATCTGAGTCCATCTGCCTGCATGCGCTGGTTCCCAAAAAATTCATGAGCAGGAATTTACAGTGTAGAAAGGAAATAGTTTAATCCTGAATTGGCCAAGCCGAAGTGCAGAGAACTAGAGCTCTGAATGACCCAACTCCCTGATGGCCAGTATTTTATGGAGTATAAGGGCAAAATCACGAGACACCGTGGATTAGGGGATTCAGGGTTGTGTTCAGAGCGGATCAGTTGTAGGTGAGGTAGGGTAATAAGTCATTTTGTCAGGCCTTAAGGACAGCCCTGAGGACTTTTCGGGAACCCCTTTGTTTACTCTCACGAAAAAGTAGCTCAGGAGCTGAAACATAACTTAGGTCATGATGTTAGCTTTAGCCTGCCGGAGTTCCAGACCTTCTGACAGTCAGTCAGGTCTGGGCTACTGCTGTCTGCTTCCTGGGGGTTACTCATTATCCAAGGGGAAAACTAGGTCTAGTAGGGGCTATATATAGAAATAGATATACTTTTTAGAGTTAGCATTCAGAGCTAAATTTTGTCAAAGTCATAAGGATCCTGGATCTCAGTACAAATCAAACATGACCTCCATGTTCATGAACCATAATCTTTCAGAACTGTTCTTTCCATTCTAAATTACCAATAACATAAACTAGAAACTACATACAATCAAGTGTTTGTAGTGATGGCTTTGCCAGTTTACATATCAGTGATTTTTTAAAAATAATTTAACATAACTCTTCATTGAGCTATTAGAACATTTTAACTTCGGAGGAAATGAAGAGTGTCAACAAGTGCTATGGAAAAAAGACCTGGATAAGGAGGGCTTTGAGTGCAAGTGAAAGGTTACAGCTGGTCACAGTAGACATGTCTATGGCCTTTTATATAAAATACTTAGCAGAACACCTATTGTTACAGAACCCCTGGGCTGCTCCAATTGAAAACAAACCCACGGGCTCTTTAGTTAGGGGCCCGATTGCCCGCCGCCAAAATTATAACTCTCAATACCAGAGTTTGGTGAAAAGAAAAAGAATTGTTTATTTAACAGTTATATAGATTTAGTTATTTGCGGATTTCTGTTGTTAAGTCTTATGTTCTTTAAAATACCCACAAACACATATCCTTGCCTCCCCCCCTTCCAAACCAGGCTAGTTTTAGGGAAGTCAGAGAAACCGTTTCCCTACTTTCCCAACACAGTTCAGCTTTACCAGCAGCTGCCAATCATTCAATCTGATTGGGGAGGTCCTTTCTGTGCTGTGGTGCCCTCCAGCTCTCAATGCAGGACCGCCTGGATTCTCAGCCTCCTTGCAAACTGTCTTCTTCCTGCAAAACTGCGCAGATCTCCTCTCCTTCTCAGAACTGCATGGCGAGAGCCTCTTAAAGCAGCCCGGAGACCCCTTCTCCAAGCCACATGGAGAAGGCCCCTGCACCAAGCCACGTGGAGGGAGCACACGAGAGAGCGAGAGAGCGAGAGCGAGCGCGAGCGCGAGCGCGCGAGTGAGAGAGAGTCAGAGCGCCAGAGCCAGAGCGCGAGTGAGAGCCCGAGTCAGAGAGCGAGAGTCTCAGAGAGCACGAGTGAGAGCCAGAGAGAGTCCCAGAGTGCCAGAGCGAGAGCCAGAGCCCGAACGAGAGCTTGAGAGACTCTCAGAGAGTCTGAGTCAGTCTGAGAGAGTCTCTGAGTGAGAGCCCGAGCCTGCCAGAGCGAGTCTAAAATGTCTGCAGCTGCTTATATATCCCTGACTGCGTCATGTGACGCAGTGGGCGTTGCAAACAGTTCTGACCATTCACAGAACCTTACGTAGGCTCTGTGTGCTTTCCATACTGTCCCCTGGTTCAAGACTCCTCCCATCTGCCTGAGGCTTTGGATGCATTAAAGCCATTTGCATAAGAAAGACAGTAGCCACCAGCCTCAGGCATGTGGAGGCATTCTAAAAGCTGCTTACTTCTCCCCATCCCCCAGCAGCAAACTCTGGGGATTTTTGGACTCCCCTGTTTCTGTAACACTATCACATTATACAAATTCAAAAATGCTAACTTTTTATTACTACTACGGGATTATTCAGTTTGAAATCAGTTTGATGGGTTAAGAGATTGATGGAATATGTATATTTACAAGTGAAAATAGAAGCATTTAAAAATGACATCACTTTACTTTCATTTATTTTAACTCTTTTGACAGACTCTTTGAAGACAATAGAGGTAGGGAAGAAACTGTAGGATAAGGAAATAAAGGAATAAACTAGACAACCATGGGACTCATGGAAAAATATTCACATGTCAGCAGATAAGGTTTCCTCTCTGACCAAGCACTGTTTGTGTTCCTCTTCCCGTACCTTTTTCTACATGCTATGTTTGTTCTTTTTCAAAATCTCACCTCAAATATAACTAAGTATAAAATTATTTTTGAAAGAAGATTAACCCACAAAAGATGAATATACATTGCCTCCCTCTGGTGAACTCTTTCTGCCTTAAGTGTGGGACATGTAGGAATAGAACAGAGTGGGACACTAGATCATGGAGATCCTTCAGAGATCACCATTGATTATCCTAATTTACATATGATAACAGTGAGGTCTGGCTTCTATTTTTCCATAGCACACCCCGTGACTTAATTTTGTTAAAGCTCACTTTTTATCTTTGGTCACCTTCCAACCTCAAATACTAACATTTCTCTTTGGTAAGAAAAACATTGTTATCATGTGCCTATTTCATAAATGTATGCTGTGTTAAAAAAAAAAAAGCTATTAATTTCAAAGATGAAAGCAATGTAGCTCATTAAGTTATGAAATACCATAAAAAGGGAGTATTACCTTATCAGTTTCAGTATTGTATATGCGTTTCTAGGAGAGAGAAATCTTTTCTGTTTCCCTCATGTTTCTTTTATTACACTGTTTCACATGACAGCACATTGCAGGGTTAACAGTTTTTAAAGTGACTCTAATGTTGTGTGCACATTTCTGCCATATTATTACAATCTGCATTCTGTTTAAGGTTCAATTTTAAAAATAATTGCCTCTTATTAAAGTCTCCCACGTTACATTATTGCTGCTCATGCAGAAAATTACTTTGCTGCAGGAAACAAAACCATCCAATATAATCTTTTCTCCTTATAGCAGAGGAGATAATTGGATTAATTACAAGTTAAAATCTTGGAAGTGGAGTACTTTGCTGGCTAAACTGAGCCATGTCTGTCATTTAGAGATGATAGATAAAAGAATTTCAGTGATGTTAAATAATCAAGTGCGACTAGTTGCCACAATAATTAATATTTTTAAAATATTCGAATGTGTTAATTATCCACTGAGTAGAAGGAGAAACTGGATTACCCCATGGGAAACTTGTTGCCTTGTTAAGACATCATCACGTAACCATGCTCACTTAGTCAAATTTCTCTTCCACTTACCTGATATTGTTTCGTAAATGTTAAAAGCACTTGATAGAGTACATGGGGTTTCACATTGTAAATCTTTTTTTTTTTTTATTAAAAATTGTTTATTATATATTTTCTGTTACCATTTAATCCCTTTATATCCCTCTCCCCGCACGATCACCACACTGCTGTCCACGTCCATGAGTCCTTTTTCCTCTCTGTTCTGTCCCTCCACCCTATATCATCCCCTCCACAACCAATAGCTGTCACCCTGTTCTCACTCTATGAGTCTGTTTCTATTTCGTTTAGTTGTTCATTAAATTCCACATATAAGTGAAATCATCTGGTATTGGTCTTTCTCTAACTGGTTTATTTTACTTTACGCAATGTTCTCCAGGTCCATCCATGCTGCTGCAAAGGGTACGTTTTTCTTCCTTTTTCTGGCTAAGTAGTATTCCACTGTGTAAATGTCCCACCAGCCCTAACGCATGGCTTGGAGATTATACTGAGTCCTAATACTGACTAGTGACTTAATTCTTCAGTGGTTTTCTTCATATAAATTAGGATTAATGATTTCAAAATGTACTTTTTAAGGCAATGCTTTATTTATTTTAGTAATGCAATAAAAATGAGAATTTTAACAAAGTTTGATTAGAGAATCTTCAGTCTGATGGTATAAAATTTTTGATATAAAAGAACATTTAAATTATTGTATATTTATAGATGAAGAAAATAAAATACAGAAGGGTAATATTACTTCTGGAGGAATATAACATTCATGAAAGTGAGAGAGTAAACATTTATGTCAACCATGCTCAGTAAAACACTCACTGTATTCCTCAAAACTTACTGGGATAATCATGACAGAAATCATTTAGACAATTATAGAAAAATATTTTTAT